>NW_026019482.1:0-310290 GCF_003254725.2 Canis lupus dingo | reverse complement strand
CTTTTCATTTCTGCTATGTTATCCATTTCTGGAATTGATCTAATTTCTTCCAGGTTTCTAAGTTGCTGGCATATAATTTTTCATAATGTTCTCTTATAATCGTTGGTGTTTCTGTGGTTTTGTTCTTTTACTCTTCTCTCTTTTGTGATTTTAATTTGGGTATTTGGGTCCTTTCTCATCTTTTCTTTCTTTTAAAAAAAAGATTTTATTTATTTATTCATGAGAGACACAGAGAGAGAGGCCAAGACACAGGCAGAGGGAAAATCAGGCTCCATGCAGGGAGCCTGATGTGGGACTCAATCCCCCAGGACCCCAGGATCCTGACTGGAGCCAAAGCAGAGCCTCAACCACCGAGGCACCAGGTGCCTTGCTGATTCAATTCCTTTGCTAGTTATGGGTCTGTTCCCCTTTTTCTATTTCTTCCTATTTCAGTTTTGCTCGTTTGCACATTTCTAAGGATTTGTCCATTTCTTCCAGGTCTCCCGGTTTGTTAGCATATAATCTTTCATAGTATTCCCTTATAATTGTCTTATTTTCTGCTGTTGATTGTGATCTCTCCTCTCTCATTTGTGATTTTATTTATTTAGCTCCTTTCTCTTTTCTTGTTGATGAGGCTAGCTAGGGCTTGATCCATTTTATTAAGTATTTTGAAGAACCGGCTCTTAGTTTCGCTATTCCATTCTACTGTTTTGTTGTTTCTGTATTGTCTATTTCTGCTCTCATCTTTATTATTTCCCTTCTGCTGCAGGGCTTTAGGCTTTGTTGCTGTCCTTTTCCAGCTCCCTTAGGTGTAGGGTTAGGTTGCGTATTGGAGACTTCTTGTTTCTTGAGGTAGGCCTGTATTGCTATGTACTTCCCTCGTAGGACTGCCTTTGCCGCATCCAGAGGTTTGGAGAAACGTGTTTTATTTTCATTTGTTTCTTTTTTTTTTAATTTCCTCTTTAATTTCCTGATTGCTCCATTCTTTCTCTAGTAGGATGCTCATAATCTCCATGTATTTTTGGTCTGTCCAAATTTTTTCTTGCTGTTGACTTCGAGTTTCATAGTGTCGTGGTTTGAAAATGTACATGGTATGATTTCAATCTTCTTGTACCTGTTGAGGGCTGATTTGTGGCCCATGATGAAATCCGTTCTGGAGAATGTCCCATGTGCACTTGAAAGGAATGTGTATTCTGCTGCTTTAGGATGAAATGTTCTGACTATATCTGTTGAGTCCCTGTGGTCCAGTGAGTCAAGGCCATTGTTCCCCTGTTGATTTCTGCGTAGATGATCTGTCCATTGCCGTAAGTGGTATTAAAATCCCCTGTCATTGTATTATTATCAGTGAGTTTCTGTATGTTTGTTGTTAATTGGTTTCTATATTTAGGTACTCCCATGTTGGCGGCATAAATATTTACAGTTGTTTGATCTGATAATCAGAGATTGATAGTCTTCTTAATTATGAAATAATGCCCTTCTTCATCTCTTCTTATAGTATTTGTTCTTTCTTTTTTTAACTTAAAGATTTTATTTATTTATTCATGAGAGATACACAGAGAGAAGCAGAGGCAGAAACATAGGCAGAGGGAGAAGAAGACTCCCCAAGGGGAGGCCGATATGGGACTCGATCCTGGGACCCCAGAATCACACCCTGAGCCGAAGGCAGATGCTCAACCACTGAGCCACCAGGTGTCCCCAGTGTTTGGTTTCAAATCTAGTTTGTCTGATATAAGTATGGGTCCTCCAGCTTTCTTTTGATGTCCATTAGCATGATAGATGATTTTCCATCCCCTGACTTTCAATCTGCTGGTGTCTATAGGTCTAAGGTGAGTGTCTATAGGCAGCATATACATGGATCTTGGTTTCTTTTTTTAAAGATTGTATTTATTCATGAAAGAGAGAGAGAGAGAGAGAGGCAGAAACCTAGGCAGAGAGAGAAGCAGGCTCCCCACCAGGAACCCGATATGAGACTCGATCCCAGACTCCAGGATCACACCCTGAGCCGCAGGCAGAGGCTCAACCCCTGAGCCACTCAGGCATCCTGGATCTTGTTTTTTAAATCCACTCTGATATCCTATATCTTTTGATTGGAGCATTTATTCCATCTGCATTCAGAGTGATTATCGAAAGAGATGAATTTAGTGCCTTTGTGTTACCGTAGCGTTGGTGTTTCTGGCGATGTTCTCTGGTCCTTTCTAGTCTCTGTTGGTTTTGGTCTCTTTATTCCCCCCACTAAAAGAGTCCCCCTTAAAATTCCTTGCCAGACTGGTTTAGAGGTCATGAACTCCTTTATTTTTTGCCTGTCTGGGAAACTCTTTATCTCTCCTTCCGTCCTGAATGACAGCCTTGCTGAAGAAAGAATTCTTGGCTGCATACTTTTCCCATTCAGTATATTGAATATTTCCTTCCACTCCTTTCTGGGCTGCCAAGTCTGTGGACAGATCTGCTGCAAACTCGATTCATCCTCCCTTGTAGGTTAAGGACTCCCTCTTCCCACAAACCCCGCCTCCGCCGCTTTCAGGATTCTTTCCTTGTCTGTGTATTTTGTGAATTTGACTACAATGTGCCTTGGCGATGGTCGGCTTCTGTTGAATTTAGTGGGAGTTCTCTGTGCTCTCGTTTTCAGTGTCTGTGTCCTTCCTCAGGTTAAAGAAGTTTACATAATTTGTTCAAATAAAACTTCTGCCCCTGGGATCCCTGGGTGGCGCAGCGGTTTGGCGCCTGCCTTTGGCCCAGGGCGCGATCCTGGAGACCCGGGATCGAATCCCACGTCAGGCTCCCGGTGCGTGGAGCCTGCTTCTCCCTCTGCCTGTTTTTCTGCTCTCTCCTCTCTCTCTCTGTGTGCCTATCATAAATAAATAAAAATTAAAAAAAAAAAAAACTTCTGCCCCTTTTTCTCTCTCTTCATCTTCTGAGTCTCCTATGATATGAATGTTATTGTTTTAATAAGTGGCTGACTTCCCTACGTCTGCCTTGTGGTCCATAACCTTTCTTGTTTTTAAGGCTTCCACTTGGGACTGCATCTCAGTTATAGCATTTTTAACGTTGGCCTGACTAGATTTTAGTTCTTTTATTTCTACAGTAAGGGATTCTGGAGTTTTCTTCTGTGCTCTTTTCCAGCCCAGCTGCTATCTTTATAATCATTGTTTTAAGTTCTAGTCAGACATCATATATGTGTATTGATGAACTTCCTGGCTGTGGGTACTAGGAGGTTTTTTTGGAGGTGAATTTCTCCATCTCATTATTTTATCCAAAAAGAAGGAAGAAAAAGAAAAAAACAAGAAAACACAATAACAACAACAGCAGGTCTATTTTTAACTCTTTGAGGAACCTCCACACAGTTTTCCAGAGTGGCTGCACCAGCTCCCATTCCCACCAACAGTGCAGGAGGGTTCCCTTTCTCCGCATCCTCTCCAACATTTGTGGTTTCCTGCCTTGTTAATTTTCCCCATTCTCACTGGTGTGAGGTGGGATCTCATTGTTTTTGATTTGTATTTCCCTGATGGCAAGTGATGCAGAGCATTTTCTCATGTGCGTGTTGGCCATGTCTATGTCTTCCTCTGTGAGATTTCTCTTCATGTCTTTTGCCCATTTCATGATTGGATTGTTTGTTTCTTTGGTGTTGAGTTTAAGAAGTTCCCCAAAGATTCAGATGCAATGAAACGCCGGGACACCTGCACCCCGATGTTTATAGCAGCAATGTCCACAATAGCCAAACTGTGGAAGGAGCCTCGGTGTCCATCGAAAGATGAATGGATAAAGATGTGGTTTATGTATACAATGGAATATTCCTCACATTAGAAACGACAAATACCCACCATTTGCTTCAAAGTGGATGGACTGGAGGGTATTATGCTGAGTGAAGTAAGTCAATCAGAGAAGGACAAACATTATATGGTCTCATTCATTTGGGGAATATAAATAATAGTGAAAGGAATATAAGGGAAGGGAGAAGAAATGTTTGGGAAATATCAGAAAGGAGACAAAACATAAAGACTCCTAACTCTGGGAAACAAACTGGGGGTGGTGGAAGGGGAGGAGGCGAGGGTGAGTGGGTGACGGGCACTGAGGGGGACACTTGATGGGATGAGCACTGGGTGTTATTCTGTATGTTGGAAATTGAACACCAATAAAAATTATTTTATTAAAAAAATAACAACAACAGCAACCACCCACCCCCCAAAACCCACTAGATCCTGTGTGTTTTGGCCTGCTTGTTAAAAGAATCTAAATTCCAAAATAAGAAAGAAAATCAAAGTACAATGAAAGTAAACAAAAATAAGTAATATATAAGGTATATACATAAAAATTAAAATCAAACAATTAATAAAAAGAATCGAAGAAAAGAAATGAAAATAAAGCAAGCACAAAGTACAGAGGAAGCTCGACCCCGCTCTCCCTGCGGAGCTGGAGCTCTGCGGCCTCCTCTGCGGTCCATCCACCTGGGGCAGCAGGGGGGGGGCGGGGTCTTGGGGCGGGGCCGCGGCGCTGACGTCAGGTGCGCACCGCCTTGGTGGCGATGCACCTGCCTCCGGGGGCGATCCACCTGCCTGGGGGCGATGCACCTGCGGGTCAGAGGCGGAGTCTGGCCTCCCGCGGGCGGCGCTGTGCTGCCCCGAGCCTCGGCGGCGCTGAGGGCGGGATGCGGGGGGCGCCGGGTCCCCTGGGCCTGGGGCTGAGCATCCCGCCCCCCCCCCCTGGTCTGCAGGGGCCTCCGCAGAGGAGCCCCTCGGGCCCGGGCCTCCGCCGCTTCTGAGGACCCTGCTGCACCCTGCTGGGGCCCAGCTTCTGTTTGGTTTTTGATCTCGGACAAGTGACTGAGTTTCACACCTCCAAGTTTTAGGGGCTGCCCTGGAGAGACCCGTGCTCACCTCCCGCCCGGGAGGGTGCCCTCCCACTTCTGGCCTTTGCTGGCCCGGCCCAGGGACGTGGCCCCGTGACTGCACAGGGTTTGCAGTCCTGCTGCCACACAGGGCAGACAGCTGGCCCTAGTCCCGCGGCTCTCGGCTGGGGTCCCCGCTCCTGGGCCTGGGAACCGTTGGCGCCCCGTCCTTGGGACCCCCCCCCCCCTGAGCCCACCCTGTCGCTCCAAGGGCCGCCCCCCATTCACCTCCCGAGCACCGTCAAGGCCGGCGTGGCCCCCACTCTAGCAGACTCTGAAAGTTCCGACTTTGTGCTCTGCTGCTTCTAATACTGTGCGTAGACCCGTCGTCAGCTCTGTGGGACCCGATCCTCTGTGGGATCCCGGTCTGTGTCTCCCCCAGACTGACTGATTTTTAAGATTTTATTTTCTGTCATCTCTCACCCACATGGGGCTTGAACTCTCCGCCCCAAGAACAAGAGTCGCATGTTCTTACGAACCACACCGAGCGGCCAGGCCTGGGAGACCTTCCTGTCCTTAGAGGAAAGCGGGAATCCCACAGGGGTGCGGGTGCCAGAGTCCCCCACCTGGGAGCCTGTGTGGACTCGACTCTGGGTGGGGGCGCGTGTCCTGAGGTTGGGGCGTTGAGAGGTGGTTCTGGGGGCAGCAGGGCTGACGTGGACCTGAGGCCCATGGGCTCCTGCGCTGGGTCCCCGCAGGGCAGCTGGACCCCGGCCTCGGGCCCCCTGGGGCCGGGGGACTGACTGCTGGAGCCCCAGCATGTGGAGGAGCCTGCCTCCTGGTGTGGGTGTGGGTGGGGCCCACGGGCCTGCCCCTGCTGCCCTGCCCTGGGGTGTCCCAGGATCCCCAGGGCTGCCCTAGGTCAGCGACCTGGATCTGTGGGGCACGCCCAGGGCCCAGGAGGCCACATCCGGCGGTGAGAGGGCTCGCTCAGCCCAGGGCCAGAACGCAGGCCTGGCCAGGGCCCCGGGGCGCTGGATCCCATTAGTGCTGGGCCTGGGAGGGGGGCTCGAGTCGCCCCTGCCCCCACAGAGCCCAGGGCCAGGCCAGCCCAGGTCCCTCTGGGTCAGGGGCTGGTGTCCTGTGCGGGGGGTGCCGCCCTCTGGGAGGGACAGCAAGATGAGGCAGGGCACGGTGACGGCGGGCCAGAGCCTCTGGGCCCCCGCCCTCACCGCCATGCTCTGCCCCCGAGGCCCGCGAGCATCGAGCTGCCCCGTGGACGCAGAGGGCAGAGGGTCCCGGGCCTGTGCGGGGCCTCGAGGCAGCGGGCTCAGCTCCGCCCTGGCTCTGCCCTGGCTGTGCCCATCACTGCCCAGCGAGGGGCACAAGCTACAGTGGCCGCGGGGCAGGAAGGGTGTCCTGGACCCGACAGGTCGTCCCTAGGGGGCTGGGGGGACCCCGTGATGGGAGTCCTGGGGGTGCTCCAGGGCCTGGTCCGTCACGGGGCCTCTGGGGTGGCCCAGGCAGGTGCCGAAGGGAAGGGGACCCCGTTTTTTGTCATCAAGCCCACCATGTCCAGGGACCGCCTGCCTGCACCGTCTTGTTGCACTGGGAGGGTGGGGAGGGAGCTCCATCGCTGGGGGGGAGGTTGGACTATGGCCTGGCCGGGAGGGGGTCCGGGTGGCTCAGGCTGGGTGGCTGGGCCCGGGGAGGCCGGCTCCTCCACCCTGGGCGGTGTCTCAGAGGCCGGAGAAGGGAGGAGAGGCCCGGGCGCTGGGGACACTCGCTCCAGGCCCACAGGCCTCGTGGGGAACTCCTCAGGTCCCGCTGGAAAGAGGCCGACGGGGTCAGCGTCTCCAGCAGGCTGTGTGTCCCCCGCAAGGGGCCCCGGGGGTCCTCACGGCTCCCACGTGGCCCCTCGGCCTGACCCTGTGCTCAGCCCCCCACACTGGTGCCCGGGCCCTGCAGTGGGTGCCCACCCACCCAGCCCTGGCCTGGGGTCCCCAAGGCTGGAGCAGAAGAGGAGAGCCCCAGAGATGAGGACGGGGCCCCAGGGGCTCTGTCCCCTGTGGGCGGCCCCAGCAGGCCGAGTTGGGAGGGGCCGGGGCCCTGAGCCCACCTGGGGGGGGCAGGTCGCACCGCATCCTCCGGAACTGGGTCATGGAGGCCCGAAGGTGTCTGAGCACCGCCTCGTCCTCCAGGGCCCAGGGCTGGGCCAGAGAGTCCTGGAGGAACTCCCGGAGCCCTTCCAGGGGCAGCTTCAGGAGGCGCTCTGGGAGGTGGGCGAGAGTCAGACCCAGAGGGCCCCGCCCTGGGGCCCCCGGTGCCCCCAGGCCAGCGGCTGGGGTCCCGCTGTGCCCAGGAGCGCCGTGGGCAGTGCGCTGGCCAGGGTGGCCCCTGCCCACTGCTCCTCTCAGGGAGCCCCGCTGCACCTGCCTGCCCCGCCGTCCCCCCGCCCCAGGTCTGGGTGCTGCTCAGAGCACAGGGTCACCGCCCCTGCCCCCCCCCCCCCCCCGGCACACCTGGGCTCCCAGGGGCTCACTTACTCCTGTGCACCTTGAGGATGGTGTAGGCCATGGCCGTGAGCACCCTCTCCCCATCCAGCATGTAAACATCCCACAGCTTCAGGGTGAGCGAGCAGGGGGTCTAGGGGACAGCAGGGTGGGAGGAGCGGCCTGAGCAGGGCCCCTGGAGGGCTCGGCTGGGGCTAGGCTAGGCTTGCCATCTGCCCCCCGCTGCCTCCGACAAGGCCCCACAGCCCCTCGTGCGTGCCCTCCTCCCAGGGAGATCAGGGCTCCTGGCCACTCCGAGTTCCGACCCCGGCCAGCACCTCCCGCACCCCTGGGGGCACAGACTCTGCCCGCACTTGACGACACCACACCTCGAGAGGACCCCAGGCTGGCCGCCCGATGGGCCGAGGGCCCGTCCACACCCCGGGCTGACCCGGCCTCCCCCGGGGGAGCTGAGGCAGAGACGGCCTGCCCCCCGGAACCTTGTCCAGGGACCCTCTGGGCTTCTCCAGGACGGGCTGGGCTGCAAGCCTCAGCCTCAGGGCCCCGGGGTCGGGCCTGGCTCGTCTGGAGGGTGGGACTGAGCTGGGTCCTCCCCGGGGACAGGGGGCAGGTCCGGGAGCAGGGGTCCCGGGGGTCCTCACCCGGCCGAGGAAGCACTGCAGGAACCACTTTGGGGTATAGATACCGGTAGACATCTGCTCGTCCTGGCGGGAGGGCAGGAGGTGCTCAGGCCCCACGCCGCGGGCCCTGGAGCCGGGTGGACGCGCTCCCCATGGCCCAGCCCAGCCCCCGGGCACCCCCGGGCCCCAGGGGGAGGAACGTGACCCCAACTCTGGGCAGCTTGGAGGGCCGTGCCCCCCACCCCCTGCCCTGGGCCCCGGGGACGGAGCCTCAGGAGCTCCCACTCGCCATGTGCTTCCTCAGGTCAGGGAGAGCTCTTTGGAGGATGTGCTCGTGATGAGCCTGGAACCTGAGGAGCTTCGGGAAGCCCGGGACGAAGAAGCCTGAGAAGGCCCCAGGCCCCCATGGTCAGGCCCTCCTCCTGCACCAGGCGGGGTGGGGGGTGTTGGGGCAGGGGACCCCCCCACGCCCTGACCCCTGTGTGCCCACTGCCCTCGGAGCCCTGACTGGACCCGCTCTTCCCAGAGGGCAGGGCTGCCTCCCAGGCCGGGGGCGTGGGGCCCGGGGACCCTCGTCCTCACAGAGACCCTGCGGGGCGTGGGCTGGGGCTGAGGACCAGGCCCAGCTGACCCAGCACCCTCTCTCCTGCAGGGGCCGCCGCGCGGACAGGCGGGTCCCCAGCCCCGAGGGGCAGCAGGTGCAGGCCACGGGGAGGGTGATGGGTGTGCACGGCCCTCTGTGGGGCTTGGGAGTGAGGCTGGGGGCCCCCGGGAGGGGGAGACGCTGCCCCCTGGGCCCCGTGTGGCCGTGGGCTGGCAGGGGGGCCTGGGGGGCAAGCAGGCAGCCGGGCGGGAGGCTGGGGGAGTAGCGGGAGTGCAAGGCCTGCAGACGGTGGGGCGGGTGGCCGTGGCTCCGGGACCCCGAGGCCTCCGGGGAGGCGGGGCCCTTGCCCATGGGGGGGCGGGCTGGGGGGTCCCCGCCTGCCCCCCGATGCAGCAGCCTGCAGGGAGGCCCTCCTGACTCCCCTCCCGCCCGGCGGCCTGGCAGGCCCCTACCGTGCATGGTGTGCCTGTCGTCGGTCATCAGGTGGGCCAGCGCCCAGAAGGCGTCCTCCTCGGGCAGGAACATGAGGATGGCCGCGATCTCGCTCATGCCCTGGCAGTAGCCCACCTCCTGCAAGAGCCAGAGCCCCACGGAGGGCGTGCGCCCCGAGGCCCCCTCTGAGCCCTCCCCGTGGGCGTTGGGCTCCCCCCAGCTCCCTCACAGCCCGGGCACCCGGAGGGGGCTCCAAGAGGGTGGGGGGCAGGTGAGGGCCACCCGGACCAGCTCGGGCGCCAGCACCCCGGGCCCCGCTACCGAGCCCTGTGGCTGCCGTGCCAGGGCCCCTGTCCTCAGACCAGCAGGAGGGGCCTCCGTGAGCTGTGCCAGGCTACAGGGGACCCGCCAGGGTGGAGACCCCCCGGAGGGCAGGTGGGGGCCTGACTGTGGCTCCTGGCATGTCCCACGAGGGGAGCTGGGCCAGGACACCCCGCAGAGCCGGGGAGTGTGTGAGCTGGGGTCCTCGGGGACCCTTCTGGAATGTGCCGTGGAAGGGGGTGGCCTCGTGGGCGCCTCGGCCTCGTGCCCTTCAGGGGAGTGGGAGGCTTCCCCGCCCGGGTTCTCATCAGTAGTGCCGTCTGTCAGGGTCCAGACCGGAGCTCTAGGACGGCCGCGGTGCACGCGGGGGCCCCGGGCAGCCCTGGCCCTCGGGCACGCAGGCCCTGCCTCCCCTGGGAGGTCTGCACCCGGCCCCCTGCCCGTCCCGGAGGAGAGAGACCCTCCCCGGCATCTCGGGGCCGTGGAGCTGGGGCCCTGACTGTGAGTTCCGCTGGTCACCAGCACAACAAGGCTGCCTGCGGGGCAGGAGGGGGGGCAGGGACACTCACGGTGTCGTACACCAAGTAGGCCTCCAGCACGAGGAACAGGGCTCGCTGCCTAGGAGGGGGGACAGCGGGGGGCTCTGCTCAGTCAGCCCCCCACAGCGAGACCACCGAGGTGCCGACACCCGCCCCGCAGGCCCCGCGGCCCGCAGGGCCCCTCCGCGGAGGCCGATCTCTGGAGTCAGGTCTGTGCACGGGGACAGGCGGTGACCTCACACGTGCAGCGTGCCTGGGGTTAAGTGCACCCTGGGGTGTCCGACGCCTCCGAGAGGCTCCCGCCATGGGGTGTGCAGCTCTGGATTCCCCGAGCACCGCCAGCGCCCCCTCCAGCCCTGGAGCGGCCCCCCCGCACGCCCCCTGGGAGCCAGCGCTCCCCCTGCCCCGGTCCCCCACAGCCCCTGACGCCTCTCCTCTCCTGCCCTGGCCTGCCCTGGCCCCGTGTCCCGGGAACACCACCAGCCCCACGTGGCCCCTGCCCCGAGCCCACGCAGCCGGGGCATCCGTGGCCCTGGGCACACCCCCACGCCTTCCCAGGTGTCCCTGGGCTGGACTCTGTGGGGGGGACCCCGGGGCCGCCCATCCCAGAGCATCTCGGGGCTCCAGGTCTGAGCCACTGTGAGGAGAGCAGGGAACGTCGTGCAGGTGTGACCCGGATACAGGCTGCGAACCCCTGGGGTCACTATCTGAGCACAGGGGGTACGGGGTGCGGCCCCTCAGCGCTGCCAGGAGCCGCCCGATGCCCTCCCGCACGGCAGCCTGAGTCTGCACCCCGGCTCCGCGGCCCCCGGGCCGGGCTGCTGGAGGCCGGCTCCCCCTGGGCCGGGGGTCACAGGTCAGCCTGACACCGCCGCGCTCTGAGGGCCACGGGGGCCCCAGGGGGCAGCAGGTTCCCTGCAGGGAGGAGCACCGAGTTCTCGTGGGGAGACGGTCTGAGCGGCCCCCTGGGAAGCCCAGCTACCCTTGCCTGGTAGCCCCCTAGCCCCGCCCCTGGCGCCCCTGCAGGTCACCCCTGGGGTCCCGGGCTCCCACACACCCTGCCAGCTGCACACAGAGGTAGCTTCACCCTCTGGTCCACCCACCGGCACCCCCCTGTCGGGGGCTCCTTGCCTTCCCCACCTCCCCGCGGCCCCTGGGGACTCTACGGGACACCCGGGCTTCTGACGGGAGCAGGCCATCCAGAGAACCCCAAGGTTGCTGGGGAGGCTGAGCATGTCCCACAGGGGGCAGCTGCACTGCGTCCTTGTTGGGGGGGAGACCGATAGTGTAGGGGTGGGGGGTGTGGGGGTGTGGGGGATGGTGTGGGGGTGATGTAGGGGGATGGCGTGGGGGCGTTGGTTGAGGGGGATGGGGTGGGGGGCTGCAGACACAGGGCACCCCCTTCTCTAAGGTGCACACAGAGACATCTACAGATAAAGGCGACCCCAGTCTGGGGTTTGCTGTGACCCCTGCCCCTGCCCCTGGGGCCCCGTGTGCTCAGCGCAGGGCCTGCCTGGACCGGGGCGGCATCTGGGGGTCGTCATGCTATGTGTGCTCACCAACTGCAAATTGTCTAAAATGCCCAGAATTCAGAAGTACATAAAGCACCGAGGGTGGGTGTCACCCTGACCTGTCCAACCCTCGTCGGGTCCATATGTCCCGGTCCAGCCGCGGCCATGCACCCTGGCCCCCAGGTCCCCTTCCTGCCCCCCACGCCCCCACCCCGGCCCCCTGCTCTTCATGGGTCTGCCCCTCACCCCCTTGGGGTTCAGCTCAGACGGTGACCCCAGGACGGGGCCTCCCCATCCCCGAGACCCTGGGGGTGGGGGCACGGGGGTCATCCCCAGCACCCTACCATGTGGCAGTGTGTTGTTTGCTGCCGTCGCTCCCCCCGGCCTCGGAGACCCCGTGTCCCCTGCACAGAAGCCCCCGGGCCTCTCCCGGGCCCCCAAACCCCGCAGGCCCAGCAGCCTCACCCGACCCCGTAGCCCTCCCAGAACATGGTGTGACTGCGGAACATCCCGTTGACGTCCAGGTCAATCTGCATGATGTCCCGGGAGGAGACCAGGGCCTCCTCCTTCATTTCCTGCGGGGAGACCCTGGGAGGAGGAGCCGGCGTCAGGGACACAGACCCCGACCTGTCAACAGCTGCCATCCTGGGCAGGGAGCCCTGGGGCCACCATGGCAGTGTGTCCTGCAGGAACCTCCACCCTTCCCCTGGGGGGCTGGGGACGGCGGAAGTGCCCACCATGCCCGTGGGGCCTGCGTGAGGGCCTGTGCCCAGCTGTCGTGGGTGGGGAGGGGACTGAGGGTCAGCCCTGGACAGGGAGGGGACATGGAGGATCAACCCGGGTGGGGAGGAGACACGGGGGGTCAGCCCGGGTGGGGAGGGGACACGGGGGTTCAGCCCGGGTGGGGAGGGGACAGGGGGTCAGCCCTGGACAGGGAGGGGACATGGAGGGTCAGCCCTGGGCAGAGAGGGGACCGAGGGTCCACGGGGAGTGGACGGGCCCCACCTGGTATTTCCCGGCATTCCTGGCCTTAACCTGGTCGACATTCAGCAATCGCAGCCACACCTGTCCCCACACCTGGGGCGGGACCCCCTTGTAGACTCAGCATCTCAGCTGCGGGGAGGAAGGCAGCGCTGGTGAGAGGGGCCCGGGGCGGCCCCTTGGAGCCCAGGGAGCGCGAGGCATCTAGAAGTTTCCAGCTTCGGCTCCAGGGTGTCTGCGGAGAGGCTGGGTCTCCCTGAAGCTGGGCCCCATCCCCCACGAGGAGCAGGGACCGTGGCCCCGACCTGACACTCCCCCACTGCCGACCCGGGGCCTGGGGAGGCTCGGGCTCCCAGCAGACTCTCCCCAGGCAGGGGGCTCCCCCGAAGACAGGGCAGGAGGACACTGAGGGCAGCCCCCCAGCCCCGTCAGGACGGAGAGCCCTTGGGGGCACCCAGCGCCCCACCTTCTCGCTGGGGAGGTAGTGATCCCATCGCTTGAGCATTTTTATCCATTTGTCTGCGCGCCGGGTCTCTTGGCGGAGTTTCTGGAAGAGGACAAGCGGGGGCCGCAGGTGAGGCTCCAGCCTGGGAGGTGGGCGCTCGGGCCGCGTCCAGTCCCCCGCGGGACCCGGAGGAGTCAGGAAGGCACAGGGCCCCCTGCGGACCACGGCTCCGGGTCTGGGGTGCATTTCTGGCAGCCCGTGCGCCCCTGGGATGGGGGACTGGGGAGACGCCCGGGGATGTCCTGGGGTCTGTCACGGGGTGCAGACAGCTGGCCCCAGCTCCCCCCACGTCCTGCCCGGGGCCTAGGACGGGCTCTCACCTTGGCCTCGCGGGGGCTGGGGCCGGGCAGCTCCTTGTCCCTGGAAGGCAAGAGACGCAGAGCCCTGAGGCCCTGGCCCCACAGCCACCCCACCCGTCTGCACCCAGGGGCAGTGCTGGGCAGTGCAGGTGACGGCGGCAGGACACCTGGCGCAGGGTGAGGGCTGCCCCGATCGGCCCGTGGCCCGCAGTCCTGCCACTTCAGAGCATTTCTTACGGAGCCACCTAGACAGGGCCATGTGTGCACATCTCACTGTCCTCACCCTGCTTGTGCCGTGAGACAACCAAGTGTCTACGCGGTGACCCGGCGCTCGGCTCCCATGGACCTCCTGTCCACGTGTCGGGAGGGGGCCGCAGTGACCGGAGCCACGGCGGTGGGGTGGGCCGGGCAGCCTGCGTGGGAAGGGTGTTGGTGTGTTCAGGCCCCGTGAGGAGGGCGTAGGTGTGCTCGCACACCGTGCACGCTCAGCGGGCCGCCCCAGGGACCCCCCCCCCCGGCCCTGCCTTGGGGCCTTCGTGCTGCACACGGTGGCGTGGAATTCCTGCTCACGCTGGAGACAAAGCGAGTCTGTGTGTCAGAACCTGAGCTATTGGTTCACGCCTCTGAGCAACTCCTACTTTTTCCCTAGATCTTTAGTGATTAAGGAGTTTTTTTCGAAGCCCAAGTACAACCACATTTTGAAGCCAGAAGACTGTCTGAACCGTGCACCATCCTGCAGCTGGACAGGAGAACCGTGCAGATCGCTGACCTGGAGGTGAGAGCCCCGGAGGCTAAGTGGGCGGCGCACGTACCAGACTCTGTGCGAATAAACAGATTGAGGAACCTTGCCTTTGATTTTCCCCGAGTCTTGTCTTTTTTATGCTCTGATTTTGTATTTTTACATTATTTTTTCACGGACCTCTTTAACATAATCAGTCATTTTTATATTTATGTTTAATATTTTCAGCATCTTGAGATTCTAATAAATTATATCTAGTTTCTTCAAGGATTTCAAGTTAAAAATTTTTTTTCTAAGTTGTGCTACCGTGGATGACAAAATTCTTAATTCTCACTCTTACATTCCCCCTGTTGCCACGAGGTGGCGCGTGTGCATTCAGAAGGGTCTCATTTTAAGGGTGTGCTCGGAGGTGCAGAGCTTGGGAGCGGGTCCCTGGAACCCCCTGGAGCTCAGCCGGGAGCTAAGCTGTTGGCTCTGCACTTAGTTTCGCAGTATAGAGAGGCCCGGTTCTTTATGCCAAGAATTGAGAAGAAAGGATTCCACTCAAATATGGGGCCAGAAAATGAGGCAAGTGAGGCCCACGTTGCTTGAAACCTTTTCTTTCTTCCTTTTTTTTTTTTTTTTTTTTTTGAAACCTTTTCTGATTATCTGCAGCATGTGAATTTGTGCTGCCAGCTTTAGTAGTTCTTTCCTGAGGAGCAGGTTTGCTGTGTTTGGCGACACTAGCAAGTTGCATCCACAGTTACTGGACTAGACGTGGGGCCGGGCAGTGCAGCGGCATCTGAGCGGGGCTGGCGGGGACAGCTGCTAGTTCCTGCCCCGGAGCCCTCGCCGCCTGCTGTCACGCGCTCACGGGAGCCGCGTCCCTTCCTTATCGTTTGCCTGAACAGACCGTGAAAGGCGAGCTGCACTTTGAGATCAGGAAGGCCGGCACGCTGCATGGATTCACGGCCTGGTTCAGTGTCCGGTTCCAGAGCCTGGAGGAGGACAAGCCGCAGCTGGTGCCGAGCACAGGCCCGTTTCACCCGTGAGTGTGCAGCACCCGCAGGGGCTCCGCTGCCCCGGGAGGAGCGGGTGCAGGTTCCCTGCCGCGCAGCCGTTGGGGAGGCAGTGGCGTGTGTGGGCGGTGGGCGGGGGACCGGGACCGTGCCCCACCCGCCCCTGCCCTGGGCTGCCCTGCTTGCCCTCTGACCCCTGCATGAACGGGCGGAGCACACTGTGCCTGCCTCAGTTGCCCTGGACGCTGCTTCAGCTTCCCATGGTCTAATACAAGCACAACCCACGGAATTGTAGGGGCTTTTAACTCCCCAAGACTTTCTTGAGGAAGGTCAGTGTTTCTTGAGACAAATTTTTTTTAAAGATTTTATTTGAGGGAGAGAGTGGGCGAGAGAGCACACGAGCAGAGGGCGGGGCGGGGAAGGGAGAGGCAGACGCCCCGCTGAGCAGGGAACCCGATGCGGGACTCGATCCCAGGCCCCGGGGTCATCCCTGAGCCGAAGGCAGACACTCCCCGGACTGAGCCCCCAGCCGCCCCTGGGACACTTCTGTGCAGTAGCATTTTGACGCTGCACGCTGCTCAGGCGCGCTGGGCGCTGCGGTCTGCCTCGGAGCTGTCGCCCGTCGAGGGCGGGAACTCAGACCCCGGGCAGTCGAGCGCCCGCACACGGTGGGGTGGGGCAGGCAGGTGCCGAGCCCGGGCAGCGCTCTGGGACGCGGGGACAGGGGCCCTCACAGCGGCTGGGGTCAGAGGGACGTGAGGCCGTGGAGCCGTGTCCTCAGGGCCTGCAGAACCCAGAGAGCGCGGAACGACGGTTTGTCCCAGATGTCGCACTTGCCACACCCCCTCCAGCCCGACTCCCAGGGGCAGTGGCCTTCCTGCACTGCGGAAACTAGAACTCGGCGTTGGCAGCCTAGGGACCGGGCAGGGATGCAGTAGACGCCCGTGCCAGGGTGCGGGGGCCTGGGAGCACCTAGAGCAGTGTGCTCACTGGGCTGTGGCCCAGTCCCTGGCGCCCACAGAGGCCTCGCCATGGGCCTGGTGCATCTGCCCCACGGGGGAGCCTGGGGGTCCACCCCACAGAGGTGATGCGTGCCCCGTGTCTTGCAGAACCACCCACTGGAAGCAGGTGCTGTTTATGATGGACGAACCCATGTCCGTGGTCTCGGGAGATGTGGTCATAGGCTTGGTTGTGCTGCAGAGAAACCCCGTGTGGAGGAGGCACATGTCCGTGGCGCTCAGCTTCCACACAAGACCCCACATCCACACAAGACCCCACATCGCAGAAAGTAAGGCTTGTGCTGCAGGGCGGGTGCTGGGTGCTGGTGCTGGGAGATGGGCGTGGCGGTCGCGATGCCACGGCCTCGGCCTCGCGAGCCTGCGCTGCTTTCTCACCCTCCTCACGGGAATTGGGTGCTGTTATTGGTAGAACAGGAAACGGGGGCAGGAAGGTGAGTCTGAGGGCAGGGGCCCAGCCCAAGGCCACCCTTCCCGTGTCCAGGAGGCCCCGGTGGAGAGTGGGCCGGGCCGCCGTTCCCACACCTGGTGCAGGATGGCAGAGGGGACGCGATGGTTCTCCTCTGGTCTCCTACCTGCTTTGTGCTAATTTTATGTCAAAGTCTTAATCTTGGTCATTAAGAAAACTTCTCCGCCTGGAAGTCGCTCTTGGGTGCCATCCTGAGTCGTCATCAGGAGGTGCTGGGTGTGAGTCACACTCAAGCGGTTTATTATGACTGATTTGCTTTGTCTGTTTTCAGGTTGGAGAGAAGGTCTTTCCCATCTGGAGATGACGGTCGAAGTTGTGGGAAGCAGGTGCTGCAGGAACGAGCCCGGGCGGAGACGCGCTTGGATGTGAGCCCCCGTTCCTGTGGCCTGAGAGCTCCCCTGCCCGGCGGCGGGACACCCGTGTGCGTGCACGCTACCTTCCTCGTGGCCTCCAGAGGCGCCGCGTGGGGCTCGGTGGGGACCCCTCACCCCTGTCACTGCCCGTGTCTGTGCTCTAGAAGTAGGCTGTGTCCCCAGGTGTCCACAGTCTGGCTCGTGGCCGAGTCGGTGGCACCGTGTCTCTAAGCTAGGTCTAGATCTCAACTCGTAGGGCACACGCGCATCAACCTCGTACTCCTGTGAAAGTGGCTGTTCACGTATCATGTGTCATGGTGTCCTTGCTGCCCGGGTCCCTCCCTGTCGTGCGAAGGTGGGCGCCCCAAAGCCGTGCAGGGCCTGGAGGCGGTGATGCATGTGACGGGACTCTGCATGGATAGTACAGTCGTAGAGATGTCTTCCACGTAAATTATGTGTTGGCGCATAGCACATACTCAATAAATAATTTTAAAGAAATGAGTGTTGGCGTGTATCCCATTTCCATGTGCGTGTGCTGTGTCGGCAAGCGTGGGATCGTACCGCCTGTGCTGCTTTGTAGCCTTTCTCACCTGGTGTGAAGGAACGTCCCTGCCTGTAGGTCCAGGTCTACGTCTTTTGGTGTGTATTGTTTTGATTTTTAGTTGACTTTACATTGCAATATGAACGGTATATCCCAACCGCGTGAGTGACGGGTGTGCAGGTGTGCATCTCTCTGTAACAAGCACTCGACCGAGACCGTCAGCCGCGAGCGGCTGCCCCAAGTGCCCAGCACGCAGCGCCTCCGAGGGTGGGGCCCCCGGTGACGCGCAGCTTCCTGGGGCCGGTGGGGCACACAGGCTGCTTCCTGGAGCCTGAAGCTTGTGCCGCTCACACTCCTAGGCTGAGGCTCCTGGCGGGGGGGGGGGGGGGGGGCTTAGGAGCAGGTGTTTGGGAGGTGCTTAGGCCTCGAGGGGGGCCCCCAGGAAGGACTCGTGCCCTTCCGGGGGAGAGCCCCTCAGAAGGTGGCTGCCCGGGGACCAGGCCGGGTCTCCAGGTCCCAGGGGGGAGGCCGCTGGGCTGGGGGACGTCCAGCCCCCGGGCCGTTGAAGCCACCGGGCCGGTGCCATCCGGGCCCTGTCCCTCGCTGTGGGCGTCGCTCAGCTCACGGGCACCTGTGAGCCCCGACCTGTGTTGCTGCGGGTTCCCGCCATGTCCTGCCCCGCTGGTGGTCAGCGGGTGGTCAGTGGGTGGCCTCCCGGGCCGGCCCCGGCAGGTGCGGCAGGTGGTGCGTGTGGGCCCGCGCGTTCCCCTTGGGTGCACGGCCGCCGTGGGGCTCCCAGGAGCCAGGGTCCTAGCGTCGGCGTCCTTGGCGGGCCCGGCTAGAAGCCCTTCATAGGCTTGTTCTGCAAACACCTGCTCCGTGGCTTAGTCTTCTCTCTATTTTGATAAACAGAAGTTCTTAAGTGTTAATTTTGTCCGATTCGACATTATTTTCCTTAAGGATACACTTGCTGCATCCGGTGGAAGGAATCTGCTCTCCGTTTACGGCTCCGTCGGTCGCCCTGGCGCACAGCTCAGCGTCCCCCCCCACCCCACTCCCGCCGGCCTTGGTTTCTCTCGGGCCGTCAGGGCGGGCTCGGGATTCGCGTCCCCGGGGGTGGCTGCTCCGGCGGTGGAGTTGCAGCTTCTTTCCTCTCCTGCTGCGCGCACCCTTGCTTTCTCCTCTAGAGCTGCTGCGGCGGCAACAGCATATTTTGATTTATTTTCAGTATCTCCCAGTTCCAAGTATTTTCTAATTCCCATTATGAGTTCTTCTGCTGTCCCAGGGCCATTTAGAAATTGTGGCTTAATTTCCAAAGGTGGAATTTTCTAGGTATTTTTTCTTATTAATCTCTAGCTGAATGTCACTGTGCTCAGAAGACGACCTGAGTGATCTCACTCCCCTGAGGTCACAAGGACTTGAATGTGCGTCATGCTGTCGGATGATGCGGAGGCCACCATGTCGCCGGGATCGGCTCAGGCAGCAGTGTTGCTCGCTCGGGCCCCGATGCTTGGGCCACTTGCGCCTCCTCGTCCCCTCAGGCAGCCGCCAAGGGAGGGAGCGGGGCCTCCGAGGACACAGCTGCACACTCTGACTCCGAGGACACAGCTGCACCTCGGCGGCTTCATTTGACCCATGTCCTTAAGGCCCTGATCTGCAATGCAGTCACACTGCGGGGCCCTGCTGTGACCCCCGACATCCCCGTGCTGGGATGGAACCCCCACTGCTGAGCGGGCCTCTGGGGATGTCAGGGGCTCCTCAATGATGGGGGGGTGAGGCGGCAGGGGATGTTGGGGACCCCTGAATGATGGGGGGGCCACAGGGGATGTCAGGGGCACCTGTGGGGGCGCCTGGCACTCCTGTAGCACAGCCCCACCCCGCACTGCTCACAGGGCCACCAGCTTGCCAGCCCCCATCCCGGCGCCTCTTGGAGGCCTGGCAGCTGGCCTGTGTTCGGGGTGGGGTGGCTTTAGGGGTATCTGCTCAGCGGGGCTGCCCCCGCTGTGGGGGGGTGGGGGGAGCAGCCCCAGGCCGACCCCCTGGCCTGACCCTGTGCCCTCTGCACCCCGGAGCTGACCCCGTGGTGGACCTGGAGGCTCAGGCAAGGTCATCGTTGCAACAGGAAGACCTTGACTGACCTGCATCTGTCTGCTTTTTTACAAAACGTGTTGTGCCCATGTGCGGCAGTGCCCAGGGCCCAGACTGGGTGGGGGCGACTCGTGGGCGTGCAGTGTGGCCTGCTGCCCCTGCTGTGGCGTCGGAGCCCCCGAGGGTAGGCTCCAGCCTCCGGCCTCCGGCCTCTGGCCTCCGGCCTCCGGCCACCGCAGCCCAGCCAGCCCAGGTTCTGAGCGTTCCCAGCCTTCCCCTCTGAGGCCAGCACGGGGCCTGGCACGTGGCAGGCACTGCAGGAGCAGGAGACCGAGGGGGAATGAGGCCGGTGCATCCCGGGGAGCCTGTGGGGGGCTGGGGGAGGGGTGTGGCGTCTGGGCCAGGCCTGCTGCCCTGCAGCCTCCTGGCCCTGTCCCCACTGCTGCGCCCCTAGAGGCCTGCAGGCACCCCTGCCCCGGGCACACACCGGGCCACCGTCCCAGCAGCGGGGAGGGCGGTGAGCAGACGGCGGGAGGAAGCCAAGGCTCGGCCCGGATGCGCCGGGCGCCTGGGTGCTGGGCTGCCCCGGTCCGTCTGCTCGCCGCCCCTGGGGAGCCGAAGCTCAGCACCTCGGCCTTGCAATGGCCCCGCGTGGAGAGAAGCCCCCGGGATGGCTGCTGTATCCTGCCCCCAGCTGGTCTCCCTGGCCGCTCTGCTTCCACAGGAAATATGGAAAGTAGCAAGTGGAGCCTGGGGCCTGGCCTGGACTGAGCAAGGGGTGAGGGGCCGCCGGCGGGGTGAGTCCCCCCTGGAGCCCTGCCCCGGGCGCTGGTGGCAGCCAGAGGCACCGGCATAGGGCTCTATAGATAGTCAGTTTATACATTTGCTTGGAGTTTACACTAATCTATATTTAAGGTATATGATAATTTAGGTTGACATAGTGGGATAGAAATTTTTTCTTTAGAAATTGTCCATACATTATTCATGCAGGAAATAGTGACCTGACACAAGACACCTGACCTCAACTTCGCACCATGGTGAGAGGCAACCAGGATAAACTGCACTTTACTGTGAAAACTGACACCCACTTCCATCCTGCCAGGGTCTTGCGTCGTTTGCCTCATTGTCAAGGGGACTTTACTTTCCCTGTTCACATCACAAGGATGTGGCGAGGATCAGGTATATGGAAGTGTGTTGGGATCTGTAAGAGACACACTCCAGCCAGCCAGCCATCTGTCCATCCATCTGTCTGTCTATTTATTGTCTTTATTGAGCTTTCATTCACGCTCACGCATGCAGATGCTCACAGAGCCCCGAAATCAGTGTCCCTCTTTTGTCAGACTAATAAATGGAACTTGAAGAGGTTAAGAGGTTTCCCCAAGGTTATGCAGCTGCCAGGCAGGTGCCGGCATGATCATGTGTTGTGACAGGCACTGGATGGTGACTTCGGGTGTGTTAAAAGAAGGCCCCTTGTGGGTTGGGAAGGGGCAGGGATGGGCAGGCTTCTTCATTGCCCTGCAGCTTTCTCCCTAATGCACGAACCTCATTTGAGCTGTTCTGCTCCACTGCGCACAGCCCAGAGGGCCGTGAATAATCCGGGAGGAGCTGGGACCTCTGGGGGAAGCAAAGGGTCGGCTTTTGGGGGAGACGGGCCGTATCAGCTGGGAGTACTGTTAAGTGAGGCCTGGGAAATGAGTCCCATTTTTAAAATGTCATTTCATAAACTCACCCTGGAAGCAAATGCATTCTCTGCTGTGTGAGGAGCTCCACGTGGACTCAGAGCAAAGCAAACGGTGGTGATGCTGGTGATAATGACCATTGACATTTATTGCTATTTTGGGCCAGACTTTATGCAGCATCCCAAAATAGGTATTAGTGCCAATTTTACAAAAAAGAAATGGGCTACATATTAAAAAATACATAAAAGTGGAGGTTGAGTGGGGGCCCTATCAGGAATAAATGTGTTTGTTTTTAATGTGCCAGAACATAATTAATATTAAATGACGTGTAAACTAACTAACTAGGAAAATGTGGCTGTAGCCAGCCACAATCTACTCTTTTCCATCCAAGAGCAACAGCTCACTTCTGAAATTCATCAAAGTTCAGTTTGAACACAGAAGAGAGAAACTGGAGGCAAGCATAACTTCAATATTTTCAGCATTACTTTTTGTTAATTTGACATTTCATGTTGCCCTTTTTATATTTTGGGGAGCTGTATTTCCTAAAATATTCTCCCTTAAGAAGTCTTATCAGGGTTCTCCCAAGAAGCAGAACCAATAGGATTTACGTGCGCTACCCACGTCATCTCTCTCGATCTACAGCGTCTCTATGTTTATCCTTCATCACTATCTGTATATGTGGATCATGCCTCTCTCCTGCAGGCTGGAGACCCAGGAGACGTCATGCTGCAGCTTGAGTCCGAAGGTCAAGGTTGTCTGCCATCAGAATCCCCTTTCTCAGGGAGGTCAGTCTCATCTCTACTAAGACCTTCAACTGACTGCATGAAGTCAGTGACTTCATGTGACTGCTCATCACACTGGAAAGCCTCGTCTGCTTTATTCAAAGTCTAATGATCTAAATGTTAATCACATCTAGAACATACCTTCGCAGAGAAATCTAGAACGTTTGACTAAATAGGCCTAGCCAAGTTGGCACAAAATTAACCATCACAAGTGTCACTCATTTAAAAAAATATATATTTGGTTTTTAAAATATTCTTGAATAAAAGGATCCTGCATCTAGTCAAACATTTATTTTTTTTATTTATTTATGATAGTCACAGAGAGAGAGAGAGAGAGAGAGAGAGGCAGAGACACAGGCAGAGGGAGAAGCAGGCACCGGGAGCCCGACGTGGGATTCGATCCCGGGTCTCCAGGATCGTGCCGTGAGCCAAAGGCAGGCGCCAAACCACTGTGCCACCCAGGGATCCCTAGTCAAACATTTAGAGCTAACTTCTACTCTGCAGGTAGAAGGTCTAGTGAAACAGCAGTCCACTGACGCCAGGTCCCAACTGGGGAATTCTGGGGGATGGATACACCGCTCAGTCACTTGTGGCAGTGACAGCACAGATCCTGTCTCCACTCAGAGAGGGTAGGCTGAGAGAGAGGTCTAGGAGGCACAGGAACAAAATACAGCGTGTGCACCACGTTTGAGTCCTGATGGGAATAAAACCAACCGTCAAGGGACCCCTGGGTGGCTTAGAAGTTGAGCATCTGCCTTTGGCTCAGCACATGATCCCAGGGTCCTGGGATCGAGTCCCACATCAGGTTCCCCGCAGGAAGCCTGCCTCTCCCTCTGCCTATGTCTCTGCTTCTCTCTCAGTATCTCTCATGAATAAATAAACTAAAAAAAAAAAAACAACCAACTGTGGAGGAACATTTTCTTTTTCAGAAATGGCAAGTTTAAATTTGAAATAGGCACAAACTGACGTTAAGAAATCATGGAGAGGGGATCCCTGGGTGGCTCAGCGGGTTAGTGCCTGCCTTTGGCCCAGGGCGCGATCCTGGAGTCCTGGGATCGAGTCACGTGTCGGGCTCCCGGCATGGAGTCTGTTTCTCCCTCCTCCCCTGTCTCTCCCTTTCTCTCTCTCTATGTCTATCATAAATAAATAAATAAGTAAATAAATAAATATTTAAGAAAAAAAGAAATCATGGTGAATTTTCATAGGTGTGAAAATGCCACAAGTAAGAAAATGTCTTTTCTTCTAAAAGATTTTATTTATTTGAGAGACAGCCAGAGCGAGCGAGCGAGCAAGAGAGAGCATGGGGAAGGGCATGGAGAAGGACAAGCAGACTCCCTGCTGAGGGCAGAGTCTGACCTCAATCCAAGACCCTGAGACCATGACCTGAGCTGAAACCAAGAGTCAGACAATCACCCAGGAGCCCTGGAAAATGCCTTTTTTATTTGAGATGCGACTGATGGTTTTCCAGGTGAAATGATGTGTTTAAGGTTTTCTTTGAAATTACTCCAGCAAAAAGAAAACTGAGATCAGTAAAACAAGTATGGCAAAATGCTAATGATTGCCAAAGCTGGGTGACATATATGAAGTCCACTGCTCTATTCTGTGTATGTGTAGATGCTTTCATCAATAAAAGTATACAATAAATAAACCTATTAAATATTAAGAATTTGTATGTTTACATATATAAATATAAATAAGCCTATTAAAACATTATGATTTTCCATATAAAAAAATCTTACATAACAATTTGAATTTGTGTTGGTAAAACTGTATTGCTGAAATTCTTCTCAGCATCCTCCAAGTGCACCTTATACTTTCTCTGTATCCAAGATAAAAGTCGTCTGCTTCCTCAGCTGTTACATTAATAAGCCAGCTGTTCCTTCTGCATTCCCATCTCTGCTCTAGGACCGAAGTCTCAACAGGGCAGAATTTCAGTGACGCACCCTAACACCTCTAACACTAATATTTGTTGAATGAATAATTGTTTTTCTTGCCAGAAAATACTGAGTCGTGAATAGTCATTTCATAAATTTGAACGACGCTTCCATTCAACAATGGAATGATGAGCCAGTGCAACTTTTCAGTAATTAATGCATGAGTACAGCATTAGTTTTGCATCTTTTCAGAATTTCTTTTTTATAGTCCATACATTTTACAAGCCTGATAATACAGTATGGTCGCACATTAAGATTACTGGCAGGTTACAAAAGATTCACATTAAGTCGTCGCAAAAGCACATTCATGAAACTCCGCAGAAAATATTCAAAAATGTCTTGCACTTTTCTCAAGTACAACCTGACACGGGCACAGTTCGGTAGCGCGAGGCCGCCTGGGTGTCCGGCCGGGGGGGGGGGTCCACTCCTTGGGACTCGCGTCCTCCAGAACACGGTGTTTTGTCAGGAAACCCAGGGCGTGGGTTACAGTCTGCAAAGCCCAAATCAACATCTGATGGAAACTGGCTTCTGAGCAAACAAGAAACGGTTTTTGAAGAACAGAATTCCTTACTGGTCGCTTCCGGGGCCCCGGAGCCCACGAAAATGGCTTTTAGTGACTTAGGGCGGGTCACGGGGTTAACGGCCTCCTCGGGCGAGGGCGCCACGTAGATCCGTGAGAGGAAAGAGTGTCTTCGAGCTGGGTTCTCCGCTTCCCACGCAGGGCTGGAGGATTCGCAGGCCGGAAAGTGTCGACCTTGCAAGATAAAACGGCTATTCTACCGGCAAATCGGGTTTCCCCAGGAGCAGCAGAGGCGCTGCAGCCTGGAAGCAGCCGGCGGGAAACGCTTTTATATGGAAGGGGGTGGGCGGGGCTGTATGGAAGGAAAGCCCATTGGAGGGCGGTGGCGGCTTCTCACTGGCTGAGTGCGGCGGCAGCTTCTCATTGGCTGCAGGTGATGGTGGTGGCTTCTCATTGGCTGAGCGTGGCAGAGGCTTCTCATTGGCTGCCGGTGATGGTGGTGGCTTCTCATTGGCTGAGCGTGGCAGAGGCTTCTCATTGGCTGCCGGTGATGGCGGCGGCTTCTCACTGGCTGAGCGTGGCGGCGGCCCGCCCGGAAGTCTTGGCGCTTCCTGCCGCCCTGGGCCGGGTGAGGCCGGTTTCCGCTTGAGGCTGCCCGACGGCAGTTCCCGCGAGGTCTCCTCGGCTCGGCTCCGGCTCGGCTCCGGCTCCGGCTCCGGGGCAGCAGCAGGGGAGGCGCGGAGGCCCCGTGGAGCCCTGGCTTCCGGCCGGGCGGCGGAGCAGCTCGGGGCCTCGCCGCGGGGCGGGCAGGGGGAGCACGCGGCCTCCGCCTCGAGCTGTGCGGGCGGAGGCACCTGGGCCCCGAGCCCAAGGCGCGTCCGTCCCGCGGCCCCGTCTGCCTCCGGCCGGCCTCCCGGACGCCCCCTGTGCCCGCCCGTGGCCGCCGCGGGAGCCCTCCCCGGCGCAGCGGCCCTCGGGGCCCCCCGGGGACGAGGACGGGGACGGGGACGGCGGCGCGGCTCCGGCACGTCCTGCCCCCGCGTGGCCCCGCGTGCCCGTGTGGCGGTGTCGGCCGCCGCCGCCTGCAGCTGGGACGAAGCCGCCCGTACCTCGACGCTCCTCGGCGGCCGCGGCTCCCCGTGGGTCGGGCCGTGGCTGCTGCGTCGTGTTCCGCGTCCCTGTCGGGCGGCCCGTGTCCTCGCCGCGAAGCACGGGCCTGGGCCGGGGGCGAGGGCGGGCGCGTCACCGGGATCAGCGCCCTCAGGACCCCGAGCGCCCGGCGAGGCCCGCGCCTGCAGCCCCGGGAGTGGGGCCGGAGCCGGGCCCGTCGGGGGAAGCCCTGGCCTCGGCCTCGGGGGCGCAGGGGTGAGGCCCCGCCGTGCAGCCCGCCCCGCCCCGCGGCTCCCTGCGCCCCACCCGGCCGAGGGCGGCGCTTGTCCCCGTGGCCGCGCCGCCGCCGCCGGAGCCTCCCCCGGGGCTGGAGGCCGCGTGCCCAGCGCCGACCACGCCGGGCCGCCTGCGGGGGGCCGGGGCCAGCCTGAGCCGCCGGAAGGGCCCCGCCCCCGCCCCCGCGTGCGCCTGCCCAGGGCCTGACCGGTCGCCGCAGACCTGGGGCCGAGGCCGGACACGGATCCCTGAGAGGCCCCGTCGGCCGCCCCGGGCCCCCGCGGTGTCCCCGAGCTGCCCGGCCTCTCCCAGCGCCCGGGGCGTGCCCGGCCCGTCCTCCCGCCCCGTCCTCGGGAACGCGGCCGCCACCTCCCGGGAGCCCGGAGTTCTCCGGAGGACACGCGGCCGCTCGCCCAGACCCGGTGCGCGCTGGTCGCCGCAGGTGCCCCCCCCGTGCCCGGCAGCCCGACGCCACGCGGGCCCCTGGACGTTCCCTCCGCCCCTCGTCCTGCGGGCCGCGGTGTCCCTCGGTCGGCGCAGGCTCCGCTCACCGCGGGTGCCTGGGGCCCGTGTGCCGGCGTCGCGGAGCCCCTGCCTGCTGGGAGCGCGGCTCTGGCGCCGGCAGGGGTCGAGAGCGAGGGCAGCCGCGGGGGGCTCGGCGGCTCTGCGGCGGCTTCGTTCCAGCGACGAGGACGCAGCCCGCAGCGCAGACGCCGCCTTCGCTAGCGAGCGAGTCGGGGTCCCCCGTGGGTGCCGTGGGGGGCGCGAGCGGCCGCGTCTGGGTCCCGCCGGCTTGCTGCGGAGGCGCCTCCACCCCGGGGCGCCGCGCTCTGGGGCCCTCGTGCCCGCGGCCGCCGAGTGCTCCGCCGCCCCGTCCCGCTGCGGCCCGCGCAGGCCCCGCCCAGTCCTGTGCTCTGCCGGCGGCGGCCCGTGTCCGTCCTGACGCCCGCCCCGCGAGGGCCGCCCTGGGGACCCCGGGCCCGAGGCCGCCCTGGTGGATGAGGCCTCTTGGGATACGAACAAGATTCAGCCTCTGCGGAGGGCGGAAGTGGTTTTTCTGTTGAAACACGGAGCCCCTGCGGTAGCGCGTGCCCCGAGACTCCCCGCCCTTTGCTCCGCGTGCGCGGCGGGCGCTGCTGGGGCCTGCGGTCGCGCCCGCCGCTCCGTGCTGGCTGCGTGTTTCCAGAAGGGTGAGCCTCCGTTCACATTCGATTGCCTTTTCTTGGTCCCACACGGTTCTCCTTGTCCTTACTCCCACCCCGGGATTGTGTTTATTTCCTAGACAAAGGCACTTGTATCTTTGTTTCTCTGGTTCCCGCCGAGGTTAGGAGCCCTGCCTTCCCTGCCCAGAGCACGTGGTCAGGATTTTTTTCCCCTGGCGAAACGCCTTTTGGAGTTGTTTTCTTTTCTTTCTTTCTTTTCTTTCTTTCTTTCTTTCTTTCTTTCTTTCTTTCTTCCTTTCTTTTTTTTTTTTTAAGATCTGAAGCATTAAAAATGTAGTTATTTCAGCTTGAGAGTGGGGAGAGATCACAGATTGACTTTTAAGTTACTCTGAGAAAAGTGATGATTTGTCTCAATAGTTAGATAAGCCCTTACCATACAAATAAAGATGCGGTGATCTTTCATGCCACCCCTTCTTTCCTAAAGAGGAGACCCCGCCTCTTCTGTGGCCACTCACCCAGTGGTGATGCATGTTCCTCCTGAACTGTCTGTGGAAGTTTTGTACTTCTGGTTTGGCAGGTAAAGATCTGTTACATTTGAGCCACCCAGAACCTGGATTCCTTGCTAAGGTACCAGCAATATATCTTACTTACTTATTTATTTAAATATTTAATTTATTTATTCATGAGAAAGAGAGAGAGAGGCAGAGACACAGGCAGAGGGAGACACAGGCTCCATGCAGGGAGCTCGATGTGGGACTCGATCCCGGGTCTCCAGGATCAGGCCCTGGGCTGAAGGTGGCGCTAAACCGCTGAGCCCACCCAGGCTGCCCAACATATCATATTTAGATAGAAAATTTCAGAGAAAGAAAATGTTCAAGTGCCCAAAGTTAGTAAAAATGAAATATGGTATGCTAATATTGCTAATATTTCCATATACACAAAAGATATTTTTCCTTTGTACGTTTGTTTCCTTTCTTGTGTTTGATGGCTTATGGTATGATTTACACATACATCCCTCCCCCTGAGTCTCACACTTCCTGAAACAGATAGGACACATGCAGCATCACCCTTGTGGGGAGAGGTGGCTGCTCTTTGACTAGCCGTTGGCTCTCAGGGATGGACATCAAGGGTTTCTGACTCTGCCCTGTGTGACTCTCACCCACATGGCACTTTGGTTATAGAATTGTCTGAAAAATGGAAGGAATAGATATAGAATACTTTATCCAACCAGAAAATTGACTTGATAATTAAAGATAAATTCAACAAGATTTGAAATGAAATGTTTTTTGAAAACCTCTGAGGCCCCAATTCTGCTATTATCATAACCACTGACAGGAGATAGATTTGGAAAATGTCATACAGTACCCGAATAAGCAAGTCTCCTTCAGAAAACAGCTCTAGATTGACCTGTGGAGAGGCATGCTCACTTCCTCCTGGATTCATGGGTCGGTCAGCTGGGCAGTCTGCAATGCTGTCCTTTAGGGTGGCTGAGGAAGAGAAAATGTTTAATGTTCCTGTTTGGCTTAGCTCTTTTTTTGGTATATTTTTTTATTGGAGTTTGATTTGCCAACATATAGCATAACATCCACTGCTCATCCCATCAAGTGCCCCCCCTCAGATCCCATCACTCAGTCACCCCATCCCCCCCCCACCTCCCCTTCCACTACCCCTGTTTGCTTCCCAGAGTTAGGAGTCTCTCATGTTCCATCACCCTATCTGATATTTCTCACTCATTTTCTCCCCTTTCCCCTATAATCCCTTTCACTGTTTTTTATATTCCCCGTATGAGTGGAACCATATGATGATTGTCCTCCGATTGACTCACTTCACTCAGCATCATACCCTCCAGTTCCGTCCACGTTGAAGCAGATAGTGGGTATTCATCCTTCTAATGGCTGAGGAATATCCCATTGTATACATAGACCACATTTCCTTTGTCCATTCTTCTTTCGATGGACACCGAGGCTCCTTCCACAGTTTGGCTATTGTGGACATTGCTGCTAGAAACATCGGGGTGCAGGTGTCCCGGCGTTTCACTGCATCTGTATCTTTGGGGTAAATCCCCAGCAGTGCAATTGCTGGGTCGTAGGGCAGGTCTATTTTTAACTCTTTGAGGAACCTCCACACAGTTTTCCAGAGTGGCTGTACCAGTTCACATTCCCACCAACAGTGCAAGAGGGTACCCCTTTCTCCACATCCTCTCCAACATTTGTGGTTTCCTGTCTTGTTGATTTTCCCCATTCTCACGGGTGTGAAGTGGGATCTCATTGTGGTTTTGATTTGTATTTCCCTGATGGCAAGTGATGTGGAGCATTTTCTCATGTGCTTGTTGGCCATGTGTGTGTCTTTGGTGAAATTTCTGTTCATGTCTCCTGCCCATTTCATGATTGGATTGGTTGTTTCTTGGGTTTTGAGTTTAACAAGTTCTTTATAGATCTTGGATATGAGCCCTTTGTCTGATTATGTCATTTGCAAATATCTTCTCCCATTCTGTAGATTGTCTTTTGGTTTTGTTGACTGTTTCTTTTGCTGTGCAGAAGCTTTTCATATTGATTAAGTTCCAATAATTCATTTTTGCTTTTGTTTCCTTTGCCTTCATAATTGTATCTTGCAAGAAGTTGCTGGTGGCCAAGTTCAAAAAGGGTGTTGCCTGTGTTCTCCTCTAGGATTTTGATGGAATCGTGTCTCACATTTAGATCTTTCATCCATTTTGAGTTTATATTTGTGTCTGGTGCAAGAGAGTGGTCTAGTTTCATTACTCTGCGTGTGGATGTCCAATTTTCCCAGCACCATTTATTGAAGAGACTGTCCTTCTTCCAGTGGATGGTCTTTCCTGTTTTGTCGAATATTAGCTGACCATAGAGTTGAGGGCCCATTTCTGAGTTCTCTATTCTGTTCCATTGATCTGTGTGTCTGTTTTTGTGACAGTACCACACTGTCTTGATGACCACAGCTTTGTAGTACAACCTGAAATCTGGCATTGTGATGCCCCCAGATATGGTTTTCTTTTTCAATATTCCCCTGGCTATTCGGGGTCTTTTCTGATTCCACACAAATCTTAAGATTACTTGTTCTAATTCTCTGAAGAAAGTCCATGGCATTTTGATAGGGATTGCATTGAATGTGAAAATTTCCCTGGATAGCATAGACATTTTCACCATATTAATTCTTCCAATCCATGAACATGGAATATTTTTCCATCTCTTTGTGTCTTCCTCAATTTCTTTAAGTGTTCTGTAGTTTTTAGGGTATAGATCCTTCACCTCTTTGGTTAGGTTTATTCCTAGGTATCTTACGCTTTTGGGTGCAATTGTAAATGGGGTTGACTCCTTAATTGCTGTTTCTTCAGTCTCATTGTTAGTGTATAGAAATGCCACTGATTTCCGGGCATTGATTTTGTATCCTGCCACTTTGCCAAATTGCTGTATGAGTTCTGGCAACCTTGGGGTGGAGTCTTTTGGGTTTTCTATGCACAGTATCATGTCATCTGCTAAGAGGGAGAGTTTGACGACTTCTTTGCCAATTTGAATGCCTTTTATTTCTTTTTGTTGCCTGATTGCTGAGGCTAGGACTTCTAGTACTATGTCGAATAGCAGTGGTGAGAGTGGACATCCCTGTTGTGTTCCTGATCTTAGGGGAAAGGCTCCCAGTGTTTCCCCATTGAGAATGATATTTGCTGTGGGCTTTTCATAGATGGCTTTTAAGATGCTGAGGAATGTTCCCTCTATCCCTACACTCTGAAGAGTTTCTATCAGGAATGGATGCTGTATTTTGTCAAATGTTTTCTCTGCATCTATTGAGAGGATCATATGGTTCTTGTTTTTTCTCTTGTTGATATGATCTATCACATTGATTGCTTTCCGAGTGTTGAACCAGCCTTGCATCCTGGGGATAAATCCCACTTGGTCATGGTGAATTATCTTCTTAATGTACTGTGAGAGGACTCAGGCCCCCAGCTCTGCCCAGACCAGGGCCGGGACCTGCTGAGGATCAAGGTGTTCCTCACGAAAGCAGTTCACAGCACACGACTGGTAGACAGCTGCTCTCCAGGGCAGCCCAGGTCCCATGTGTGCCCCTTACCTTGGGCCATCCTGGGCAGAGGGTCAGAGCGAGGGCAAGGGTCTGAGGTCTCTACCACTGTCAGTGGCCTGCAGCACAGCCCAGTGGGTGGGGACAGGCCCGAACTAGCGACACGTGGGCAGACTGCCTGGAGACAATGGCAGAGGCAAGCAGAGGACCTATTCAGGGTCTTCGAGGGCTGACAGGCCTACAAAGGACCCCTGCCTCCCTCCCCGCAAAGGATCCCAGCCCCTGTGGGATTCACGTAGCCTAAAATTAACCATTTTAAACTGAGAAACCACCACCTCTCTCTCCATCCAAGATACTGGATCCACACCCCCAAAAGGAAAGCCGGTGCCCATTTAGCGGCCCTCCCCGATGCCCTGACCCCAGCCCCTGGGGTCACAGTGGACCCCTGCATGGACAGTCCACAGCACTGCTGTACGAGACTCCACAGGTGCTGCTGCTTTGCAGTTACCCCTGCAGCTGGGTAATTTCATAGTTCTCAGTGTATTTTCAAGGTTGACTAGACCCGTTTCATCTTTGAGTTTCTTTTTGAGCAGCTGTAACCATCTGTCCCGTGTTGTTCAGGCCCAGAGTCTTCCTTGGGCTGTCTTCCTGTGCGGCTGCTTACTAGCTATGGAGGGGATGTGCTCAGCTGCATCACTCAGTTTACTGCGTACAAGTCCCAAGCACAGGAATGGGTTAGGACTAGCTCTCAGCAATGACACAGTGGATTAGCAGGTAGGAAACAGAAGAGTAGACTGTGCCCGTTACATGGTAAGGAAGTTTAGGAGAAAAAGAGCTCTGGGAGATTATAAGAAATAGCCCAGTTCATAGCTTCAGAAAAATGAGCCCTTTGTTCTGAGCCAAAGCTCTGGAAGATGGAGGAACATTTAATTTATCACAAGAAATGATAAAGTAAAGGAAGGAAAGAAGTTAGACCATCTGCTAGGACCTCTCCTCTGCACCTGCCATTCTGTGAGCCTGGTGGGAAGCCCGTGCCCATCTCCTTCCACAGAGAGCAGAGCCCAGGGTCCATATGACAGGCTGGGCAGAGAGACACACCTGCAGTCTGGGTCACCTATTGTACCTGAGCTGAGCGTGAGGCCTTCTTCCTGTGTCCGGGACCCAAACACTGCGGTGCCGCTTCTGCCTCACAGAAGGTCAACGCTTAGAGCTTGTGGGCAAGCTCCTCTCGTAGCTTGATCTGGAGCCACGCGGCCGCTTACCTGCAAAGCAGCTCTTCACCTTCAGGTAGCCCACGACCAGCCTGAGGATGCAGAGCTTGTCAAGCCGGGCTGCACGTCCTCGGGGTAGGGCAGCAAGGTGGTCAGTTTGCTCAGCTCTGGATTCCAACGGTCCGGTGCTGCTTCAAAGGGTTGCATTTGGCTCCCTCTGGAGGCTGTGGCTCAGGACTTGGCAGGGAGAGAGCAGCAATCATTCTCTACCTCCCTCTGTACCTTCACCGGAGTCACCCGCAGGGCCCCCAGGCCATGCCGGACGCCATCTGGCCCCAGGTCCTGGTGCTTGGAGGCAGGGACCCTTGTCCTTCAGGTTCGGGTTCTGTCCTCACTGCCCTCCTGGCCGGCGGGCCCTATTCATACTGTGCACATGCGAGACCTGGTGGCCCTCAAGGCACTAGGGGCCCAGGACTGGTCATCCCCTCCCAACTTTCTGGTAGCCTGACATGTTTGCAACCATTTTTTAAAAAGATTTTATTTACTTATTCATGAGAGACACAGAGGCAGAGACACAGGGAGAGCGAGAAGCAGGCTCCCTGCGGGGAGCCCAACGTGGGACTCGATCCCAGGATCCCGGGGTCACGCCCAGGGCCGAAGAAGGCCAGTGCCCAACTGCTGAGCCACCCAGGGGCCCCAATATCCACACATAAATTTTAAATGAGTAAATCTCCATACTACAATTAACACTGAAAAAGCTGAAGCTCCATTTAAGAAATTATAGTTAAGAATTGAGCCTACACACAGACACAAACACACACACACATTAACATACATCTACATGTATACTCTCTTTCTCTGCATGCACACACCCATGCACACCCCAGACCAATGTACATCATAATTACATTGTTAAAAACCAGGGATGGGGAGAGCCAAAGGAAAAAAGACCCATTTCATACAGACAAATAAAGACAGAATAAATGACTTCTCGTCAGAAAAAATGCAAACCAAAGCACAACAGGGTGATATCTTTAATGTTCCAAAAGAAGGGAGCTGTTAACCCAGAATCTCGTATCTGGAGAAATGATCCTTCAAAATGAGGGCAAATTAAAGAAATTTTCAGACAAAAATTCAAAGATTGTATCTCCAGAAGATTTGAGCTACAAAAATACTAAAGAAATTTCTTCAAGCTGAAGAAAAATGGCATTAGGTAGAAATGTGGATCTCCACGAATGAATGAACAATGTTGTAGACAATAAAAAATTTAATGATTTTATTTAAATGGTAATTGTGTAAATAAAAACAGTATTGCATCATGGGGCTTGCAACATATGTAGAAGTAGAATTTGTGAAAACAATAACACAAAGGATGGGAAGTGGAATTACATTGTTGTGAGGTGCTTATGTCGTCCATGAAGTAGTACAATATTATTTGAAAGTAGACAGTAATAAGTTAAGATGTGCATTTTATGCCTTATGGCAACCACTGAAAAAATAAAACAGAAGTACAGCTAATCTGTACTTATTAGAGGAGAAACATGAGATACTAAAGAAGAATGAGGGGATCCCTGGGTGGCGCAGCGGTTTAGCGCCTGCCTTTGGCCCAGGGCGCGATCCTGGAGACCCGGGATCGAATCCCACGTCGGGCTCCCGGTGCATGGAGCCTGCTTCTCCCTCTGCCTATGTCTCTGCCTCTCTCTCTCTCTCTGTATGACTATCATAAATAAATAAAAATTAAAAAAAAAAAGAATGAAATCCAAAGGTAGTAAGGAAAAGAGGAAAAATAACAAAGATGGAACAAAGAAAAAACAGCGAGATGGCAGACTTAACCCTATTGATTGTGACAAAAATGTAAACAGAGGATATCAGACTGACCTGATATATGGTGTCTGGAAGAAACCCAATTAAAAGGTAAAGACACAGATTAAAGTGAAAAGATTGGAAAAAGACATACTATGTACACACTAGACATAGGAAATCTGGAGGTGCTGACAAAGAAGACTCACCAAAGAGAAAGATATTTTCATAATATTAAAAAGGTCATACCAATCATATATGCATTTAATAACAGAGTTTCAAATATGTGAAGCAAGAACTGACGTAACTGCCAGGAGAGACAGGCGAATCCATTAACTAGAGTTGGGGACTTCTGCGCTATTCTCTCAGTAACTAATAGGACAGATTGCTAGAAAATCAAGGACATACAAGACATGAACGCTATCCTCTAACTTGGTATGATTGACATTTATAAAACAGTGTACCCAACGACTGCAGAATATAGATTCTTTTCATGCACATGCAAAAATTCACCACGGGAGACCATAAAACAAGCCTTAGTACATTTAAATAGATTCAAATCATTTAATCATCATAGAGTATATTCTCAGACCACAATATTTGTGAATCAATAATTAAAACATCTGAAAAGTCCTCAAATATATGAAAATCAATACATTTTAAAATAACTCATGGGCCAAAGAAGAAATCACAGGGAAAATAAAAACATTTCTAAGTGGTAATGAAAGACAACATGCCAAAATTTGTGGGGTACAGTTAAAAGATGATTGTGTAGAAGGAAGATTATAATCTTATATAAGTAAAGGAGGAAGTTTTACAGTCAGTGATCTGGGTTGCCTCCTTAAGAAGCTAGAAACACAAGAATAAACTAAGCCCAAAGCATGTAGAAGGAAAGGAAATAATCAAGTTAAAGCAGAACAATAAAACAAAATGGAGGAGCTAAATGAACCAAAAACTGAAAATATCAACAAAATTGTTAATCATCCAGCTAGAGTAATCAGTTCCCGCCAAAAAGAAAATGCAAATTACCAACAGCAAGGAAAAAAGGGAGATAGTTCTAGATCCTACAGACATTGAGAGGAGAAAATCTTTGTGACCCTGCAATATGCAAAGATGCCTTAGATGGGACACCAAAATCACTAACCGTAGCAGAAAAAGATTGATAAACTGGACTTCACCAAAATTAAAAAACCGAAAAGGCAAGCCACAGAATGGGAAACAATACCTGCAGTACATGTAGCTGAGACAGGAATTGTATCCAGAATACATGAAGGACTTTCACTAACCAATTAGAAATGGGCAAATAATTTGAATAGATACCTCATTAAAGAAAATATGCGGGGATCCCTGGGTGGCTCAGAGGTTTAGCGCCTGCCTTTGGCCCAGGGCGCGATCCTGGAGTCCCGGGATCGAGTCCTGCATCGGGCTCTCGGCATGGAGCCTGCTTCTCCCTCCTCCTGTGTCTCTCCCTCTCTCTCTCTTTCTCTCTCTCTCTTCTCTCTATGTCTATCATAAATAAATAAATAAATCTTTAAAAAAAAGAAAATATGCTAATGACCAAAAAGCATGTAAGATCATAGGCACCATCATAATTCATCAGAAAATGCAAATTAAAGTAAATTACTTGTACACATACATTAAAATGGCCAAAATTCAGAAGATTGACACCCAAGTGTTGGAGGGGATTTAGAGTAACTGGAATTGCCATTAGTGGAAAACTTTGTTTCTTTTTTTTTTTTTAAACTTTCAGTTTCTTAAAATGTTAAACATGACCTAGTAATTCCATTCCTGTCTACCCACTGGAGTGAAATGAAAACATGTGTCTGCTGGGGACTATTTATAGCACTTTATCCATAATGGCCCCAAATGGGACAAGCCAGCCAAGTGGGTGAGGAGAGGCTCAATAGCTCAGCCCCCACCCCCACCCTGTAAGGCTCCTTGGAGCCTGCTAACCGGGGGACCCTGTCCCACGAGGTCTGCCCTGGTCTTCTCCAGCCAGATCCCAGCCCCTTTGAACAAGCCACAGAGAGGGGCTGGGTCTCTGTTGGGCAGCCCCCTCACCACCCAGCTTTGGTGACTTGGCCTCAACCCAGAGGATAACAGAAGTCTCCACCTCTTAGGTTGCCTGGGGATCAATGATAACACAGATGCCATGGTGCAGAACCTGTGCCATCCTTGTGTGGTTTGCTGACAATGTTAGTTTGTGTGTCCCATCACTGTATTATGTGGAAATGTGGACGATTTCATTTTACATTTAAAAAAATTAGGGCACTGGAGGATGTAACTAAGTTCAAAGGACTTTGGGTAGATTCGTTTGTTAAATCTTCACAAACTGCTTTGAAACAGAGCCCTGAGGAGGTTTGTAGGGCCACCAACACCTGGATTTGAATCAGCAGAACAAAATGGGCAAATTGGTATATGCTGATGTTTTTTACTCTTGGAAAAAAAAAAAGAAATACAATTTTCAGTATATATAACACTCTTAGGGACCCCTCACCCCATTTTATTGTATTTTATTTTATTTTATTTATTTTTTTATAATAAATTTATTTTTTATTGGTGTTCAATTTACCAGCATACAGAATAACATCCAGTGCTTAAACATCTTTTTCAATTAACCAGTGATGACTGGTTTCCGTACCCTGGAAAAATAACTTCTGATGAGCTGGTTCTGGGATACCTATGCCCCTACCAGGAAGTTTTATGATATATATATTTGTGGTAAAATACACACACCATAAATGTTACCATTTTAACCATTCAGTGGCATTAAGTACACTCCGGATGCTGTATAACCATCACCGCTATCGGGTTCCAGAACTTTTCCATCAGGCCAGGGAAACCCTTCACCTGGTAGCAGTCGCCTCCCCTCTCCCACTCCCTTGCAATTACTCATCTACTTTCTGGATTAGCTATTCTGGACATTTCACACATGGTGTCATGGGCCATTTGCCGTTTTGTACATGGCCTCGATCGCGGCACTTTACGCAGAATTAGGATCGGTACTTCTAGAGGCTTTGGAAATTTCTCACAAACCTGCCTCCAGGTGCTGGGAAGGAACCCTGTGCCCCTGGAGGCTGCTCCGGGTCTCCGCGTCCCTGGGGAAGTGCTCTGAGCCTGTGGATGCCGGCCAGGCTCTGCGGGGTCCCCCGGGGTCTGCCGGGTTCCCGGGCTCTGCGGGTCTCCCAGGCTCTGCGGGTTAGGGACACCTCCCGGCAGGGTGTACCCCGCTCCTCGGTGGTTAGGGACACTCCCGCAGGGTGTACCCCAGCTCCTTGGTGGTTAGGGACACTCCCGCAGGGTGTACCCCGCTCCTCGGTGGTTAGGGACACCGCCTGGCAGGGTGTACCCCGCTCCTCGGTGGTTAGGGACACTCCCGCAGGGTGTACCCCAGCTCCTCGGTGGTTAGGGACACCGCCTGGCAGGGTGTACCCCGCTCCTCGGTGGTTAGGGACACTCCCGCAGGGTATACCCCAGCTCCTTGGTGGTTAGGGACACCGCCTGGCAGGGTGTACCTCGCTCCTCGGTGGTTAGGGACACCGCCCGGCAGGGTGTACCCTAGCCCCTCGGTGGTTAGGAACACCGCCCGGCAGGGTGTATCCCGCTCTTCGGTGGTTAGGGACACTCCTGGCAGGGTGTATCCCACTCCTCGGTGGTTAGGGACACCGCCTGGCAGGGTGTACCCCGCTCCTCGGTGGTTAGGGACACTCCCGCAGGGTGTACCCCAGCTCCTTGGTGGTTAGGGACACCGCCTGGCAGGGTGTATCCCACTCCTCGGTGGTTAGGGACACTCCCGCAGGGTGTACCCGCTCCTCGGTGGTTAGGGACACTCCCGCAGGGTGTACCCCGCTCCTCGGTGGTTAGGGACACTCCCGCAGGGTGTACCCCGCTCCTCGGTGGTTAGGGACACTCCCGGCAGGTTGTACCCCAGCCCCTCGGTGGTTAGGAACACCGCCCGGCAGGGTGTATCCCGCTCTTCGGTGGTTAGGGACACTCCCGCAGGGTGTACCCCGCTCCTCGGTGGTTAGGGACACCGCCCGGCAGGGTGTACCCCAGCCCCTCGGTGGTTAGGGACACTCCCGCAGGGTGTACCCCAGCCCCTCGGTGGTTAGGGACACCGCCCGGCAGGGTGTATCCCGCTCTTCGGTGGCTGCTGGTGGAGCTGGGAGCGCCCAAGCGGGGGCCTGTGCGAGTGCGTGTTCGTGTTTGTGTGCCCAAGAGCCGCTCTGCCATTGTGCCCGCTGCGTGTGTGATGCTCCAGGTGCTTCAGGCTCCTGAAGAGTAGGCTTCGCACCCCTCAGGTATGGGGATGACGTAGGAGTGCTTTTATTTTAACTGATCATAGAATGAAAATAATCAAGGGCACTTAAAGAACACCAGTAATACGATACATTAGTGACCGACTGTATATGCTCCAGGAGGCATGATAGGCATCTCGGTGTTTTCCTTTGCACATCAGACCCCTTCCTTGAGTTTAATGAAGTTGATTCGAGGAGTGGAGGCAGAAACCCGGGGCCCAGTCCTGAGAGCAGCTTACTCCCAAGTGTTTGCAGACGTCAGAAGAGCACCCGGCCAACTGTGAGCTGCAGTCGGAGGGGTCTAGGGCCCGGGCTGAACGTGGAGGAAGGGAAGCGTTTCCTGCCCATCCCCCCAGCAGCGCCTTTGCAGTCCCTCCACAGCCATAGGTGGAGACCCCCCTGACAAGTAAGAGAGCCATGGTGGTGCCACAGAGACCACGCTCCTTCCTGGGTTCCTCTCCCTCTTCCTTCTCTTCCCGGGTGATGCAGAGGCCAGGCCGTTTCCAGCAAAATCTGGGAATGCATTTCATAGCCTGGGACTTAAGGGCCAGTGCTGCAGGTTCAGGGATCCATGCGCTACAGCCTCTTTATCTTTAATGTAATGGGGGCTGAAAAAGTGGTCTCTGAGTCTTTTACAATCTTTTCTCAAAAAAAGACTTTTAAGACTTCTGCTAATTCAGTGGCATCTTTATTCCTAGAATCACTTGAGTTTCAATGGTATTGCCTAATTTCCCTGTCCATGGTGTCCTCTAGTGTTTTTTCTCTGCATATTTTTAAAAAACAGATGATGTGGATAATGTATTAAACTGGACCCTTTGGACTTTACAACAAGGAAAACTTGGTAATAATTAATTGGATAAAGGGTATAGGCTTATACCGTATAGGCTTCCTAAAAGAACCAGGGTGTGTGTTTCATTGTATGATTGGACATGCTCTGCTCACTGTTAGCAAGGGCACTGGGTCTCGGTGCCTAGCACCTGTGGGGAGGAGCCAACATTGTTAGCGTGCTGGCTCTTTACTGAGGCCATCAGTGAGGCAGTGCACAACTGACGTATTTCGTTTCAGTCCTGCAGATTGGACAGGAGGAAGTTGCCAGCTGGAAAGTCTCCTGAGATTTAAGAGTGCAGAGGACCAGGGCCACTTACAAGTCAGCAATTGTCTACCTTCTTGAATTGCAAAAGCTGAATTATTTGGGCTCATGGCAGCGTTAGGGATGGGATCATCAAACTGTGGTATTCTGGAAGCCAGGATGTGATAGCCTGGAGGATCAGGGGATCCTGCCCCCCAAACCACTCTCGATAGGCCTGCTGCTGCTGAAGGCCTCTGTGCCTCTGGCTCTACCATAAATCTGGGTGGGGTGGTGGCCTGGGGACTGAGAGGTGTTCTTGGACTGTTTGGGGCCACCTGGCCATCCCAGTTCTTTGTTCCCACTGTTTTGGAGGCAGAGAGAAGGCTGGGCCAGAAGCCACTGACTAAAGAGATAGGACCAATAGTCATGGCAGGACTCAGGAAATCAATCAATTGGCATCAAAATAGTGTTTGGGACAGTGTCAGCGAAGGGTGCCCTGGCGCAGGAGCCTCTTACTGTTCAGTCCCCAAGGCCACCTCCAGGATAGTTACCTCCCCTCTCAGAATGCTGTCCCCAGGCAATAACCCTTTTAGTAGGGCCACAGAGAACAGAAGGGAGCAGAAATCAAGTCTTCCGTGCAGGGGGAACCCAGCCAGCCAAGCTGTCCATTGAGCAGGACGTCACTTTCTCCCTATCCAGAGGGGCGTGATGTGTTATTCAGACCACTGATGACTGGATTTACATTTCCTTTTCTGAAAGAGAGTTTTTATTCTGATTGCTCTGCTTTCCTTCCTTGATTAGGTTAGATATCTGGGTAACTGTTAAATCCATGGTTGCAAGATCATGAAACTGAACATTTTCACCTTCCATGATGCGTGTACAGCACCCCCAGGTTTTCAGCTTGTTGCAGTATGATCTACTTGGATCCAGTCCTGAGCCATCTTCCAAAGGAAGAGGAGTTTTTTGTGATTGAAAGGATTGTTGCATTATGAGAAGTGCAGTCTTTGGAATAATTAGTTAGGGAAAGGGTGTGTGTACATGTGTATGCAAATCTGCATGCATACTCGGGAACCAAGGGGTGGACTGTGGTTGAATATGTAATGTTTTTTGCTTGCTCTGTTGTATTAATTGTAAGTGGCTGTTGTAACAAATTTCTTGGTGGCTTAAAACAACACAAATGTGTTCTCTTAGAGTTCTGTAAGGAGTCGGAGGTTTAATATAGGTTTCACCAGGCTAGACTTAAGGTGGTTAGCAGGGCTGTATTTCTTTCTAGAGGCTCCAGGGGAGAAGCTGTTTCCTGTTCATTCAGCTTGTTGGTAGGATTCAACAAGTTGTCGGACTGAGGTCCCATTTCCTTGCTGGTTATGAGCTGAGGGCCATTCCCTTCTTCTTTTCTTCTCTTTTTTTTTCTTCTTCTTCTTTCCTTCTTCTCTTTCTTCTTCTTTCTTCTTCTTTCTTCTTTCTTCTTTCCTTCCTCCTCCTCCTCCTTCCTCCTCTCCTCCTCCTCCTCCTCCTCCTTCCTCCTCCTCCTTCTGTCTTCCTCCTCCTTCTTCCTTCCTCCTCCTCCTTCCTTCTTTCTTCCTCCCCTTCTTTCTTCCTCCTCCTCCTCTTCCTTCCTCCTCCTCTTGCCTCCTCCTTCTTCTCTCCTTCTTCCTTCGTTCTTTCTTCTTCTTCTTCTTCTTCTTCTTTCTTCTTTCTTCTTCTTCTCTTCTTCTTCTTTCTTCTTCTTCTTCTTCTTCTTCTTCTTCTTCTTCTTCTTCTTCTTCTTTTCTTCTTCTTCTTTTCTTCTCCTTCCTCCTTCCTTCCTCCTCTGCTTTCTTCATCTATTTATTTGTTAGAGAGAGAGAATAAGTAGGAGGGGCAGATGGAGAGGAAGAGAGAATCCAAAGCAGACTCTGTGCTGAGTGTGGAGCCTAATGCGGAGTTTGACCTCATGACCCTGAGATCATGACCTGAGCCAAAGCCAAGAGTCAGATGCTCAACTGACTGCCACCCAGGTGCCCCATTCCCAGCTTCAGAGGCCACTCACATGTCTTGATTTGTGACACCTTCCTCCATCTTCAGTGCCAGCAATGGTGAGTCCAGTGCTTCTCACAGACTCTTCTGCTTTCCTTCTCTATGGACTCATCTCATTAGATTGGAGCCACTTGAGTAATTCCAGATAATTTCCCTATTTCAAGGTCAACTGATAAGGTAACCTTAATTCTATCTGTAACCTTAATTATTTGTTGCATGTAGCAGAATATATATACAGATGCTGGGGATTAGGTGGCCATCTTTGAGGTGCCATCATTCCACCTGCCACAGTTACATGCTCAGGAGAGGGGGGACTTGTGGAGTGTAGAATCTGCATATGATCAGTTTTACCTGATTCTGCTAAATAATTTTCCAAAGTGGTTGTACTCACCAAACACTATTCTGTTTTGTTGATCTATTTGTTTAATCATATGCTCATATCATACTGTCTGAGTTTCTGTAGCTTTTAATTAGTAAGTCTTAATATCTGGTAATGTAAATCTTCTTTCTTATTCTTCTTTGGTATTGTATTTGCTATTTTAGTCTTGCATTTCCATATAAATTTTTTAATTAACTTGACTTCCACAATACCTGCTGGAATTTTGAATGGGATTGTTAGATTCTATAGATAATTTGGGGGAAGAATTCACATTTTATAATAGAGTATTTTGTTTTTAAAAGATTTTATTTATTTATTCATGAGAGACACACAGAGAGGAAGAGGCATAGACACAGGCAGAGGGAGAAGCAGGCTCCATGCAGGGAGCCTGATGTGGGACTCGATCCTGGGTCTCCAGGATCACACCCTGGGCTGACGGTGGCATTAAACCACTGAGCCACCCAGGCTACCCTTATAATAGAGTCTTCTAATCCATGGATAAGGCATATCTGTCTTTATTTTGGTCTTCATTATGTCTCTCAATAATGTTTTACAATCATCTATCCATTTATTTATTTGTTTTTGAGAGAGGGTGCGGATGGAGGGAGGGGCAGAGGGAGAGTGAGAGTGAGAATCTTAAGCAGACTCTGTGCTGAGCAGGGAACCTGACATGGGGCTTCATCTCACGACCCTGAGATCAATGACCTGAGTCAAAATCAAGAGTTGGACACTTAACTGACTGAGCCACCTAGGTACTCCAAACATATATATTTTTACATATACTTTATTAAATCTTTTCCTAAGTGTTTTATTTTTGAAGCAATTATAAATGGTGTCATTTAATAATTAATTTTCCAATTGTTGCTGTTGTTTAGAAATATAAAATTATGTCCAGTAACTCTGATTATTAATCATAGTAGTTTCTCATAGACTTCTTTGGATTTTTTTAGTGTTCATATTGATGTAATCAATAACAAATGACATCTTTATCTACTCCTTTCCAGTCTCATTACTTTTCTCTTTCTTGTCTTATTGAGTCTGGGTGGCATCTCCAGCCCATCATTGAATGGGGATGGTGTGAGCAGCCATTTGTACTTTGCTCCAAAACTCAAGGAGAAGGATTTTTTAGATTTCACCATCAAGCATGATGTTTGAGTGTTTTGAAGACACATCAAGAGGTTAAGTAAATTTACTTCTATTCATAGTTTTTTCTTTTTATCATGAATGGATTTTTAATTTTATACAATAATGTTTCTCCCTCCACTGACATGATCATATGTTCTATAGATATGGTTAATTACTTAAGTAGATTTTTGAATGCTAAATCAATCTTGCTTTTCTAGAATAAGTCTGTTTGATCACACTGTACTACCCTTTAATACTGTCTGGTACTTTGATAGCATTTTATATCATATAGTTTTGTAATGTTTTCTTTAGTGATTATAGATTTGACTTTCATTACCCTTGTATTTAATGCCTCTGTGAAGCTTTTGTATCAAGGTTTGCTAGCCTCAGATATTGAATTGGAAATGTTCTCTCCTTCCCTTTCTCTGGATAAATGGATATAAGTTTGTGTTATTTTGACATGAAACACGTGGCAAAGTTACCCAGCCTGGAGTTTTTGGTTAGAAAGTGACCCAGGAGGGGTGCTTTCAGCCTGGTTCAATGTCCAGCAATCGATTCAGTGTCCAACTGGTGATTTTGGCTCAGGTCATGATCTTGGGGTCCTGAGATCGAGTCCCGAGTCTAGCCCCACACTCATTAGGGAGTCTGCTTGAAAATTCTCTCCCTCTGCCTCTGCCTACCCCCTATTTGTGGATACAATCTCTGTTTCTCAAATAAATAAATAAATCTTAAAAAAAAAAGAAAGACTAACCCAGGCGGGAGGGATGCAGGACCTGCTTGTCATGGAGCCAAGGAATATGATACGAAGAGGCATCTGAAGGAAACAAAGACGGAACATACAGCACTTTAGCTATGTGGCTCCGGTGGACATGAAAAGGACATAGTGTCTGAGTCTCAAGGTCTGAAGAATTTTCAAAACCTGTGCCCACAGTTGGCTGACTTTCCTCTGATATGAACCAGCATCAACTCCCAAACTATAAACTCCCTCATTTGCTCTTTTGTTGTCCTTGTTATATTAAGAGTTTAAATAAAAATGCTTTACACACAAAAACAAATTAACGAGGGGCCTGAATCCCAAGACATTAGTGAGTCTGACTTCCCGCTGCTTCCCCTCAAAGCGCCTGCTGTTTCAGGGCTGAGGAATTGGGCAGAATGGGGCTGATCGGAAGCAAATGATAAGCAGTGAGTTCCAGCACCTGGGGAGACAGAAACTGGAGTTCTGCAGAGAAGTGAGCCCCATACTTTCTGTTTTCTGCCCACAACAACATTAATCTAGAAATTGGTACTGAGGTATACTGATACAATAAGGTAAAATAAGGTATATAATAAGTAATACATGATGATGAAGATAGATGATAGATAGATAGATAGATAGATAGATAGATAGATAGATAGAAGATAGATAATAGATAGATAGTCTCTATCTATAACATCCAATAACAATGATCCCAGGTCTTAGCTTCTACAAATGAACCAGAGCTCCATGATTCCAGGGCCATGTTAGGAAAATTACAAGGTGAAGCCTGGAGCATCTTGTGCCAAAACAGCAAGGAGGGGCTCACAGACTGGAGGCATGTTACAGGGATACAGGAGCCAGCCTGGAGGGCCTCCTGTTGGTCAAGTCTGAGATGGTTTGAATGTCAAGAGAAACAGTGAGAGAACGGACTAACTCAGTAAAATAGGAAATCATATTACAGATATAAATACATCAGTGATTACATCGAAAATTCTATGATGAAGGGGGTATTTATATAGTTGGAAAGTATTTCCCTACAAAATGCTTAGTAATTTCAAAGGAGAAAGAGTATCATCATGGTGGAGACTGTGGGAGATCCCAGCTTCAGTGCGTGATTGTCAGTAGTACAAGGAGAACTTGTGGGCCTCCTACAAGGACATAGGCACAACATTACCTCAAGATGTTTTGCCAAAGATACACGACTTTAATCTATGCATGAGGACATGTCAGATGATCCAGATGAGGGGCCTTCCATGTTCTACAAACAGCTGGCTGTGGTGTTGGAAAGTACCCAGGGACTGGAGAGGAGACATGGAGTACCTTTTACTCTGCAGGGCATTATTATAGATGAGACTTGAGTACAGGCCAGAGGACCAGGTGTCAGCTCTACATCCATGACAGCTCCCTCATTTTCAAGGATGCACTGCAGTTGTGTGTGGGGAAAAGTCCTTGTTTGTAGGAAATACATGCCAAAATCTTCAGGGGTGATATGGTGTCAGTTTTGCAACTTTCTCACAAATGTATGTCTAGGTTTTCTCTAAGTTTGTAATTATTTCAAAATTATAAGAAACAAATTGAATTTATGACTTTCCCACTAAGAAAACTCCAGGCCTGGCTGGCTTCATTTGGTAAATTCTATCAAAAACCTAAGGAATAATTAAAGTCAGTATTATAGAAAATCTTTTAGAAAATGGAGGCAGGAATACTTCTGAGATCATCTCATGGACCCAGGATACCAGTGATGCCAAACCAGACAAGGATATTATAAGAAAAGAAAATTGCAAACCAGCATCTCCCCATGAACAGAAAAGTCCTCAACAAAATATTGGCAAATTGATGGAGCAATCCATAGAAAGAATAATACATCACCATTTCCTTGTTGTGTGACCTTGGGCATTTTACTTGGCTGCTCTGAACCTCATGGCCCTCACACACCCTTCCTGAGGATAGTGCCTCGAACATTCGTTCTAATGATTTCCCCATCTTTTTCACCGCAGTAGGCCAGGGCCAGTATGAGGACCCCAGCCCCAGGGCACAGTCACTGGGTCAAGGAGCAGACCCGCTGCCTCTGTGGGTCCCATCAGTTTCTCTCCTCCTGGAACTCAGGTCTTGAGCGGTGACCAAAGGCAGCCACAAGAGGACATGGAGGTGGCACCCACCGTTCCCACAGCAGCCGGGACTCCGTCTTCCCAGGTGTCTGTCTCTCCCTTTGGCACAATGAGGAATGACCCTCACCTCTCAGTATATCCCCATTGCTTTGGTGGTTAGAGTGAATTTCTCTTGCTTGTAAGCAGCACTTCTCACTGTGGGAGAGGAGAGGATGTGCCTGCACATGGGTGAGGGGGTGGAACTTGAGGGAAGGGCAAGGAGGGCTGAGTCCCCAACAGCAGGTCAGATGGTCAGCCCTGAAGGGAGTGACCTCAGGGTGGGTAGTGAAGAGAGCAATATTTACATGAACATAGCAGAAACTTGCCTGCTAGATGAAAGATTAAGAGTTGGACTCATTTTTAAAAAAGATTTTGTTTATGCATGAGAGACACAGAGAGTGGCAGAAACACAAGCAGAGGGAGAAGCAGGCTCCCTGTGGGGAGCCCAATGTGGGACTCGATCCCAGGATCCCAGGATCACACCATTGGCCAAAGGCAGACGCTCAACCACTGAGCCACCCAGGTGCCCCCAACTCAGTTTTTGACTTTGGAGTGCTGGCAGCCTCCGAGCCTCACCTTCCTCTTTCCTTTTGTCCCATGTCTGGGTGAGATGGTGAGAAAGCTGAGTGCTCCCTCCCTTGGCAGGTGAGAGATTCAGAGAGCCCCTGAGCCAGTGTTACACTGGGGATTTGTGGTGATTTCCTAAATTCCATAATATATGTAATTCATTCTGAATGTCCTAGTCCTCAAATGTCCAGTTCCCAGAGGGAGAAGAGGGAAAAATAAAGGGGGCTGGAATAAAACCCTGTCTCTTAATTTCCCTGGTGGCTTCTTTAGCCAGTAGGTTTGCGACAATGGCAGTCTACCTCCCTGCCTGTACCTCCAAGATCAGAAGCAGCAATCACAGTATAAATCCCTGATACTTGTAGGGAAAGATCCATATTGTCTACATTAGCCCCCCAAAATCACATTCATGACATGTCAGGGATGCAGACATGAATGTCTGCCATGTGGCCGAAGATGAGGATTGAGTGGCCACCACATGCTGAGAGTGGAGAGAAACCACAGTGTGCTGCCCAGTAATTCCCCTGAAGGCTGCAAGCCTTTGAAAAGACCCCAGAATTTCAAAATAGTTACATCAGACATATTCTTCAAGTACAATTTTTGTCTAGAATGGGAGATGTTTTCCTGGAGCTTCCTGCTTTGCCACCTTCTCTAACATCATTCTAAGACCATTCACAGTTATTGTAATCCTTGCCTTTCTGAAAATTTGTTCCAGAGATGCCTGGGTAGGCTCCATCAGCTAAGTGTCTGACTCTTGATTTCAGCTCAGGTCATGGCCTCAGGGTCGTGAGAGTGAGCCCCGCATGGAGTTTGCTTGGGATTCTGTCTCTCTCTCTCTCTCTCTCTCTCTTTTTTTAAGATTCATTTATTTTTTTATTTTTTTTATAATTAATTTATTTTTTATTGGTGTTCAGTTTGCCAACATACAGAATAACACCCAGTGCTCATCCCATCAAGTGCCCCCCTCAGTGCCCATCACCCATTCATCCCCACCCCCGCCCTCCTCCCCTTCCACCACCCCTAGTTCATTTCCCAGAGTTAGGAGTCTTTATGTTCTGTCTACCTTTCTGACATTTCCCACACATTTCCTCTCACTTCCCTTATATTCCCTTTCACTATTATTTATATTCCCCAAATGAATAAGAATATATAATGTTTGTCCTCCTCTGATTGACTTATTTCACTCAGCATAATACCTTCCAGTTCCATCCATGTTGAAGCAAATGGTGGGTATTTGTCATTTCTAATGGCTGAGTAATATTCCATTGTATACATAAACCACATCTTCTTTATCCATTCATCTTTCGATGGACACCGAGGCTCCTTCCAGTTTGGCTATTGTGGACATTGCTGCTAGAAACATCGGGGTGCAGGTGTCCCAGTGCTTCATTGCATCTGTATCTTTGGGGTAAATCCCCAGCAGTGCAATTGCTGGGTCATAGGGCAGATCTAATTTTAACCCTTTGAGGAACCTCCACACAGTTTTCCAGAGTGGCTGCACGAGTTCACATTCCCACCAACAGTGTAAGAGGGTTCCCTTTTCTCCACATCCTCTCCAGCATTTGTGGTTTCCTGCCTTGTTAATTTTCCCAATTCTCACTGGTGTGAGGTGATACAGTCAACAAAACTAAAAGACAACCTACAGAATGGGAGAAGATATTTGCAAATGACGTATCAGATAAAGGGCTAGTTTCCAAGATCTATAAAGAACTTACTAAACTCAACAGCAAAGAAACAAACAATCCAGTCATGAAACGGGCAAAAGACATGAAGAGAAATCTCACAGAGGAAGACATAGACATGGCCAACATGCACATGAGAAAATGCTCTGCATCACTTGCCATCAGGGAAATGCAAATTAAGATTCATTTATTTATTTATTTGTGATAGACATGGAGAGAGAGAGAGAGGCAGAGACACAGGAGGAGGGAGAAGCAGCCTCCACGCCAGGAGCCCGACGTGGGACTCGATCCCGGGACTCCAGGATCGCGCCCTGGGCCAAAGGCAGGCGCCAAACTACTGAGCCACCCAGGGATCCCCAGGATTCTCTCTCTTGATCTCTGTCTGCCCCTCCCACCCTGCTTGTACTCTCTTTAAAAAAAAAATGTGTTCCATCTGTTCTTTGTTTTCCAACATTTCCAATTTGGAGATTACTGGACACTGGTTCTAAACTGACACTAATTTCAGGAAACCTAAAATGTCACTGTGGTCCACTAGTCAGCACAGGGGCTTAGGGAGAGCAGGTGAGCAAGGCAGTTTGGTGCCAGGGCATCTCCGAGCACGTCTGGTATGTTTCCAGAGCGATCTTGTGTAACGGAATTACATTTATTGAATTCACATACTCAGTAACTGGCTGAACTGTGTTGCTTCCCTGGCTTCTGGAATAGCGCTATACCGGTAGGAAGGAAGAGGGTTAGAATTCACTAGAACTCTTTCTACTTAGGAAAATAGTAAACCAACAGAAATTCCACATTCTGGAAGAGATTAGTGCCACCATGAAGGACTTGAAAGGACTTGGAAAATTGGGGGGTGAGTGGCGAATCTCTCATAGGTTATTCAATTCACATATCTGGCCTGTGCAGAAAACAGAAGGATCTTGTAAAATGATGGTAAATTCTAGTAAGCTTAACTAGATGGTATCTCCAATTGTAAGTGTTGTTCCAGATGTGGTTTTATTGCTGAGTAAATTAACACATCCCCCATACCTGGGTATGCAGCTTTTGATCTGGAAAATGCCTTTACCACACCTTGACATCTATTAGTAAAGACCAACAGAATACTTTTCTTTTAGCTGGCGAGACCAGAAGTACACGTTCCCTGTCCTACCTCAGAGGTATATCTACTCTCTAACTATATATCATAATTTGGTCCACAGGGATCTTGATTGTCTTTCCCTTCCACAGGACACCACATGGGTCCTGATGGCATTATATTGATTGACCTAGTGAGTAAGAAGTAGCAAATACTCCAGAGTTATTGGCAACACATTGGCATGTCAGAGGGTGAGAACTAAATATGATAAATTCAAAGGCCTTTCTCCTCAGTGAAATTTCTAGAGGTCCCTTGGCACCAGGCATGTCAAGATATTCCTTCTAAAGGGCAAAAAAGAGGCAGAATGCCTAGTGGGCCTCCTTGGATTTTGGAGGCAACATATTCCTCATTTGGGTCCATTTACTGAGTGACCTTGAAAAGCTGCTAGTTTTGGGTGGGACTCAAAATGAGAGAGGGCTCTGCAATAAGTCCAGGCTGTCATGCAAGCTGCTCTGCTACTTGGGCTATATGATGCAGCAGATCCAATAGTTCTCAAAGCAGCAGTGGTAGGTAGAGGCTTTCTGGATGTGAGTCACAATGTGGACACCTAGTATTTGTGAGGAAATTCCTATTATCCTCCAAAAACCCTATTATCTCTCTTTGGGGAACAGCTTTTGGCTTGCTACTGGGCCTTGGTAGAGACTGATGCTACCAAGTTACTATGCAGTCTGAGCTTCCGGTATTAAGCTAGACATCGTCTGACCAATAAAGCCATAGGGTCGGGCATGCACAACAGTATTCCATTGTTGAATGGAAGCGGTCCATACAAGATTAGGCTTGTACATGCCCTGAAGGCACAAGGAAATTACACGAAGACATAACCCAAAAGCCCACAGACCTCACTCCTGCTACATTACCTTCTCTCTCCTAGCCTGCATCTATGGCCTCCTAGGGATGTCTGCACTGTTAGTTGACTAGGAAAGTGAAAGCTGAAGCTTGGTTTACAGATAATATGCACGCACCATTCAAAAGTGGACAAATGTGGCACCACAGTCCCTTTCTGGGACATCCATGAAGGACAGTGGTGAAAGGAAATCTTCTGAGTGGGAACAATCAGGTGCAGCTAATTGTTCATTTTGCTTTGGAAGAAGTAGTCAGAAGTATGGTTTTGGGCTGTGGCCAACGGTTTAGCTGGATGGTTAGCAATTTGGAAGGAATATGATTAGAAAATTGGTGAGAAAGAGGTGTGGGGAGGAGAAATGTGGATAGACCTTTGAGTGTTCAATAAACATGAAGATATTTTTGGGAGGTACTGTACTGTGTGGGATCATTGATCTCAATTAGCAAGGGGAAATTGGGCTGCTACTACACGGTGGAAATAAGGCCAAGGGTGTCTGAAATACAAGTGAGCCTTTAGGATGACTTTTACTACTACCAGTTTCTGTGATTAAAGCTGATGGAAAACTACAATGATCCAATTCAGGCAGGAGTATTAATGATCCCCACACTTCAGAAATGAAGATTTGTGTAATCCGTCTGTCTAAGAAATCCACCTAAGCCCCACACATTATTAAAAAGCTCAAAATGGATATCAAGCATATGTATACTGTAAAACTATAAAACTCTTAGAAGATAAAATAGGAGGAATTCCTTGTGCCCTGGGTCTTGGTAAAGAGTTCTTAAACACGACAAAAAATGGGGCAGCTGGGTGGCTCAGTTAACGAAGCCTTGGACTTTGGCCCAGGTCATGATCTCAGGGTCCTGGGATTGAGCCCTGTGTGAGGCTCTGTGCTGAGCTGGGAGTCTGCTTGAGGATTCTCTCTCTCCCTTTGCAAACCCCCCCCCCATCTCTCTAAAATAAATAAATCTTTAAAAACAAAACAAACGAAAAATCCCAGGGCACCAAAAGCATGATCTGTAATAGGAAAAATTGGACTTCATAAAAATAAAATAATTTGTTCTCTGAAAGATTCTGTTAAAAAGATAAAAAGACAAGCTACATCCTGAGAGAATATTTACATGCTATATTATTTGACAAAGGAGTCTTATCTAGATTATGTGAAGAAGCCTGAGAACTCGATGTTTAAAAACCAAACAATCTAATTATAAAATGGACACCCAAAAAGAAAGACACAAAGAGAAATTTCACTGAATAAGATATACAAATGACAGATAAGCACATGAAAAGATGTTCAACGTCACTACCCTTTAGTAAAGTATTGAGACCATGATAAGGTATCACTACAAGCTATCAAAATAACTAAAATATAAGATAATGGCATATGCATGTTACCTCAAACTGGATTAAAGACCTAAATATAAGATCCCAAACTCCAAAACTCCTAGCAGAAAACACAGGGGAAAGCTTCATAACATTGGATTTGGCAGTGATTTCTGGGACGTGACACCAAAAGCAGAGGCAATAATAGCAAAGACAAATGGGACTACATCAAACTTTAAAACACTCATGCATCAAAGGGCACAATGGACAGAGTGAAAAAAGTCTATAGAATGGGAGAAAAGATTTATAAATCATTAAAGTGATAAGGGATTAATAATATAAGGAGTATGTAGACAACTCCTACAACTCAATAGAAAAAAATCAAGTAAGTTGGTTTAAAAAGGATTCAACAATATGAACTGACCTTTCTCCAAAGAAGATATACAAATGACCAACAAGTTTACAAAAAGATGCTCAACATCACTAATCATTAGAGAAATGCAAATCAAAACCACAGTTAAATATCACTCCACACCCATTAGGAAGAGTACTATCAAAAGATCAGAAAATAACAAGTGTTGACAAGGATGTGGAAAAATTAGAAGCTCTGGAAAACCACTATGGGAAACCGTGTGGCAGTTCCTCAAAAAAAAGCAAAAGTAGAACTACCGTGTAATTTATCAATTTCATTTCTGGGTATAATCCAAAAGAATCGAAAGCAGGTCTTGAGATATTTCCACACCCCTGTTCATAGCAGCATTATTCACAAAAGGTGAACACAAGGGGATCCCTGGGTGACTCAGCGGTTTAGCGCCTGCCTTTGGCCCAGGGTGTGATCCTGGAGTCCCAGAATCAAGTCCCGCGTCGGGCTCCTGGCATGGAGCCTGCTTCTCCCTCTGCCTGTGGCTCTGCCTCTCTCTCTCTATGTCTATCATGAATAAACAAATAAAATCTTTTTAAAAAAAAGGTAAACACAAGAAATCCATGAATGGATGGAAGAATATACAGAGTGTGGTATATACATTTACTGGCATGTCATTCAACCTTAAAAGGCAATCCTGTCACACACTACAGAATGGACATTAAGCCTAGTATTATGAACCAGTCACAATATGACAAATATTATATGATTCCAGTTAATGAGGTATCTTAAGTAGCCAAATTCATAGCAATAGAAAGAATGGTGGTTACCAGATGTTGGGATTAAGGGGAGAAGGAGGGCATTGGTTAATAGGCATAGAATTTCAGATTTGAAAGATGGAAAAGTTTTGGAGATCCATTGCACAACAACATGAATATACTTAATACCTCTGAGTTATATGCTTATAAACAGTGAAGATGGTTGATTTTACATTATTTGTAGTGTACCATAATTTTTAAGAAGATAATCACATACTAAATATTGAGGAGGATGTACAGCAACTGGATTGCTCCTACACTGTGGTAGGATTGTAAATGTCCCAGCCACTTTGGAAAACAGTTTTGCAATTACTTTAAACATTGACTATACCTGTATCACACAGTACATCAGTTGTGCTTCTGGGCATTTGTTTCAGAGAAATGAAAACTTATGTTTACACAAAGATTCGTATACAGTTGTTCAGAGTAATGCAAAACTCCCTAACCAGTACCCTAACCTGTACCCTAACCCTAACCCTAACCCGTACCCTAACCCCTAACCCGTACCCTAACCCCTAACCCGTACCCTAACACTAAACCTAACCCGTACCCTAACCCTAACCCGTACCCTAACCCGAACCCTAACCCGTAACCTAACCCTAACCCGTACCCTAATCCTAACCATAATCCTAACCCGTATCCTAACCCATACCCTAACCCTAACCCGTACCCTCCTTAACCCGTACCCTAACCCGTACCCTAACCCTAACCCCTAACTCTAACCCTAATCCGTACCCTAACCCTAACCCTAACCCTAACCACTAACCCGTACCCTAACCCGTACCCTAACCCGTATCCTAACCCTAACCCCTAACCCTAACCCTAACCTGTACCCTAATCCCTAACCCGTACCCTAACACCTAACCCGTACCCTAAACCTAGCCCTAACCCCTAGCCCAAACCCTAACCCATAACCCTAACCCTGCCTTCACCCCTTACCCTAAACTCTAACCCCATCCCCCACTCTATCTCTAACCGTATTCCCTCCCTCTATTCCCTAACCCTAAACCCTATAACCTATCAGTAACATTACCCTAATCCAGACCCTAAGTCAATTTCCTAGTCCCTAATACCTTACTTTAACTCCTACCTCTTGACCCTTACCCCATCCCTCACCCTCACCAGTAACTCGTATGCATAACCATGATCACTAATCCATATCATCTAAGCTAACCTTAACCACCTATTGCTCACCCTAAACCCTAACCCTATCTCAATTCTCCCCATTCACTTACCTTGTCGTTCTGAGTAGCCCTGCTGAGGTGGATGTGACTCTGAACAGCGCCTCCAGGGTCCTCCAGCGGGTCCTGAGGAAGCCGGACTCCTGTCATGGCGGACGTGGCCCCATGTCTTCCTGAGTCATAGACAGCGGGTCCTGAGGACGAGAGGGGTCCTGTCACTGTGGATTATGCCTCACATCCTCCAGAAGCCTCCCCGCGGGTCCTGAGAAGGCCGGGGCTCCTGTCAGCGTAGACGCTGCCCAACGTCATCCCGAAGACTCACTGCAGGTCCTGAGGAGGCTGGGGTTCCTGTCCCCGTGGACACAGCCCCACGTCATCCCGAAAACTCACCGTGGGTCCTAAGGAGGCCGGGGCTCCTGTCAGGGAGGACGCGGCCCCACATCTTCCTGAAGTCTCACCGCGGGTCCTGAGGAGACCAGGCTCCTGTCAGCGAGGACGGGGCTCCACATCCTCTGGAAGCCTCACCGCGAGTCCTGAGGAGGCCAGGGCTCCTGTCACCGTGGAGGCAGCCCCACATGGTCCTGAAGCCTACCCGCGGGTACTGAGGAGGCCGGGGCTCCTGTCAGCGTGGACGCGGCCCCACGTCCTCCTCAGGCCTCCAGAGCGCAGAGGGGCTCCTGTTACTGTTGGCGGACGAGGCCTACTGCGCATGTGCGCCCTTGACCCGGGCCTGGGTTCGGGCGCCCCCTGCGGGATGCTCAGGAGCTGAAGGAGGCCGTGCAGGAGGCGGCGTCCCCGTGCCCAGGGCCGGACCTGCCTCCTTCCAGGCTCCAGCTGAGACCTATGAGCTTCAGAAATGTCGCGCTGAAATGGAGCCCAACACCCGGCTTCCCCAGAAATACTTAAGGACAATGAATTGGAGCCCACAGGATGCGAAATGAAATGTGGACCAAACTTTTACCACGTCCGCCAAGACTCACTCAACCCTCTTCCACTGTGGGCTGGACCGCGGGCTAGTGCAGCCGCCCTGGAAACAGTCAGGAGGCTCCTCAGGAAGTTACCGATAGACCTGCCCTGCGACCGGCAGGTGCACGGCCTGGAGCTCACTCCGAAGATACAGATGCAATGAAATGCCGGGACACCTGCGCCCCAATGTCTACAGCAGCCGGGTCCACAGTAGCCACACTGTGGGAGGAGCCTCGGTGCCTTCAGACAGATGATGGATAAAGAGGATGGGAGATAGATGATGGTCATAGAGAGAGGAATGGTACTGAGCTATCAAAGAGAAGGAAATCTTGCCATTTGCAATGATGCGGATAGAACTAGAGGGATCATGTTAAGTGAAATAAGTCAGTCAGGAAAGAGAATGACCGTGTGGTGTCATTCATAGGTGGAATTAAAGAAGCAAAGCAGATGAACTACTGTGAAGGGAAGGAAAGACAAATAAGATGAAAACAGATGCAGGAAATACAGACTCTTAATCATAGGAAACAAACTGAAGATCGCTGGAGGGGAGGGGGGAGGGGTTAACGGGGGAAGGGCACGAAGGAGGGCAGGTGATATCACGAGCACTGCTGTTCTCTCCAACTGGTGAATCCCTGAATTCTACCTCTGAAAGTAGAATTATACTTTCGCTATAACGAAAACACTATACGTTAAATCATTGGGTTTAAATTAAATTAAGTTAAAAAATATCAGTTGTATCAGAGCACATTTCCTTCTGAACTCTCTGTTCTGCTCCTTCAGCTTATGCTGGAACCACCCCCTGTGGGTCTAAGTAGGTGCCACGCCTCGTTCATGGCCCAACCCAGGGCTAGAACTCAGGACCCCGAGATCAGGACCAGAGGTGAGGTCAGGAGTCGGATGCTTAACCGACAGAGCCAGCCGGGGGTCCGAGAACCACACTGCTTTATCCTGTGTCTCTGTGACATCGTTTGAAATAGGAAAGTGCTGCGTCCCACTCTATCCTGCTTTTCCAATACTGATTTGCTGTCCGGGGTCATTTGTGGGGGCTGACGGATGTTAGGTTTTTTTTTTTTTTTCCTATTTCTAGGATCTACCACCATGATTTTGATAGGAATGACATTGAAACCGAGGGTGGCTTCAGGAACTGCGGACATTTTCACAAGATGAGGCTCCCACCCCACGAGCCCAGGACGACCTCCCAGAGCCTGGTACGGCTCAGTGCACAAGTCTTGTGCTCCTTTGGTTCAGTCTCATTATTTATTCTCTGTGATGCTCCTGAGAAGGGAGTCACGTCCTTCATTTCCTTCCTGAGTGCTCATTGTCGGGACACAGCAAGGCTACTGAGCTCTGTAGGTTCAGTTGGTGTCCCGTGAATTTACTGAATTCAATCATTAGTTCTAACAGGTTTTGGTGTGGGCTCTCGGGTTTCCTGTTTCTAGTACCGAGTCTTCAGCAAGTAGGGACAGTGTGACGTCCCTCTTCCAGGTGTGAAACCTTTGCTGTTTCCTGTCTGTTGACTACATTAGGACTTCCAGTGCTGAGAGGGGACCTCCTTGGCTTGTTCCTACTCTTAGGGGAGATGATTTCAGGTTTTCACCCTTGAAGATGATGTCAGCTTCCTAGCGGCCTTTATTCTGTTGATAGACATTTCCTCAAAACCCACTATGCTTTTGATGCTGTATTTTGTCAAATGTTTTTTCTGCAACTCTTGAGAGGATTGTATGCTTTTTGTCCTTTCTCTCGTTTTTCTTTTTTTTAAGATTTTATTTATATATCCTTGAGAGACACAGAGACACAGAGAGAGAAAGGCAGAGACACTGGCAGAGGGAGAAGGCGGCTCCATGTAGGGAACCCGACGTGGGACTCGATCCCAGGACTCCAGGATCACGCCCTGGGCTGAAGGCAGGCGCTAAACCGCTGAACCACCCGGGGCTGCCCCACGTCCTTTCTCTGGTTAATGTGATGGATCCTGCTGACTGATGGACAGAGGGGCCGTGGGTAGGACACGGGCGACATAGATGAACAATAGTAACAGCTATAAGCGTCTGGTTCGTAAATAAAATAAGTCACAGAAATTTAGAAAATACAGCCTAGGGAATAGTCAGTACTGTTGTGACAACTTTGTACGGGGACAGACGGTGACGCCGCTTCTCGTGGGGGGAGCTGAGTAAGGCACAGAATTGTCAAGTCACTAGTTGTAGCCGTGAAACTACTGTCACATTGTGTGTTGACTGTACTTCAGTAAATATCAAGGAAAAGGGGTTTCTGGTAGGACTCCCGGTGGGTCCGTGAAAGGCATTTACACGGTCGTTACACACACGAAGGCACCTCTGCAGAGGGGATAAAGATGCTCACGTGTCTTCATGTTAATTTTTAGAAAATTTACTTGAGAGAGGGTGTGGTAGGGAGGGGCAGAGGGAGAGGGGGAACCTGGAGCGGACTCCTCACCCAACGGAGCCCGAGCCCCACGCGAGGCTCCATGCCACAACCTCGAGATCCTGACCTGAGCCAAATTAAAGAGTAGACGTGGAACCGACTGAACCACCCAGGAGCCCCTCAAATGTTAAGTGTGACCCCATGCTGTGAACTCTGGGGGTCGGGGGGACATCTGTGACCCCCAGTCTGCCTAGAATGGTGGGAGGCCTGCAGGGCCCAAGGATGGGAACTGAGGATGTGGGAGGGTGCCTGCATCCCCTTCCCACCTGGTGTGGGGACAGGACCCTCCCCCAGGACCCTCGGCCTTCAGGGTGAAGGGCTAAGTGCTGATTGGACCCCGCCTGCCCACAGTGATGATGCGGGACCCCACTGTGGGCGGAAATGTGCAGCCCCCGGGTTCCACCGCTGCCTGGCGCTCACTGTGCTTCTGCAGACCTTCGGAAGCACTCGTGCTTTGGATCTGGCTCACAGCGACCCGACTCTCCTGCTCTCCCCAGTAGCTCAGTACTCCCACTCTCCTCAGTACCCCCACTCTCCCCAGTATCCCCACTCTCCCCAGTACTCACACTCACCCCAGTACCCCAACTCTCCCACTCTCCCCAGTACTCCCACTCTCCCCAGTACCCCAACTCTCCCCAGTACCCCAGAACTCCCACTCTCCCCAGTTCCCCAACTCTCCCACTCTCCCCAGTACACGGTGCATAAAGAGGAGGCACTCACACAGTGACAGGTCACAGGTGAGTGGCCCCTGATGCCTGCTCCCCGTGGACCACTCTGGGGCCTGTGTGTCTGGGTGGGGGCGTTGGCCTCCTGGGCTGGGGTCCAAAACACCCCGACCCCAATGAGATGACCTTGAGCAGCTCCTGCAGCCCTTCCACAGCCCCACGGGGTGAGGGCGGCCCCCTAAGGCCCTGTCCAGGGAAGGAGGCTGCAGTCGGAGTTCGGCAGCTCCCCCGGGACCCCCGCTCCCCTGTAAGGCCTGTGCTATGCAGGGAGACACAATACGTGACCTTTCCAGCCCGTCCTAGATGCAAGGACCCCGACAGGGATGACACCCCCCCCCCGCCCCACTCTGTGGTGAGGGGAGGACGGTCAGGGCCTGCTGGGTCCCCCTGACCGGTGAGCAGGCTTGCTCTTCACGCACTGGAGTGCGGGCAGAGTCCCTCGTGCTCCCCCCAGACCCCCCCTCAGGCTATTCACGCATCATTGCCCTCAGGGTGGGGAGTTTGGTCGCACTCTTGCTGGCATCAGGTTTTAATTTTGATGAAGTCTAGTCCGTTGCTTTCTCCCCTCGGTCGTTGTGCTTGTGGAATCTAAGAGAAACCTTCGATATCCCCTGGGCTGGGAGACATCACCCCGAGCATCAGATCGGCAGTTCGCCAGAGCCTCCTGGGTCCCCCGCCCGTGTGCTCCTGATACCGGGGTGGGAGCGCTCTGTGATCCCAGCGTGACGGCGTGTCCTGGGACAGTGGCTGGGAAGGTGGACTGTAGGTGGGCGAGTGACAGACAGGCAGTGAGGGCCCATGTGTGATGTTCCAGCCAAGCCTGTGCCCCTCAGGGCTATGGGGTTGTCTCCGGCTCCAGTCAGACGGAGGGGGACCTGCCCACGGGGAGCACCCGGACGCATGTGTCCTCGGAAGGTTTTCATGTGCCGTCATTCTTGGATGTGTTTGGATTGCAGCACCATGCAGGAGGACTCGGAGAACCTACTGGCCTTGGGAAGGGCCAATATCGTGGCCCAGTACCATCAGGTGAGGCCCAGAAGGGACCATAGACAATACACACCCACGACAAGGGAGACCATACCTGCAAGGCAGGGGAGGCCCAGGAGAGGATCAGAGCCAAGGATGAGTCAGGTCAGCCCAGACAAGGACCATAGTCACCAGGAACAACTGAGACCTTGGGGATGGTACTGGTGTCAGTAGCAACTAAGGGTCCATCCTGGATGTTAGTCATTGGTAGCTGAGGAGCCCAGTCACCAGGTACAGTGAGGCCTGAGTGGGGACCACAGTCACCAGGTCCAGATGAAGTCCACAGCTACCATGTCCAGGTGAGGCCCAGGTGGGGACCAGAGTCACCAGGTCCAGGTGAGGTGAAGGTGGAGACCACAGTCACCAGGTCCCGGTGAAGCCAAGGTGGGGACTACAGTAGCCAGGTCCACATGAGGCCCAGATGGGGACCAGAGTCGCTAGGCTCAGGTGAGGCCCAGTTGGGGACTAGAGTCACCAGGTCTGGGTGAGGCCCAGGTGGGAACCACAGTCACCAGGTCCAAGTGAGGCCCAGGTGGGAACCGCCTTGATAGAAATGCGAACTCTTCTCATTGTAGCGTTCCAACTCTCTTTAAATCTCAGGCCGAATTCATAAGTTTTCAGGATGATTTGAAAGTTAGCTAGGTAATTTGGTGGGGACAGGTGACTTGGGGACCCTACTCTTCGACTGTCTTGCCCTTCTGACAGGAATATTTTTAGCAGTGAACAGTAAAGTCTGTTTATTAAAAGTTGTTATTGATTTGTGCAAACAAATTTCTGTAGGCTTAAAGCAACTGTGAATCACACATATCCACACTGGCTAGAAAAATTTTTTAACCTGAGTTTCTAGATCATTTTCATTATGTGAGTGATTTCTTTCTAAAACTAATTACCAAAGGAAGTAGGGCAATGTGACAAGAGAAATAGCCAAACAACATGAGAAAAAAGAAACAAACATATGGTTCTTGGTTTTTCTCTTGCTGATATGATGAATCACATTGATTGTTTTACGGGTGTTGAACCAGCCTTGTGTCCCAGGGATAAATCCTACTTGGTCACGGTGAATAATTTTCTTAATGTACTGTTGGATCCTATTGGCCAGTATCTTGTTGAGAATTTTTGCATCCATGTTCATCAGGGATATTGGTCTGTAATTCTCCTTTTTGGTGGGGTCTTTGTCTGGTTTTGGAATTAAGGTGATGCTGGCCTCATAGAACGAATTTGGAAGTACTCCATCTCTTTCTATCTTTCCAAACAGCTTTAGGAGAATAGGTATGATTTCTTCTTTAAACGTTTGATAGAATTCCCCTGGGAAGCCATCTGGCCCTGGACTCTTGTGTCTTGGGAGGTTTTTGATGACTGCTTCAATTTCAGCCCTGGTTATTGGCCTGTTCAGGTTTTCTATTTCTTCCTGTTCCAGTTTTGGTAGTTTGTGGCTTTCCAGGAATGCGTCCATTTCTTCTAGATTGCCTAATTTATTGGCGTATAGCTGTTCATAATATGTTTTTAAAATCGTTTGTATTTCCTTGGTGTTGGTAGTGATCTCTCCTTTCTCATTCATGATTTTAGAACCATATGATCCTCTCATTGGATGCAGAGAAAGCATTTGACAAAATACAGCATCCATTCCTGATCAAAACTCTTCAGAGTGTAGGGATAGAGGGAACATTCCTCGACATCTTAAAAGCCATCTATGAAAAGCCCACAGCAAATATCATTCTCAATGGGGAAGCACTGGGAGCCTTTCCCCTAAGATCAGGAACAAGACAGGGATGTCCACTCTCACCACTGGTATTCAACATAGTACTGGAAGTCCTAGCCTCAGCAATCAGACAACAAAAAGACATTAAAGGCATTCAAATTGGCAAAGAAGAAGTCAAACTCTCCCTCTTCGCCAATGACATGATACTCTACATAGAAAACCCAAAAGTCTCCACCCCAAGATTGCTAGAACTCATACAGCAATTCGGTAGCGTGGCAGGATACAAAATCAATGCCCAGAAGTCAGTGGCATTTCTATACACTAACAATGAGACTGAAGAAAGAGAAATTAAGGAGTCAATCCCATTTACAATTGCACCCAAAAGCATAAGATACCTAGGAATAAACCTAACCAAAGATGTAAAGGATCTATACCCTCAAAACTAGAGAACACTTCTGAAAGAAATTGAGGAAGACACAAAGAGATGGAAAAATATTCCATGCTCATGGATTGGCAGAATTAATATTGTGAAAATGTCAATGTTACCCAGGGCAATATACACGTTTAATGCAATCCCTATCAAAATACCATGGACTTTCTTCAGAGAGTTAGAACAAATTATTTTAAGATTTGTGTGGAATCAGAAAAGACCCCGAATAGCCAGGGGAATTTTAAAAAAGAAAACCATATCTGGGGGCATCACAATGCCAGATTTCAGGTTGTACTACAAAGCTGTGGTCATCAAGACAGTGTGGTACTGGCACAAAAACAGACACATAGATCAGTAGAACAGAATAGAGAATCCAGAAGTGGACCCTGAACTTTATGGTCAACTAATATTCGATAAAGGAGGAAAGACTATCCATTGGAAGAAAGACAGTCTCTTCAATAAATGGTGCTGGGAAAATTGGACATCCACATGCAGAAGAATGAAACTAGACCACTCTCTTTCACCATACACAAAGATAAACTCAAAATGGATGAAAGATCTAAATGTGAGACAAGATTCCATCAAAATCCTAGAGAAGAACACAGGCAACACCCTTTTTGAACTCGGCCATAGTAACTTCTTGCAAGATACATCCACGAAGGCAAAAGAAACAAAAGCAAATATGAACTATTGGGACTTCATCAAGATAAGAAGCTTTTGCACAGCAAAGGATACAGTCAACAAAACTAAAAGACAACCTACAGAATGGGAGAAGACATTTGCAAATGACATATCAGATAAAGGGCTAGTTTCCAAGATCTATAAAGAACTTATTAAACTCAACACCAAAGAAACAAACAATCCAATCATGAAATGGGCAAAAGACATGAACAGAAATCTCACAGAGGAAGACATAGACATGGCCAACATGCACATGAGAAAATTCTCTGCATCACTTGCCATCAGGGAAATACAAATCAAAACCACAATGTGATACCACCTCACACCAGTGAGAATGGGGAAAATTAACAAGGCAGGAAACAACAAATGTTGGAGAGGATGCAGAGAAAAGGGAACCCTCATACACTGTTGGTGGGAATGTGAACTAGTGCAGCCACTCTGGAAAACTGTGTGGAGGTTCCTCAAACAGTTAAAAATATACCTGCCCGACGACCCAGCAATTGCACTGTTGGGATTTACCCCAAAGATACAGATGCAGTGAAACGCCGGGACACCTGCACCCCGATGTTTATAGCAGCAATGGCCACGATAGCCAAACTGTGGAAGGAGCCTCAGTGTCCAACGAAAGATGAATGGATAAAGAAGATGTGGTTTATGTATACAATGGAATATTACTCAGCCATTAGAAATGACAAATACCCACCATTTGCTTCAACGTGAATGGAACTGGAGGGTATTATGCTGAGTGAAGTAAGCCAGTCGGAGAAGGACAAACATTATATGTTCTCATTCATTTGGGGAATATAAATAATAGTGAAAGGGAATATAAGGGAAGGGGGAAGAAATGTGTGGGAAGTATCAGAAAGGGAGACAGAACGTAAAGACTGCTAACTCTGGGAAACGAACTAGGGGTGTTGGAAGGGGAGGAGGGCGGGGGGTGGGAGTGAATGGGTGACGGGCACTGGGGGTTATTCTGTATGTTAGTAAATTGAACACCAATAAAAAATAAATAAATAAAAATAAATAAAAAAAAGAAACAAAAAAAAAATGCTAAGCATTTTTCTCGGGATGAGAGAAATCCTGATCGTGTAAGGTTTTTTTCACTCTGCCCTGAGAAAAACCAATTCCCTGACTCAGATGCTTCAGGAGACAACTGGGTTTCTGATCCAGTAAATCGTGACTGCCTCTGGCACTTGGTTCCCACAGCTGTGGATGTGGCCTCAGACCAGCTCGGTGGTTTCCAGGCTGCACTTGGAGGAATTGGAAGGGCTCTGAACATGCACCTTAGGGGCAGTCTGGGATCCATACCCTACAGCTTTTAATTGATAGGTACACCAACTCACATAAAACTTTGCTAGAAAGAAGTCGAATTGTGAGTTTTAAGAAGAATTGAAAACGGGCAGCCTGGGTGGCTCAGCCGTTTAGCACTGCCTTCTGCCCAGGGCGTGATCCTGGAGACCCAGGATGGAGTCCCACTTCGGGCTCCCTGCATGGAGCCTACCTCTCCCTCTACCTGTGTCTCTGCCTCTCTCTCTCTCTCTCTCTCATGAATAAATAAATAAAATATATTTTTAACAAGTATATTGTAGGGCAGCCCCAGTGGCTCAGCGATTTAGCGCCACCTTCAGCCCAGTGTGGGATGCTGGAGATGCAGGATGGAGTCCCATGTCAGGCTCCCTGCATGGAACCTGCTTCTCCCTCTATCTGTGTCTCTGCCTCTCTCTCCCTCTCTCTCAAATAATAAATAAATAAATAAATAAATAAATAAATAAATAAATAAATAAAATGAAAAAGTATATTGCAGCTATATTGGTAGCTATATTAATAAAGTGTGTTGTTTTTACATTTTATGGTGACTGGACCTAGCAAGTCTCTACATCAACAACCATCACTTCTAGTCCTCACAACAGTGTCATGGGACAGGCGGTATTATTTCCTTTTTATAGATGAAATTGATGACCTCAAGCACATGCGGTTCCTTCCCTTTCTTTTTTTCTGTTCAGAATATACAAGCTATAAGAGAGTAAATTGCAAGAAAGCCACTTGCGTGACGAACACCTCTACTTTCCTCAGATGATTTTAATATTTTTCTCAATTCTGAACTCCTTATCTATCTTACTACTCCTTTTCAAATAACTTAGGATACATTTTCCCAGGACTTGTTCAGAGAACCAGTCCCTGGATTAATGTCTTTCCCTAAGTATGAATCAGTGACCTGAAACAGACCCAGCATACACAGATTCTCCTATTTATTCAACAGCCATCCATTCCAAAAAGAAGTCTATTTGGCCTTCTATATGGCAGGTACAGAGACAGGCTCCGTCCCCACTGGGTTTCGATCTATGTCTCAGAGTACTACCTGCAGGCTTTTGAACTTCATATCAGGAGCCTTAATGCTGATTTCTGAGGGCAAAACAAGCAAGTCCACAGTTCTCCTTCATGCTTCCCCAGCAGACCCTTGGGTTCTCTCCACAGAGTTGAACTGTTACTGAGCCATTGGTTGTGTAGGTCAGTCACAGAGCAGCATTGCCATCCAAAACAAAAAGGAGGAAAAGGAGTTTGGAAGTAGTTGGGTCTCACAAATCGTAGGGAGGGAATATTGAAACTGTGACAATGTTTCTTAGTGCACCTTTTCTCAGAGCCACATCTCTCCTGTTCTTGACTGAGGGACAGGAGAGTCTAGGTAGGGAGAAATAGGTAGGGGGCTACAGATTCAGGCTCACAAAGATCCTAAGGATGCTGAGATGTAAGGAAACCAGAAATAAAGGAACAAACGAGACCACCCTGCCTTAGGTATGGGTAGAGAGGGTCTTTTTTATGACAGTCCTCTGTGCCCAACAAAGGATAACCAGACTCTAAAAAGAAGTAAACCATTAAAGATGTTATCACTAGTCCTTACTCAAACCAAGACATCCCAAGAATGAGAAGGCCACAAGCTCCCTGATCAGTTCTAAATGAAAAACTGTCAGTGGAGGCCCATGTGGGCAACCCAGCCTGGGCCCCTCCCACTCCTGAGAGCTTTCTCAGTATCCTTGCTTAATAAACTCCCGTCACTTTACTCACTCTTTGTCCACCAGATTCATTCTTCGACTCCGTGAGACAAGAACCTGACTTTCTCACTTCATTCAGCCTGCTGCACTTCTCTTACCCAAGCTCCCTGGGAAATTACTTCATTGGCTTAATCCCATCTCACTCTCCTCCTGCCTCATATCCTTTGGATTCTTCACCACCAAAGGCCAACGAACCAAGAGATGCAGGGAGGGATAGAAGACCCAGGTGATAGGGGGTATTAAGGCCAAAGAAATATAGTTTAAAATTACATCTGCTTTTTTAAAAAAAGATTTTGTTTATTTACTCATGAGAGACACAGAGAGAGAGAGAGAGAGAGAGAAAGAGAGAGAGGCAGAGACAGAGACAAAGGGAGAAGCAGGCTCCCTGTGGGAAGCCCAATGTGGGACCCATCCTAGGACCCAGGATCAACCACTGAGCCACCCAGGCATCCCTACAATTACATTTCCTAACAAACTTGCAGTCCATAAACAAATACTTGAAACCGACAGAGTGGGACATTCTTCCAAGAATTCACAGCTGCCTGAATGTTAATGCTTTGCTAGAGGCCAAAAGCAACATTTGTTTGCTGATAGCCAGACCTCCAGGATCCTGTAAATCTTTCATGTGTGAAAATCCTTTTGGAAACTTCTTTTATCTCTAGAGTCCCCACCCCACACAGCAACTTAAAAGTTTATAACCAAGGCTCCTCATAATCCTGGTGAAGCTTTTCAGACCCAGGGGTCCTGTCCCCATACTTTAATAAAAGCACCTTTTTGCATGAAAAATGTCTCAAGGATTCTCTCTTGACCACTGGCTCCTGGCCCACAGTACATCACAGGTACATCTCTGAGTTAATTGCATCAGCACATCAGGAAAGTACAGAAGATTTTTGCCTATCTTCTTGTATGACACATTCTGGAGGGGGACATTCCCATCTGTTCGATCTGGGTTTTTCTCTTCCTGGGATATATAGCTAGCTAGCTAGGTAGATGATAGAGTGATAGATCTACGGATAGATCAATCCCAGGAACATAAATAGATGTTTATATAAACAAACATATAAACATAAATCTATGTTTCCACTTAATATATTTATTATTAAATGTATTACTCATAATATAATAATTATTATCTATAAACAGAACTATATATTTATATTTAAATATGCAAAATAAACATTTCTATATCTAATCTCTATACGTCCATATATAGATCTCCCTATAGAGATAGAGACAAAATGGTTAGAAATAGGTGTGTGCAGAAAGAGAGAGAAATAGATATAGACCTATAAATATGGAGAGGATCTGCTTTCAAATTCTATCCAACGACCTCTCCTCACAGGCACAGGCAAACGCACACACATATACTCAAGAGCCTTCTGGTATGTGGCCATGACAGGAAATAACACCCCTTGAGATGCCATCTCTTCTCCAACTTAAAGGTACCCGCTTTTCTCCAAAGAATACCTACACAGAGTGAGCAAGCACATGAAAAAATGCTCCACGTGACTTTTCATCAGGGAGACAGAAATCAAAACCACAATGAGATACCACCTCACACCAGTGAAAATGGGGGAAATTAACAAGACAGGAAACGACAAATGTTGGAGAGGATGTGGAGAAAGTGGAACACTCTTGCATTGTTGGTGGGAATGTGAACAGGTGCAGCCACTCTGGAAAACAGTGTGGAGGTTCCTCAAAAAGCTGGAAATGGAGCTATACTACAACCCATCAATTGCACTACTGGGTATTTACCCCAAAGACACAGATGTAGTGAAATGACTGGACACTTGCACCACAATGTTCACACCGGCAATGTTAATAGCAAAACTGTGGAAGGAGCCTTGATGTCCTTCAACAGATGAATGGATAAAGATGTGGTCTATATATACAATGTATTATTATTTAGCCATCTGCAAGGATGAATACCTACCATTTTCATGGACATGGAACTGGAGGGTATTATGCTGAATAAAATAAGCCACATGGAGAAAGAATTATGCGGTTTCACTCTTATGTCGAATGTAAGAAAGAGTGAAGAGGATCATAAGGGAGAGGAGGGAAACTGAGTGGAGAAAATTGAGAGAGGCAGTGTTGTCCCCAAGATTGCGAATCCGAGAAACCACCGAGGAGCCGACACTGATACAAACACACGAGGGTTTATTTACAAGCTCGAGCTTGGGTCCAAGTGTACCCGACACAGCAGAGCAAGGACTTGGACCCTGAGACTAAGGGGCGTGGCAGCTTTATAGGGGCCAGTGGCCCATGGGATACACAGAAAGGTGCACAGTCATGTCGGTCCACACGCAGGTGGCCGATTGAATTACATCTTACCCTATAGTATCCATTTGAGCTGGCCTATTACTTTGGTCAGAATTGGCGCGCAGTTTTGGTGGGCACAAAGCAGGATTACATTGTTCTGAGCCGATTTCCGATTAGGGTGTGCCCAGCGGCCCGACTAGTGTGGGGCAGCGCCTTAAGCAATAAGCAGGTTATGTGGGGGTCATACAGGAGGTGGCAGGTGTAACACAAAATGGAATCAGTCCTGCTCTGCTTGTCCAGGGGTAGGGGATTTTTGTTAAATTTCCTGGGTCTCACAGAAGATAAACTATGAGAGACTCCTAACTTGGGGAAACAAAGGATTGCAGAAGGGGAGGTGGGTGGGAGGATAGTGTAACTGGGGGACGGGCATTAAGGAGGGCATGTGATGTGATGAGCACTGGGTATTATACTACATGTTGACAAATTGAATTTAAATAAAATTTTTTTTAAATTTAAATTTAAATTAAAAAAAGGTACTGGACGGCTCAGCCATCCTCAGCAATTCATTTATGAAATGGCCTTCAGTAGATCATAAAAAAGTTACGAATGTGAATGGAAAATGACTGAAACTCTTTCCCAGTTCAAATAAATAAGTATTCTGAAAAGCAAATCAAAGTTCCAGAATGGAAAAATGCAAAAAACGAGGGAGAGGGAGAAAGAGAAATGAATTCACTTTTTGTGATATTTATTAGTGATGGTCCAATAATGACAAATCCATGATTGTCATTAAAAACAAAGAGTTAATGAACGGTATAGAAACCGATCCCCCAACTAACAGATAAGGCAACTGAGAAGACAAGAGAAGTAATGCACACTGCTCAGGGTCACACGGGTGGCAAGGGGCAAAGCCAAGACTCGATTCTGGTCCAGAGTTCTTTAAACGACCACAAAACGCTAACGTCACAGCTTCAGGCTCATCTAGAATTAGTGTCACTTTAGCTCAATAAAACATTCAACCAAAGTAGTCTTTCTTCTGCCAGCTAGTTACATTTCATGAAGCACCCTAAAAGGGATTCGAATTATGTCTCCATGTGTGTCATCAGAATACTGCCTGATGAATTAATTAAACAAAGGTATTCCCCAAAAAAAACCTTAGCTGTGAGACCTTGCCTACCCTTTCACTTTCCAAGTCTTCATGCTTCTATATCTAATTGCCTATATTGTCATAGAAGCCAACCTTACTCAGATTGAGTTTGTCCAAGCTGAGAACTAAGTGCCAGTTTTAATATTTTTAAAACTCAATTTAAAAATAGTTAAACAGAGAATTTCAAATGGCAAACACTGATATTTACATCATCTACTCTTATAACTAACAGAAGGGGTAATCCTGAAACCTAGATGCAGTCGTACCTTTATATGAAAGTATAAAAGCAGAAAGAGTAACCCAAAATTGTCTATTTCACAAAAGCCTATCTAAACTAGTTATGTTCAATGGTGTCTGTCTTGAAGCAACAATCTCTAGAAAGACCTTGTTCAGACCTAGCTCCACCACCAATAAGCATGTGAACTTGGACAATCCAATCCTCCAGAACTCTGTTTCTTTCCTGTGCCTCAGAAGAGAGGACCAGAGCTGATGATCCCTCAGTTCCCTCTCAGACCTAAAATGCTGCTGTGGGGTCCTAAACACTCTATACTGAGCACAAAAAGATGGGGGATCTTATATATACTCAAATGCTAAAATATAAAACTAACTCTGAGCATAGATCCTGAGTATTTTAGGGTTCTCTCCTATGGCAATAGAAAATCCCCAAATCTATACCCCTTTTTATCACAGGCGGTGGGTATATGGGTCCAAGCCACTAGAAATAATAAATATGTGTATCAGAACAGCCATCTACCCTCATGCTCGCTGCTTTTCAAAGCAAAGCCCTCAAAGAACTCCATTATTATTTTCTGAGGGAACCGGTTAACATGTAGAATCCTAACCTGCCCCTTCCTTTAACCTAAAAAAAAATTAAAATGTTGGCTGGCCATATTAACAAGCTCTCCAGGTTATTCTTTTGCACACTAACATTTGAGAACCACTGGCTAGGCACCAAGGAGAATTGATTTACCTTAAAATAGCAAAATTTGAAATCCTATGTCCTTTCCTATTTTCAGATCATAATAAATAAAGAAATGAAACAGCGAAGAGAGAGGGAAGGAGGCAAACAGAAACAAAGTGCCAATCAAAAATGAGATTTACATAAAGTTTGTCTTTCAAAAATTTATGGACAAAAGACTCCATACTGATGGAAATATGTTAAAAGGACACAGGTGTCAACTGAAAGAGCTCCTGTGGCCAGAGCAGAGACAATATAAGCAACAAAATAAGTAGTGTTGGATTATAACCCAAAGCGTAAAATAAATATCCATGAATCTATACTAATATTAAAAATTGTAAAAGAAAGAAAGAGGGGCACCTGGGTGGCTCAGTCAGTTAAGCTTCTGCCTTAGGCTCAGATCATGATCCAGGTCCCAAGGCAGGCTCCCTGTTCAGCAGGGAACCTGCTTCTCCCTCTCCCTCTGCCCCTCTCACTCATGCTTTTTCTCTCCTCTCTCTCTCAAATAAATAAATAACATCTTTGAAAAACAAACAAACAAACACAGAAGAAAGAGAAATCTCCCATGTAGAAGAATTTCAAACAATTTGTGAAGACATTCCACCCTCAAGTTCATGAGCATAGCTTCCCACTCTTATGTGTGGAATACACATAGTAACTTCCTTCTACAAAATATATTATGAAAAAGTTATAATAATAATGATAATATAATAATAATAAAGAATCACTTTACTATGGAGAAAGCTGACAAACACTATCTCAGCAAGATGATCAGATCGATACCAAGACTGAAATATCATGTTGATAGTATCTATCCTTTATATGATATAATAAAAATGGCAGTATATCTCTGTATATAATCCACAATCGCAGTTCAATCATGAGATAAACAACAGACATGTCCCACCTGAGGGAAATTTTACAAAATACTCTACTTCTCAAAGTGTTCCAGTTCAACAACAACAAGGAAAGGCTGAAAAATTGTCACAATCCAGAGGAGCCTAAGAAAACATGAGGACAAGTGTAATGTGATGTGAAGGATGGTAACTTAGCAAAAACTAGGGACATCTGAATAAAGTATGGTCTTTGGTTAATGCGACTATTTTAATATTGATTCATTAGCTAATATTGTACTGTACTAATATAAGATATTGATAATTGGAGAAATTGAGTGCAAGCCCATGAGAATTCTCTGTACTATCTTCTCAATTTCCCTATAAATCTTTGTTTTTTTTTCTAATCAGTAAGATTTATTTTGAAAATTGACTTAAATGAATCAGGCTCCAAGTATGAAGACATTTTAAGAATAGTTTAATTTTTGCCTTATTCTTAAAGAGTTCCTTCGATGGGAACAAAGTAAGAATTTTATATCAGAAGGAAAGAAAAACACTTATGAACACCTCCTCAATCTGAAAAGCAGGAAAGGATATTAAATAGCAAAAATCAGATAAAAATACTTCTTTTATAGTAGACACCATATTGCAAGTGCATTTAAAATTAGCAATGCATGACATTTATTTCCTGGACATTTGTCTTCCAAAGAGTTCACAGTGCTTCAGTGTCAGTTAAGAAATGATTCATGTGAAATTTTTATTAAACCAAATTTACTGGGAAATTACTGTCCAGATAATACTTTATTTTGATTTTATTGAGTTCCTTCCTAATCACTGAGCCTTTTCGTTAGAGCTTTCAACTATAGCAAATGCCTTAAAGGCCAATTTTTAAGTTGCTATTATAATACCCTAATGGAATCACGTATCGTTTTCCTTCACTCAGATATGGCACACAGTAGGCACCTGATAAAATACTGAATGAGTGAATGGATAAAATTGCTTTTTATCATTTCATTCAGCAATTTCATTCTTATCTTTGTCCATTTCATGTTCTAATGTTTATCAACATCAACTCAAGAAGGTTAGGGATCCATTAATTTATTAAGTATTTGGTGCATAGCTACTATGTGCAAGGTGCTAGGAATACCAAGTTAACCAGACATAGATGCAGTCCCTAGCTCCCTCCAGGCCATGCTGGTGGGAGAGACGGATACTAACCAAAAAGTGACAGAAAGACAACTAAACAAGATTATAGTAGCCAATATAAAGGTAAATATACAGCTTACTACAAGTACATGTATAAGAAGGCTTAGTCTAACTGGGGCCTCAGAGAAGATGACCAGAAGAAGCAACATTTATATTAAGACTTAGAGAAAGGAGAAGGTAAGTGGTGGAAGGAGAATATTATGAGGAAAAGGAAGGTTTCTGCCTCTGAATTGTAGGGCTCTGGGTAAGTCCCTTGAGCTTAGGCTCTGAACCTACTTCTTTCTCTGCAAAACTGTGACAGTAATAATGCCTGTGCCATAGAGCTCTAATGAGTAAAGAGTTGACTTTATTTGTACAATATCTAGGATGTTAGTAAGTACTTAATAAATATTTTCTGGTGGCCATAACAGCCTGGAGCCAGGCTTCCTGAGTTCGAATCCACTTAACTAGCTAGGTCAAACGACCTTGGACAAGATGTTTTCTTCCTATCTATCCTTTAGTTGGCCCATCAAGATAACATTATCTGCCCATAGGGTTGTTGGAGGATCCCATGAGTTCTTTTATGTGAAGCATGACACAATTCTTGGCACATAATATGTGCCATATGAATGTTAACTTGTATTAGCAATAAAGAAATCCTACAACAGTCTAATGAGGTGTTTAGAAATTATTTTATAGCTTTTAAGGGAATTGAAATTCAAAAAGAACCTAAGTGCCTGTCCGTGTTTACGTAGCTAACCAGTTCATTATCTGAAACCCAAACTCACAATTTCTGATTTTAACCTCACTCCAAGAGGCCTCCGCAAGCCCAAGAAAAAATTGCCTTCCTGGGATCTCAAGGAAGAATCCTTAACATAATAATATGACCATTGGTAATAATGTCTCTTGGTTCTTTCCAAATCCATAAAGATGCTTTTCCTGATGAGTGACTGAGCTGTGAAGAGATGAGAAACCCTCATCCCTCTGAATTACTTGTGTCAGAATATTTTAACCATAGTACTACGGATAGTAAATTATACTTATTAACAGGAAATATGTCTCAGATTGGAATCTGAGCAATCAGATGGGCAGAGAAAAACCGCTTTGACTTGCTCTTCATCTTTTAAAGACAAAGGAGAGCTTTTCTATGTACAAAGTCAGTTGTCAAAAAAGCCTTAGGGAATAAGAGTCTGCAGCATCGAATCCGGCTTCACAGCCCAGACGCCGGTGCTCCAGGTCTTCCTGATCCCAAATCCCTGGACCTGTCCCCCAACACAGGCTGCCACCAGAGGTCATTTGCAATTGCTCTCTTAGGAGCTCCAGGGAAGGGGAAAGGAGCTAGATAGGAAGACGGGACGCGTGGAAGTCGAGAAAATTAAGGCCATTCCACTTTTTTTTTTAATTTTTAAATTTTTATTTATTTATGATAGTCACACAGAGAGAGAGAGAGAGAGAGGCAGAGACACAGGCAGAGGGAGAAGCAGGCTCCATGCACCAGGAGCCCGACGTGGGACTCGATCCTGGATCTCCAGGATCAGACCCTGGGCCAAAGGCAGGTGCTAAACCGCTGGGCCACCCAGGGATCCCCATTCCGCTTTTAGTCCAGTGTTAGCACACGTCCAGCCATCCCATGCCCCTGCAAAGAAGAGCTGAAATTTCCATTACTTCTGTTACAGGAAAAAACAAAAGTTTACAGCTTAATGTCTTTGAAAGCCCCACATTAGCATAAGAACTGAGCCCAGGCCTAGGGTGGGAAGCCCCTATTAGAAGGAGAACAGAGCTCAATGCCCTTGAAGGCCCCAAATCAAAATGTAAACAGAACTTGAGGAATTGCTCCAGCCCTTCTGGAGGTCCCTGAGACCAGCCCTTAAAACTAAGCTAAAACCCACCTCGGGGTCCAAGTCCCTGCTCCGCTGTGTCGGCTGTACTTGGACGCAAGCTCGAGCTTGAAAAAAAACCCTCGTGCGTTTGCATTGGTGTCGGCTTCTCGGTGGTTTCTCGGATTTGCAATCTTGGGCACAACAGTCTGAGATAAAAAAACCAAACCAAAGAAACTCGGACGCAGGCAGAGTAAACGCAGGGTTCTGAGAGAAGCGGCAGAGACCCGGGGGCTTGGGGGCTCTTCTGTGGAGGCCATCCACCTCATTACCCACCTCCACACCATCCACCTACATCATCATCCCCCATTGGATCGCCCCCATACCATCCCCCCTACACCATCCCCCTGACACCCCCACACATTCCCCACCCACACTATAAACACACATCACCACCCCTAAACCATCCCCCACACTCCACCACCATCATACCTCTGCCCCCACACCATCAGCCCCCAGCAAGGACCTGGGGCAGCAGTCCCCTGTGGGACATGCTCAGCCTCCCCGGGGTTCTCTGGACAGCCTGCTCCCATCAGAAGCCCTGGTGTCCCATAGAGTACACAGGGGTTGCAGGGAAGAGGGAAGGCCGGGAGCCCCCGACAGGGTGGATGCAGGTAGGTGGAGCATGGTATGCACTGTGCCCTGCCTCCTCCCACTGTCCCTCCTGGAGGGCAGCACACCCTACACAGGACACCAGCCCCTAACCCAGAGGGACCTGGGCTGGCCTGGCCCCGGGCTCTGTGGGGCTGGGGTGATTTGAGCCCCCCCCCAGACCCAACACAAAGACTAATGGGATCCACCCCCATGGCCCTGGCCAGGCCTGGATTCTGGCCCCGGGCTGAGCGAGCCCTCTCACAGCTGCATGTGGCCTCCTGGGCCCTGGGTGTGCCCCACAGATGCGGGTCGCTGACCGAGGGCAGCCCTGGGGATCCCGGGACACCCTAGGGTGGGGAGAGCAGGGGTAGGCCGGTGGGCCCCACCAACACCCACAGCAGGAGGAAGTCTCCTCCAGGTGCTGGGGCCCCAGGGAGCCCGAGGCCGGGGTCCGGCTGCCCTGCGGGGACCCAACACAGGAGCCCATGAGCTGCAGGTCCAGGTCAGCTCTGCTGTCCTCAGAACCGTCTCTCAGGCTGAAACCTCAGGACACACGCCCCCCACACGGAGTCCACACATGCTCCCAGGTGGGGGACTCCAGCCCCCGCCCCCCCACCCCCTGTGATCCTTGCCCTCCCCTAAAGGACAGAAAGGTCTCCCTCCCCAGGGGAAGGCACGCACTCTCGGCTCTGAGCCGTTTGCTGTAGAAAGTCAAGAAAGTGTTGTGGTGCGAAAATGCACAGCCAGCCCATTTCTGTGTCTCCAGGAACTCTGTGCATGGGGCGTGGAGAGACCCCTAGAGAGGAGGAGGGGGCACCACCCAGGCCCCAACCAGCCCCTGCAGGGGCGCCGCCAGGCACACACACAGCTGACGTCCCCACGTGCCTTCCAGGGGCGGCCAGACACCAGGGTCAGGACCCCACGGACTTTACTGGGTCCCAGCCTGTGCCCCGCGGGCCAGGAGGGCTGGGACAGAGTGACAGTCAGGGAGCCTCAGGTCACCAGGGTCTGTGCAAAGCGACCTAGGAGGTCTGTGCTCCCTCTGTCCTGGGGGCCTGGGCTGGCCAGGTTCCAGGGCACTTCCTCCCCTCCCCGCATCCCCGTGCCTGTGTGCCTCGGGCACAGAGGGCCTGTGGGGCGGTCAGTGTGGAAGGGAGGTCAGGACAGCAGGCCCTGGTCTTGTGCCCAAGATTGCAAATCCGAGAAACCACCAAGGAGCCGACACCGATGCAAACACACGAGGGTTTATTTACAAGCTCCAGCATGGGTCCAAATATACCCGACACCGCGGAGCAGGGACTTGGACCCCGAGACTAAGAGGCGGCGTAGCAGCTTTATAGGGGCCAGTGGCCCATGGGATACACAGAAAGGTGCACAGTCATGTCGGTCCACATGCAGGTGGCCGTTTGAATTACATCTTACCCTATAGTATCCATTTGAGCTGGCCTATTACTTTGGTCAGAATTGGCGCGCAGTTTTGGCGGGCACAAAGCAGGGTTACATTGTTCTGAGCCGATTTCCGATTAGGGTGTGCCCAGCGGCTCGACTAGGGTGGGGCAGCGCCTTAAGCAATAAGCAGGTTATGTGGGGGTCATACAGGAGGTGGCAGGTGTAGCACAAAATGGAATCAGTCCTGCTCTGCTTCTCCAGGAGTAGGGGATTTTGTTAAATTTCCTGGGTCCCGGGATCCGTGGGTGGCGCAGCGGTTTAGCGCCTGCCTTTGGCCAGGGGCGCGATCCTGGAGACCCGGGATCGAATCCCATGTCGGGCTCCCGGTGCATGGAGCCTGCTTCTCCCTCTGCCTATGTCTCTGCCTCTCTATCTCTCTCTCGCTGTGTGACTATCATAAATAAATAAAAAGAAATTTCCTGGGTCCCACACTGACTGCATGTACACTTCGCTTCTAACAGGCCTAGGTTTGTTGCGGGACAGAAGTTGTGTGAGAGGCAATTGGAAGGTGCAGGCCAGGAGACAAGTGTCTTGAAACTCAATCCAGCGACTACCGAGGAATTCCTCTCATACATTGCTACTACTTCCATACAAGAGAAGCTAGTTGAACGCAGTGTCCAGGGGAACTTGATTCTGAGAGGTGAGACCCCACGCAGTCCCTCACAGTTCCACACTGCCTGCAGATAGAGTTTCGAACATCCTCACTAGAGATGTATGCCAGAAGCTCATGGGACGCAGGGGGCAAGTCGAAGGCTTCAATGGTTGTGTCTCCAGGTGCAGTAGAGTCGGTATTCATTGAACCTCCTGACTTTCGGCTTCGAGGCATGCTTCCTTTTGAGAGCTGAATTCAAGACAGGACCCTCCCGCATCCTGCCGGCCTGTAGACATAGCTGCTAACATCCTTATATTAGGTGCTGGGAGAGGTTGTGAGAAATGCATGTGGAAGCATGAGGCCTGTACTCACGTGTATCTGAGTTCAATACAACGATTGCCAACGTCCTTGTTCAATTAGAGTGTAGCTCGGGTATACCTCGCCTCGATAACTGTCTAGCAGACATCGGCCTGCAAAGCATACACACTTCTGAGAGTTGAGCTTTTGGCCTGTACTTTCCACATCCTGCCTGCAGGTACACTTCGCTGCTAACAGGCCTAGGCTCGATGCGTGACTGAAGTGTTGTGAGAGGTAAGTGGAAAGTCCCGGCACACAAGACTAGTGCCTCCAAGCTCAATCCAGCGATTTCCTAGTAATTCCTGTAGTAGACAGGTGCTACATACTAAGTTCCATACGTGAGAAGCTAGCTGAACCCTGAGTCCAAAAGCATCTCTCTCCCGAGAGTTGAGCTCACACCCAGTCCCTCACAGTTCCACACTGCCTGTAGAATGAGTTTTGAACATCTTCACCAGAGACGTTTGTCAGAAGCTTGTGAGACACAAGTGGAATCATGCAGGCCTGGAAGGTGTCTCCAGGTGCAGTAGAGTGGTATTCTTCGAACCTCCTGAGTTAGAAGACTGCTATGGTCTCACGGCCATTAGAACGCAGCTAGTTGAAAGCTGGCTTCTAGGCATGCTCTCTTGTGAGAGCTGAGCTCAGGGCAGGACCCTCCCGCATCCTGCCTGCCCATTGTCATAGCTGCTAACATCCTTAAGTGAGGTTCTGGGAGATGTTGGAGAAATGCGAGTGGAAGTGTCAGGACTGTACTCACGTGTATCTGAGTTCAATATAGCGATTGCGAACGTCCTTGTTCAATTAGAGTGTAGCTCGGGTATACCTCGCCTCGATAAGTGTCTAGCAACGTCGGCCTGCAAAGCATACACACTTCTGAGATTTGAGCTTATGGCCTGTACCTCCCCCATCTGACTGCCTGTGCGTTCCGCTTCCACAGCATTTCGTTGTATGCGAGGAGAGTAGCGAGTGAGAACCAAGTGTCTGCCTTGTCAATTTGGCTCCCAGCGGACAGCTGCCTGCAAGGCATGCACACACCTTTGGATTGAGCTTAGGACTTGAACCTCCCACATGCTGACCGCCTTTACGCTTAGCTTCCAAAGGATTTTGTTCGATACGGGACGCAAGTTTTGCGAGAGGCAAATGTGTGTTAGTTCAATCCAGCAACTTCTGAGGAATTCCTCCCTCAGATGGGAGCTACATACTAACTTCCAAACCTGAGTAGCTAGCTGAAAGCTGTCTCTCTGGGGAACTTCCCTCTCAGAGTTGAGCTGAAACGTGGTCCTTCCCAGTTCCACACTGCCTGCAGATACAGTTACGAACATCCTCACTAGACATGTTTGTCAGAAGCTCATGGGACGCAAGGGGCAAGCTGCAGGCTTCAAGGTTGTGTCTCCAGGTGCAGTAAAGCGGTATTCATGGAACATCCTGAATTACAATGCTGCCACGTTCTGATGGCCATCAGAACGCAGTAAGTAGAAAGCTTGCTTCGAGGCAGGTCTCCTTTTGAAAGCTGAGCTCAGGGCAGGACCCTCCTGCATCCTGCCTGCCCATAGTCATAGCTGCTAACGTCCTTATCTTAGGTGCTGGGAGAGGTTGGAGAAATGCAAGTGGAAGTGTCAGGATGGTACTCACGTGTATCTGAGTTCAATACAGTGATTGCCAACGTCCTTGTTCAATTAGTATGTTCCACTTCCACAACATTTCGTTGTATGCAGGACAGTAGCGGAGTGAAAACCAAGTGTCTGCCTTGTCAATTTCGCACCTAGCGGACACCTGCCTGCAAGGCATGCACACTCCTTTGGATTGAGTTTTTGGCTTGTACCTCCCACATGCTGACCACCTGTACGCTTCACTTCCAAAGGATTTTGTTCGATACGGGACACAAGTTTTGCGAGAGGCATGTGTCTCCTCGTTCAATCCAGCGACTTCTGAGGAATTCCTCCCTCAGATGGGAGCTACATACTAACTTCCAAACCTGAGTACCTAGCTGAAATCTCTCTCTCTGGGGAATTTCCTTCTGCGAGATGAGCTGACACGCGGTCCTTCCCAGTTCCACACTGCCTGCAGATGCTGTTACGAACATCCTCACTAGACATGTTTGTCAGAAGCTCATGGGACGCAAGGGCCAGCTGCAGGCTTCAATGGTTGTGACTCCAGGTGCAGTAGAGCGGTATTCATGGAATGTCCCACCTTACAATGCTGCTACATTCTCACGGCCATCAGAATGAGCTAGTGGAAAGCTGGCTTCTAGGCATGCTTCCTTTTGAGAGCTGAGCTCAGGGCAGGACCCTCCCGCATCCTGCCTGCCCGTAGACGTAACTGCTAATATCCTTATGTTAGGTGCTGGGAGAGGGCGGTGAAATGCATGTGGAAGTGTTAGGCCTGTACTCACGTGTATCTGAGTTCAATACAATGATTACCAATGTCCTTGTTCAATTAGAGTGTAGCTAGTTTCTAACTCCCATGTACGAGTGGGTAGCAGACATTTGCCTTCCAGTTGTACACACTTTTGAGAGTTGAGCTTATGGCCTGTACTTCCCACATGCTGCCTGCAGGTACACTTCGCTGCTAATAGGCCTAGGCTCGATGAGTGATGGAAGTGTTGTGAGAGGTAAGTGGAAAATCCCGGCATACAAGAGTAGTGCCTCCAAGCTCAATCCAGCGATTTCCTAGTAATTCCTGTCTTAGACAGGTGCTACATACTAAGTTCCATACGTGAGAAGCTAGCTGAACTCTGAGTCCAAAAGCATCTCTCTCCCGAGAGTTGAGCTCACACCTAGTCCCTCACAGTTCCACACTGCCTGCAGAATGAGTTTTGAACATCTTCACCAGAGACGTTTGTCAGAAGCTTGTGAGATGCAAGTGGAATCAGTGCAGGCCTGGAAGGTGTCTCCAGGTACAGTAGAGTGGTATTCTTCGAACCTCCTGAGTTAGAAGACTGCTATGGTCTCACGGCCATTAGAACGCAGCTAGTTGAAAGCGGGCTTCTAGGCATGGTCTCTTGTGAGAGCTGAGCTCAGGGCAGGACCCTCCCGCATCCTGCCTACCCATAGTCATAGCTGCTAACTTCCTTACATTAGGTGCTAAAAGAGGTTGGAGAAATGCGAGTGGAAGTGTCAGGACTGTACACGTGTATCTGAGTTCAATATAGTGATTGCCAACGTCCTTGTTCAATTAGAGTGTAGCTCGGGTATACCTCATCTCGATAAGTGTCTAGCAGTCATCAGCTTGCAAAGCATACACACTTCTGAGAGTTGAGCTTATGGCCTGTACCTCCCCCATCCTGACTGCCTGTACGTTCCGCTTCCACAGCATTTCATTGTATGCGCGAGTGTGGCGGAGTGAGAACCAAGTGTCTGCCTTGTCAATTTGGCTCCCAGCGGACAGCTGCCTCCAAGGCATGCACACTCCTTTGGTTTGAGCTTAGGACTTGAACATCCCACATGCAGACCTTCTGTAAGCTTCGCTTCAAAGGATTTCGTTCGATAGGGGCGCAAGTTTTGCGAGAGGCAAATGTGTCTCCGGGCCTCCTCTCCGGGCCTCTGTGGTCTGACAACTTGGTGGCAGCGAGTGGTCTGTGTGGTGTCTGGGGATGGGATGTGGCGCTGATTGTCAGGTGCACATCTGCCTGGGAGATGCACCTGCGGGGATCAGTGACGGGGTGGGCGTCAGCACCTCTGGCCTCCAGCGGGCAGTGCTGTGCTGCTCCCTGAGACTCGGGTCTGATGGGGGGGAGGCGGGTGGGGACGCTGGTCCTCTAGCTCTAGGACTGAGGATTCCGCCCCCCAGTCTGCAGGCCCACCACAGAAGAGCCGCCAAGCCCCCGGTTCCCTGCCGCTTCTCTCAGAACCCTGCTTTCACTCTGCCCGCGTCTGAGTTTCTTTTGGTTTTGTTTTTTATCTCAGACTGTTGTGCCCAAGATTGCGAATATGAGAAACCACCAAGAAGCCGATTCCGATGCAAACACACGAGGGATTATTTACAAGCTCGATCTTGTGTCCAAGTATACCCGACATTGCAGATCAGGGACTTGGACCCGAGGTAGGTTTTAGCTTAGTTTTAAGGGCTGGTCTTGGGGACCTCAAGAAGGGCTGGAGCAATTCCTCAAGTTCTGTTTACATTTTGATATGGGGCCTTCAAGGGCATTGAGCCCTGTTCTCATTCTAATAGGGGCTTCCTGCCCTTGGCCTGGGCTCAGTTTTGATTCAATTGTGGGGCTTTCTAGGACATTAAGCTGTAAACAGCAAAGGTTCCACACATGGAAGGGGGACGTCACACTGTCCCTATTTGCTGAAGACGCGGTACTAGAAACAGGAAACCCAAGAGCCTCCACCAAAACCTGTTAGAACTAAGGAGTGAGCTCAGTAAAGTAAAGGGACACAAACTGACCCTACAAAGCAGAGTAGCCTTGCTGTGTCCCGACAATGAGCACTCAGGAAGGAAAGGAAGGACGTGAAGGCCTTCTCAGGAGCATCAAGGAGAATAAATAATGAGACTGAACCAAAGGAGCACAAGTCTTGTGCACTGAGCCATACCAGGCTCTGGGAGGCCGTCCTGGGCTCGTGGGGTGGGAGCCTCATCTTGTGAAAATGTCCGCAGTTCCTGAAGCCACCCTCAGTTTCATGTCATTCCTATCAAAATCATGGTGGCAGATCTTAGAAATAGGAAAAAAAAAACAAAACCCATAACATCCAACCCCCACAACAAATGACCCCGGACAGCAAATCAGTATTGGAGAAGCATGACAGAGTGGGACGCAGCACTTTCCTATTTCAAAAGATGTCACAGAGACACAGGATAAAGCAGTGTGGTTCTCGGGCCCCCGGCTGGCTCCGTCGGTTAAGCATCCAACTCCTGACCTCACCTCCGGTCCTGATCTCAGGGGTCGTGAGTTCTAGGCCTGTGTTGGGCCATGGACGAGGCGTGGAGCCTACTTAGACAAACCAGACCCACGGGGGTGGTCCCGGCATAAGCTGAATGAGCAAAACAGAGAGTCCAGAAGGAAATGTGCTCTGATAGAACTGATTTTTTTAACTTAATTTAAACCCAATTAATTAACGTATAGCGTATTATACTTTCAGAGGAAGAATTCAGGGATTCACCAGTTGGAGATAACAGCAGTGCTCGTGACATCACGTGACCTCCTTCATGCCGGTACCCTGTTATCCGCCCCCTCCAGCGACCCTCAGTTTGTTTCCTATCATTAAGAGTCTGTATTTCCTGCATCTGTTTTCATCTTATTTGTTTTTCCTTCCCTTTACAGTTGTTCATCTGCTTTGCTTCTTTAATTCCACCTATGAATGAAACCACACGTCATTCTCTTTTCCGACTGACTTACTTCACTTAACATGATCCCTTTAGTTCTATCCACATCATTGCAAATGGCAAGATTTCCTTCTCTTTGATAGCTGAGTTCCATTCCTCTCTCTATGACCATCATCTATCTCCCATCCTCTTTATCCATCATCTGGCAGAGGACACCGAGGCTCCTCCCACAGTGTGGCTACTGTGGACCCGGCTGCTGTGGACATTGGGGTGCAGGTGTCCCAAGTCTCACTGCATCTGTATCTTCGGAGTGAGCTCCAGGCCGTTCACCTGCTGGTTGCAGGGCGGCTCTATTTGTAACTTCCTGAGGGGCCTCCACACTGTTTCCAGGGCGGCTGCACCAACCCGCGGTCCCGCCCACAGTGGAAGAGGGTTGAGTGAGTTTTGCAGGACGTGGTAAAAGTCTGGTCCACATTTCATTTCACGTCCTGTGGGCTCCAATTCCTTGTCCTTAAGTATTTCTGGGGAAGCCGGGTGTTGGGCTCCTTTTCAGTGAGATGTTTCCAAAGCTAACAGGCCCCAGATGAAGCCTGAAAGGAGGCAGGTGCAGCCCAGAGAGCACCCGCTGCCTCCTGCACAGTCTCCTGTAGCGCCTGAGCATCCCGCAGGGGGCGCCTGAGCCCAGGCCCCTCCCATGGGGCACGCATGTGCAGTAGGCCTCCTCTGCCTGCACTAACAGGAGCCAGCCTGTGCTGGGGAGGCCTGCGGAAGACATGGGGACGCGTCTATGCTGATGAGCTGCAGCCTCCTCAGGACCCGCGGGGAGTCTTCAGGGGGAAATTGGGCCACATTCATGCTGACAGGAACCCCGGTCTCCTCAGGACCCGCGATGAGGCTTTAGGAATATGTGGGCCCACATCCACCCTGACAGGAGCCCCTGGGCCGCCTCAGGACCCGCAGGGAGGCTTCTGGAAGATGTGGGCCCACATTCACGCTGACAGGAGCCCTGAGCACCTCAGGACCCGCAGGGAGGTTTCAGGAAATTGTGGGCCCGCATCCACGCTGAGAGGCACCCCTGAGCAGCCTCACGACCCGCGGGGAGGCTTCAGGAAGATATGGGCCTGCATCCACACTGACAGGAGTCCCTGAGCTGCCTCAGGACCTGTGGGGAGGCTTCAGGAAGATGTGGCGACGCGTTCACTCTGGCAGGAGCTCCCGGGTCCCTCAGGACATAAGTTGAGGCTTCTGGAAGCTGGGGGCCGCATTCATGGTTACAGGAGCCCCAGCCTCCTCAGAACCCTCGGCGACACTTCGGGAGGATTTGGGGCCACATGGACACAGCAGGACGCTGACTTCCTCAGGACCCCTGGTGTAGACTTGGGGAAATATGTGGATGCGTCCATGGGGACAGAAGACCCCAGCTTTGTCAGGGCCTGTGGTGAGGCCTAAGAAAAATGTGGGTGCCGCATCCACAGTGACAGGAGTCTCCAGCCTCCTCAGGACCCACTGTGAAGTTTTGGGAAGATTTGGGGCCACATCCATGCTGACAGGAGCCCCCAGCCTCCTCAGGTCTTATGGTGAGGCTTGAGGAAAATGTGGGGCCACGTCAATGCTGACAGGTACCCTGTCTTCCTCAGGACCTGCACTTTGGCTTCGGGACATAAGGGGCTGCGTGTATGCTGACAGGAGCCCACAGCCTCCTCAGGACCCGCGGTGAGTTTTCTGGGGGACGTGGGGCCATGTCCAGGGTGACAGGAGCCCCCGGCCTCCTGAGGACCTGCTGTGAGGCTTCCAGAGGATGTGAGGCATAGTCCACAGTGACAGGAGACCCAGCGTCCTCAGGACCCGCTGACTATGACTCAGGAACACGTGGGGCCACGTCGCACTCACAGGAGCCTGGCTTCCTCAGGACCCCTTGGAGGAATCTGGAGGAGCTGTTGGGGGCCACTTCCACATCAGAAGGGACTCCTCAGAACCACAGGGTAAGTGAAAGGGTAGAATGAATGGTAGGGTGAGGGGAGGGGAGGAAGTTGGTGGTTAGCCTTAGGTTAGATGTTAGGGGTTAGTGATTATGCTTATGGTTACGAATTAGAGGTTAGGTGAGGCATAAGGGTATTGGTCAGTGTTAAGAGTTAGGATGGGGGTTAGGGTAAGGGACAGGATTTAGTGTTAGGGTTAGGGTTTAGGCTCTAGGGATTAGGGCAGGAGGTTAGAGGTTGGGGTTAGGGTTATGGTTAGAGTTAGGGTTGGGCTTAGGTTTGCAGTTAGGGTTAGGGTTAGGGTGTGAGTTATGGTTAGGGGTTAGAGTTAAGGGTTACAGTTAAACTTAGGGCTAGGTTTAGGGTTAGAGTGAGGGTTAGGATTAGGATAGGGGTTAGGGCTAGGGTTAGGGTTAGTGTTTGGTTACGGGTTAGGGTTAGGGTCAGGTCAGGGTCAGGGTACGGTTTTGGAAAAGGGTAGATATAGGGTTAGGGAGTGGGTTAGGGGTTGGTTTTAGGGTACGGGTTAGGGTACAGTTTGGGGTATGAGATAGGATTAGTATTAGAGGGTTAGGGTTAGGGTACAGGTTAAGGTTAGAATAGGATTTGAATACCTTATTTTAAGGTTAGGGTTAGAGGTTAGGGTTCGGGTTAGATTTAAGGTAGGGGTCAGGATTAAGGAAACCTAAGTTTAGGTGAACCTACGTTTAGGAGTTAGGGTGAGGGTTGGCAGAAGGTTTAGTGAATGTGTTTTGGTCTTGGGGTTTGTGTTTGTTTTTCGATTAGTGATGGGTCTTGTTTAAGGGCTAGGTTAACATTAGGATTAAGTGTAGGGTTAGGGTTATGTCTGTGTATGGTTAGAGTTTGGGTCTGGCATGTGCCTGCACTGGGACTCCTAGCCTCTTGGGCCATTTAGTTTTATGCACTCTATTTAGGTTTTGGGTTCAAAGATAGCCTGACTCCACCAAGTCAGTGGCCTCCCCAGAGAATCAAAATCCAGCCTTCTGCTGGGGTCAGAATAGACATAGCAGGCTTCTCCCGAGCTGAGCTAAGGAGGGGATTTGTGGCTCTAAAGACTCTTTATTTGGATTTTCAGTTGCCTTTCTGATTTTATCTCTAGTGCGTACATGTTTCATCAATACTACCTATTATTATTTTAAAGTTTTACTTGAATTCCTGTTTGTATACACAGAATGATATAGTTTCAGGTTTACCACATAGTGATTCAACCCTTGGATACAACGCCTGGTACTGGCCACAGGTGCCCTCCACTATCCCCATCCCCTGATTCCCCATCCCCCTCACCTTCCTCTGGTATTTATTAGTTTATTCTCTGTGGTTAAGAAAGTGTTTTTTTGTTTGCTTCTCTCATCCCCCCTGTGCCCCTTTGCCAGTTTGTCTGGTTTCTTAAAATTCACATGTGAATGCAATTGTATGGTATTTGGTATCTTTCTCTGACTGACTGAGTTCCTTGAGCATAAGTCCTTTCCACTTCTCCCACGTCATTGTAAATGGCTTCATTTCATCGCTTCTGATGACCCGGTGATGTCGCAGTTGGTATATTTACCACATCGTCTCTGCCCATTCATCACTCGATGGACATCTGGGCTGTATCCACAGTTTGGCTGTTGTTGATAACGCTGCTACAAACACTGGGCTGCGTGTCCCACTTGGAATCTACTAAACGACTTTTGTATCCTTGGGGTAAATACCTAGCTCTGCAATTTTGGAATCGTAGGGTAGCTCTATGTTTAACTTCTTTTTTTAATTTTTTTTATGATAGTCACAGAGAGAGAGGCAGAGACACAGGCAGAGGGAGAAGCAGGCTCCGTGCACTGTGAGTCCAACGTGGGATTCGATCCCGGGTCACCAGGATCGCGACATGGGCCAAAGGCAGGTGCCAAACCGCTGCACCACCCAGGGATCCCCTATTTTTAACGTCTCTAGGACCCCCCACAGTGTTTTCCACAGTGGCTGCACCTGTTCGCATGTCCACCAGGAGTGTAAGGGGGCTCCCTCTTCTCTATAGCCTCAACAGCACCTGTTGTTTCTTCTGTTGTTAATTTTAGCCATTCTGACGGCTGTCAGGTGACATCTTATTGTGGTTTTCATTTGCATTTCCCTGATGATGGGTGACGCTGAGTGTCTTTCGGTGTCTGGTGGCCATCTGGATGTCTTGTCAGAGACAAAGTCCATTCATGTCTTCTGCCCATCTGCAGTTGGATAATTTGTGTTTAGGATGCTGAGATTTATATTTGCTTTACGTATTTTGCATACTAACTCTTTATTGGATGTGTTGTTTACAAATATCTCCTTTCATTTTGTATGTTGCCTTTTAGCGTTGGTTGTTTCTTTCACTTTGCAGAAGCTTTTGAATTTGATGAAGTCCCAATAGTATTTTTGCTTTTGTTTCCCTCACCTCAGAGGCATATCTAGAAAGAAGATCCAATGGCCAACGTCAAAGATGTTGCTGCCTATCTTTTCTTCTTTGTATGGTTTCAGGTCTCACATTTAGGTCTTTCATCCATTTTGAATTTATTTTTTATATATATGGTGTAAGAAAGTGGTCCAGTTTCATTCTTCTGCATGTGGCTGCCTGGTTTTCCCAACACTATTTGTTCTTATCCTGGGGTCAGGGTTAGGGTTTTTTGAAGAGACTGTCTTTGTGCCATTGGATATTCCTTCCTGCCTTGTTGTCGATTAATGGATCATAGAGTTACAGGTTTGTATCTTGTTTCGGCATTCCATTCCATTCTATTCTATTGATCTAAGCGTCTCCTGTTGGGAGATTCTTGATTGCTGATTCAATTTCGTTGCTGGTTATCTGTCTGTTCAAGTTTCTTATTTCTTCCTTTTTCATTTTTGCTATGTTATATATTTCCAGGAATTGATCTATTTCTTCCAGGTTCTAGGTTGCTGGCATATAATTTTTCATAATGTTCTCTTATAAATGTTTGTATTTCTCTAGTGTTGGTTGTTATTTCTCTTATCTCATTTGTGATTTTATTTGGGTCCTTTCTCATCATTTATCTTTTTTCTTTTTTAAAGATTTTATTTATGTATTCATGCGAGACACAGAGAGGCAGGGGTATAGGCAGGGGGAAAATGAGGCTCCATGCAGGGAGCCTGATGTGGGACATGATTCCCCAGGACCCCGGGATCATGACCTGAGCCAAAGCAGATGCTCAACCACTGAGGCACCCAGGTGCCTTGCTGATTAAATTCCTTTGCTAGTTATGGGTGTGTTCACATTTTCTATTTCTTCCTATTTCAGTTTTGCTCGTTTATACATTTCTAGGGATTTGTCCATTTATTCCAGGTCTCCCAGTTTGTTAGTGTATAATCTTTCATAGTATTCCCTTATAATTGTCTTATTTTTCTGGTGTTGATTGTGATCTCTCTTCTCTCTTTTGTGATTTTATTTATTTAGTTCTTTTCTGTTTTCTTGTTGATAAGGCTGGCTAGGGCTTGATCCATTTTCTTAGTTATTTTGAAGAACCAGTTCTTAGTTTCATTATTCCATTCTACTGTTTGTTGTTTCTGTATTGTTTATTTCTGCTCTCATCTTTATTTTTCCCTTCTTCTGTAGGCTTTAGGCTTTGTTTCCTATTCCTTTTCCAGCTCCTTTAGGTGTAGTGTTGGGTTGTGTATTGGAGACTTCTTGTTTCTTGAGGTAGGACTGTATTGCTATCTACTTCCCTCTAAGGACTGTCTTTGCTACATCCTAGAGGTTTGAAGAAACATGTTTTCATTTTCATTTGTTTTAAATTTCCTCTTTAATTTCCTGGTTGCTCCATTCATTCTCTAGTAGGATGATCATAATCTCCACGAATTTTTGGTCTGTCCAAATTTTTTCTTACTGTCGACCTCGAGTTTCATAGCGTCGTGGTCCGAAAATGTACATGGTGTGATACCATCCTTCTTGTACCTGTTGTACCTGTTGAGGGCTGATTTGTGGTCCATGATATAATCTATTCTGGAGAATGTCCCCTGTGCACTTGAAAAGAATGTGTATTCTGCTTTAGGAAGAAATGTTCAGACTATATCTGTTGAGTCTCTTTGGTCCAGTGTGTCAAGGCTATTGTTTCCCTGTTGATTTTCTGCATAGACGATCGGTCCATTGCCATAAGTGGGTGTTAAAATCCCCTGTCATTGTATTATTATCAGTGTGTTCCTGTACGTTTGTTGTTAATTGGTTTCTATATTTCGGTACTCCCATGTTGGCAGCATAAATATGTAGTTGTTTGATCTTTTTTTAAAAATAAATTTATTTTTTATTGGTGTTCAATTGACCAACATACAGAATAACACGCAGTGCTCATCCAGTCAAGTGTCCCCCTCAGTGCCCGTCACCCATTCACCCCCACCCCCTGCCCTCCTCCCCTTCCAGCACCCCTAGTTCTTTTCCCAGAGTTAGGAGTCTTTATGATCTCTCTCCCTTTCTGATATTTCCCAAACGTTTCTTCTCCATTCCCTTATGTTCCCTTTCACTATTATTTATATTCCCTGAAGGAATGAGAACATACACTGTTTGTCCTTCTCCGATTGACTTACTTCACTCAGCATAATACCCTCCAGTTTCATCCACGTTGAAGCAAATGGTGGGTATTTGTCGTTTCTAATGGCTGAGTAATATTCCATTGTATACATAAACCACATCTTCTTTATCTATTCATCTTTCGATGGACACCGAGGCTCCTGCCACAGTTTGGCTATTGTGGACATTCTGCTATAAACATCGGGGTGCAGGTGTCCCGGCGTTTCATTGCATCTGAATCTTTGGGGTAAATCCCCAATAGTGCAATTGCTGAGTCGTCGGGCAGGTCTATTTTTAACTCTTTGAGGAACCTCCACACAGTTTTCCAGAGTGACTGCACCAGTTCACATTCCCACCAGCAGTGTAAGAGGGTTCCCTTTTCTCCGCATCCTCTCCAACATTTGTGGTTTCCTGCCTTGTTAATTTTCCCCATTCTCACTGGTGTGACATGGTATCTCATTGTGGTTTTGATTTGTATATCCCTAAGGGCAAGTGATGCAGAGCATGTTTTCATGTGCATGTTGGCCATGTCAATGTCTTCCTCGGTGAGATTTCTCTTCATGTCTTTTGCCCATTTCATGATTGGATTGTTTGTCTCTTTGGTGTTGATTTTAAGAAGTTCTTTATAGATCTTGGAAACTAGCCCTTTATCTGATACGTCTTTTGCAAATATCTTCTCCCATTCTGTAGGTTGTCTTTTAGTTTTGTTGACTGTATCCTTTGCTGTGCAAAAGCTTCTTATCTTGATGAAGTCACAATAGTTCATTTTTGCTTTTGTTTCTTTTGCCTTCATGGATGTACCTTGCAAGAAGTTGCTGTGGCCAAGTTTAAAACGGGTGTTGCCTGTGTTCTCTATGATTTTGATAGACTCTTGTCTCACATTTAGATTTTTCATCCATTTTGAGTTTATCTTTGTTTATGGTGAAAGAGAGTGGTCTAGTTTCATTCTTCTGACTGTGGATGTCCAATTTTCCCAGCACCATCTATTGAAGAGACTGTCTTTCTTCCAATGGATAGTCTTTCCTCCTTTATCGAATATTAGTTGACCATAAAGTTCAAGGTCCACTTCTGGGTTCTATTCTGTTCCATTGATCTATGTGTCTGTTTTTGTGCCAGTACCACACTGTCTTGATGACCACAGCTTTGTAGTACAAGCTGAAATCTGGCATGTGGTGCCCCCAGATATAGTTTTCTTTTTTAAAATTCCCCTGGCTTGGGATCCCTGGGTGGCGCAGCGGTTTGGCACCTGCCTTTGGCCCAGGGCACGATCCTAGAGACCCGGGATGGAGTCCCACATCGGGCTCCCGGTGCATGGAGCCTGCTTCTCTCTCTGCCTGTGTCTCTGCCTCTCTCTCTCTCTCTGTGTCACTATCATAAATAAATAAAAATAAATAAAATAAAATAAATAAAATAAAATAAAATAAAATAAAATAAATTTCCCCTGGCTTTTCGGGGTCTTTTCTGATTCCACACAAATCTTAAAATAATTTGTTCTAACTCTCTGAAGAAAGTCCATGGTATTTTGATAGGGATTGCATTAAACGTGTACATTGCCTGGGTAACATTGACATTTTCACAATATTAATTCTGCCAATCCATGAGCATGGAATATTTTTCCATCTCTTTGTGTGTTCCTCAATTTCTTTCAGAAGTTTTCTATAGTTTTTAGGGTATAGATCATTTACCTCCTTGGTTAGGTTTATTCCTAGGTATCGTATGATTTGGGTGCAATTGTTAATGAGATTGACTCCTTAATTTCTCTTTCTTCAGTCTCATTGTTAGTGTATAGAAATGCCTTTGATTTCTGGGCATTGATTTTGTATCCTGCAACGCTACCAAATTGCTGTATGAGTTCTAGCAATCTTGTGGGGGAGGGTTTTGGGTTTTCTAGGTAGAGTATCATGTCATCAGCAAAGAGGGAGAGTTTGACTTCTTCTTTGCCAATTTGAATGCCTTTAATGTCTTTTGTTGTCTGATTGCTGAGGCTAGGATTTCCAATACTATGTTGAATAGCAGTGGTGAGAGTGGATATCCCTGTCTTATTCCTGATCTTAGGTGAAAGGCTCCCAGTGCTGCCCCATTGAGAATGATATTTGCTGTGGGCTTTTCGTAGATGGCTTTTAAGATGTCGAGGAATGTTCCCTCTATCCCTACGCTCTGAACTGTTTTGATCAGGAATAGATGCTCTATTTTGTCAAATGCTTTCTCTGCTTCTAATGAGAGGATCATATGGTTCTTGGTTTTTCTCTTGCTGATATGATGAATCACATCGATTGTTTTACGAGTGTTGAACCATCCTTGTGTCCCGGGGATAAATCCTACTTGGTCATGGTGAATAATATTCTTAATGTATTGTTGGATCCTATTGGCTAGTATCTTGTTGAGAATTTTTGCATCCATGTTCATCAAGGATATTGGTCTGTATTCTCCTCTTTGGTGGGGTCTTTGTCTGGTTTTGGAATTAAGGTGATGCTGGCTTCATAGAACGAATTTGGAAGTACTCCATCTCTTTCTATCTTTCCAAACAGCTTTAGTAGGATAGGTATGGTTTCTTTAAACGTTTGATAGATTTCCCCTGGGAAGCCATCTGGCCCTGGACTTTTGTGACTTGGGAGGTTTTGGATGACTGCTTCAATTTCCTCCCTGGTTATTGGCCTGTTTAGGTTTTCTATTTCTTCCTGTTCCAGTTTTGGTAGTTTGTGGCTCCAGGAATGCGTCCATTTCTTCTAGATTGCCTAATTTATTGGCGTATAGCTGTTCATAATATGTTTTTAAAATCGTTTGTATTTCCTTGTGTTGGTAGTGATCTCTCCTTTCTCATTCATGATTTTATTAATTTGAGTCTTCTCTCTCTTCTTTTTAATAAGACTGGCTAATGGTTTATGTATGTTATTAATTCTTTTAAAGAACCAACTCCTGGTTTTGTTGATCTGTTCCACATTTATTGTGGTCTCAATTTCCTTGAGGTCTGCTCAAATTTTAATTAAATCTCTTATTCTTTTGGGTGTAGGATCTAGCTGCTGTTTTTTTCTCTAGCTCCTTTATGAGTAAGGTTAGCTTTTGTATTTGAGTTCTTTCCAGTTTTTGAATGGATGCTTGTATTGTGATGTATTTCCCCCTTAGGACTGCTTTTGCTGCATGCCAAAGATTTTGAACATTTGTATCTTCATTCTCATTAGATTCCATGAATCTTTTTAATTCTTCCTCAATTTCCTAGTTGACCCTTTCATCTTTTAGCAGGATGGTCCTTAACCTCCACGTGTTTGAAGTCCTTCCAAACTTCTTGTTATGATTTAGTTCTAATTTCAAGGCATTATGGTCTGAGAATATGCAGGGGACGATCTGAATCTTTTGGTATCGGTTCAGACGCGATTTGTGATCCAGTATGTGGTCTATTCTGGAGAAAGTTCCATGTGCACTTGAGAAGAATGTTTATTTAGTTCAGTTTGGATGTAAAGTTCTGTAGATATCTGTGAAATCTATCTGCTCCAGTGTATCATTTAAAGCTCTCAGTTTCTTTGGAGATGTTGTGCTTAGAAGACCTATCAAGGGTAGAAAGACCTAGATTGAAGTCACCAAGTATAAGATAATTATTATCTAAGTATTTCTTCACTTTCGTTATTAATTGGTTTAAATATTTGGCAGCTCCGATATTCGGGGAATATATATTGAGGATTGTTAAGTCCTCTTGTTGGATAGATCCTTTAAGTATGATTTAGTGTCCGTCTTCATCTCTCACTATAGTCTTCGGGGTAAATTTTAGTTTATCTGATATAAGGATGGCTACCCCTGCTTTCTTTTGAGGACCATTTGAATGGTAAATGGTTCTCCAACCCATTATTTTCAGATTGTAGGTGTCCTTCTGTCTAATATGAGTCTCTTGTAGACAGCAAATAGTTGGGTCCTGCTTTTTTATCCAGTCTGAAACCCTGCGCCTTTGAAGGGGTCATTAAGCCCGTTCACGTTCAGAGTTACTATCCACAGATATGAGTTTAGTGTCATCATGATATCTATTCAGTCCTTGTTTTTGTGGATTGTTCCACTGAACTTCTTCTTAAAGGGGAATTTTAAGAGTCCCCCTTAAAATTTCTTGCAGAGCTGGTTTGGAGGTCACATATTCTTTCAGTTCCTGCCTGTCTTGGAAGCTCTTTATCTCTCCTTCCATTTTGAATGAGAGCCTTGCTGGATAAAGTATTCTTGGTTGCATGTTCTTCTCATTGAGGACCCTGAATATATCCTGCCAGCCCTTTCTGGCCTGCCAGGTCGCTGTGGAGAGGTCTGCTGTTACCCTAATGCTCCTCCCCATAAAGGTCAGGGATTTCTTGTCTCTTGCTGCTTTAAGGATCTTCTCTTTATCTTTGGAATTTGCAAGCTTTACTATTAAATGTCGAGGTGTTGGACGGTTTTTATTGATTTTAGGGGGGGGATCTCTCTATTTCCTGGATCTGAATGCCTGTTTCCCTTCCCAGATTAGGATTGTTTTCAGCTAGGATTTGTTCAAATACATATTCTGGCCCTCTGTCCCTGTCGGCGCCCTCGGGAACCCCAATTACAAGTAGGTTTTTCTTCCTCAGGCTGTTGTTTATTTCCCTTAATCTGTCTTCCTGGTCTTTTAATTGTCTGTCTCTTTTTTCCTGAGTTTCCTTCTTTGCCATCAACTTGTCTTCTATGTCACTCACTCGTTCTTCCACCTCCTTAACCCTCGTCGTTAGGACTTGTAGTTTGGATTGCATCTCATTCAATTGATTTTTAATTTCTGCCTGATTGTATCTAAATTCTGCAGTCATGAAGTCTCTTGAGTCCTTTCTGCTTTTTTCTAGAGCCACCAGTAGCTGTATAATCATGCTTCTGAATTGGCTTTCTGACATTGAATTGTAATCCAGATTTTGTAACTCTTAGGAGAGAGGACTGTTTCTGATTCTTTCTTTTGAGGTGAGGTTTTCCTTCTATTCATTTTGCTCAGTGCAGAGTGGCCAAAAAAATTGTATTGGGAAAAGGAGAAAAAGAGAGGAGAGAAAGAAGGAAAGAAAAGAGAAAAAGAGAAAAGGAAGAAAAAAAAGAAAAAAGAAGAAAAAGAGAAAGAAAAAGAAAGAAAGGAATAAAGGGTGGGGGATGCAACAAATCAAGAAAGAAGAAAAGAAAAGAAAAGAAGAGAAGAGAAAAGAAAAGAAAAAAGAAAAGAAAAGAAAAACCACGGGAGAGTATCTTCTGATTCTGTATACTTTAAGTCCGTTTACTTCCCCTGGAACTTGTCCGTCTAGCTCGTCTTCTGGGGGAGGGGCCTGTTGTGCTGATTTTCAGGTGTTAGCTCTTGAGGGAGCTGCTCTGCCCTCTGCCTGGTGCAGGGCTCAGTGGGGGTTGTTTAACCCGTGAGGCCCCAGGAGGAACCATTCCAGTGACGCCAGCAGCTCTGGAGCCCTGGATTCAGCTCCCACAGTAACTATAGAGCTCTCCCTCTGCAGGACCTGGAGGTGCCAAGGCAGGGGACGCTGATCTGCTCAGCTCTGGGCAGAAGCGTCCTAGCTGTCGTGGGCCTTCCCGGGCTCTGCCTGTCCCAGGGGGAGGCCAAATCCTGGGCTGTGTCCTGGCACCCTGTGCTCCAGTGCCTGCGCTGTTGGATTCCCCCTCCCGGCCACACAGCCGCCTCCGCGGCGCTGCTGCCCGAGCCCCTCTGAGCTGGTCCCAGAGCCCCGCAGCCCTCTCCGCAGGGATCCTCTTCCTCTGCTGGAGCCCCCTCCGAGCTGCTCCTGGCCTCGCAGCCCCCTCCATGCGGAGCCGCCGCCCGAGCCCCTCCGAGCTGCTCCGGGTCCAGCCATGGGCCCTGCAGTCTTTTAGGGAGCTCGGCCGCGGGGTATGGTGCAGTCTCCTGGGTGCGCAGGTGTCTGTTAGTGTTCCAGGGAGCCCGAGGGCATCCCCGCCATCCTGGCATCCTGCTCCAACTCCCTGCGGGTGCCTTTCCACCCAGGAAGATTGGTGAAGCTCCTGCTTCTCCAGGACAGAGCTTTCCTGTCCTGGGGGCACTCGCCCCAGCCTTAGCCCGGCACCTCGTGGGGCCCCTCCCCCTTGGATGCCTTTTGTTTCTTTATTTCTTTTCCCCCCTCTTCCTACCTTGATAGAAGTGTGAACTCTTCTCACTGTAGCATTCCAGCTGGTCTCTCTTTTTAAAGAGAGAGATTTTCAGGATGATGAATATTATCTAGGTAATTTGGTGGGGACAGGTGATTTGGGGACCCTCTCTTCTGCCATCTTGCCCCTCCCTCCACTTTCCTATTTCAAACAATGTCACAGAGACACAGGATAAAGCAGTGTGGTTCTCGGGCCCCGGCTGGCTCCGTTGGTTAAGCATCCGACTCCTGACTTCACCCTTGGTCTTGATCTCGGGGTCATGAATTCTAGCCCTGTGCTGAACTGTGGACGAGGCATGGAGCCTACTTAAACAAACCAAACCCACAGGGGTGTGGTTCTGGCATAAGCTGAAGGAGCAGAATAGAGAGCCTGGAAGAAAATGCACTCCGATACCGTCAACTGATTTTTTAAACTTAATTTAATTTAAACCCAATTAATTAAGAGTATAGTGTATTATACTTTCAGAGGTAGAATTCAGGGATTCACCAGTTGGAGATAACACCAGGGCTCATGACATCACGTGCCCTCCTTCATGCCCCGTCTACCAGTTACCCTGTCCCTCCACTCCCCTCCCCTCCAGCAACCCTCAGTTTGTTTCCTCCTTCCTGGAGTCTTTTTCCTCCATGTCTGTTTTCATCTTATTTGTTTTTCCTTCCCTTTACAGATGCCCATCTGCATTGCTTCTTTAATTTCACCTATGAATGCAACAATACAGTAATTTTCTTTCCTGACTGACTTTTTTCACTTAACAAGATCCCTCTAGTTCTATCCACGTCATTGCAAATGGCAATATTTTCTTCTCTTTGATAGCTGAGTACCATTCCTATCATCTAACTATCTATCATCTATGACCATCATCTATCTTCCATCTTCTTTATCCATCATCTGCCTGAGGGCACCAAGGCTCCTCCCACAGTGTGGCTACTGGACATTGGGGTGCAGGTGTCCCCGAGTCTCATGCATCTGTATCTTCGGGGTGAGCTAAGGCCGTGCACCTGCTGGTCATAGGGCGGCACTATTTATAACTTCCTGAGGAGCCTCCACACTGTTTCCAGGGTGGTTGCACCAGCCTGCGGTCCCGCCCACAGAGGAAGAGGGTTGAGTGAGTTTTGCAGGACGTGGTTAAAGTCTGGTACACATTTCTTTTTGTGTCCTGTGGGCTCTAATCATTGTCCTTAAGTATTTCTGGGGAAGCCAGGTATTGGGCTCTGTTTCAGTGAGTCATTTCCGAAGCTCATAGGCCTCAGCTGTAGCCTGGAAGGAGGCAGGTGTGGTCCCGTGTACGGGGACGCTGCCTCTTGCATGGCCTCCTGCAGTGCCTGAGCGTCCTGCAGGAGGCGCCCGAGCCCAGGCCCTGCTCAAGGGCTGGGAAGGCTCAGTAGGCCTCGTCCACCTGCACTAACAGGAGCCCACCTGTGCTGGGGAGGCCTGAGGAGGACATGGGGACGCATCCACGCTGATGAGCCCCGGTCTCCTCAGGAACCGCGGTGAGGCTTCAGGAAGATGTGAGCCCGCATCCACCCTGACAGGAACACCTGGGCCGCTTCAGGACCTGCAGGGAGGCTTCAGGAAGCTGTGGTGCCACGTCCACTCTGGCAGGAGCTCCCGGGCCGCTCAGGACATAAGTTGAGGCTTCTGGAAGGTGGGGGCCGCATCCACGGTGTCAGGAGCCCTGGCCTCCTCAGAACCCGCAGTGACGTTATGGGAGGACATGGGGCCACGCCCACACCACAACGCTGACGTCTTCAGAACCCCCGGTGTAGACTTCGGGAAATATGGGGATGCTTCCATGCAGACAGAAGACCCCAGCCTTGTCAGGGCCTGTGGTGAGGCATAAGAAAGATGTGGGTGCCGAATCCACACTGACAGGAGTCTCTGGCCTCCTCAGGACCTGCCCTTTGGCTTCGGGATATATGGGGCTGTGTTTATGCTGACAGGAGCCCACAGCCCCCTCAGGACCCGCGGTGAGTTTTCTGGGGGCCATGGGGCCATGTCCAGGCTTACAGGAGCCCTCGGCCTCCTGAGGACCTGCTGTGAGGCTTCCAGAGGATGTGAGGCATAGTCCACAGTGACAGGAGACCCGGCGTCCTCAGGACCTGCTGACTATGACTCAGGAACACGTGGGGCCACGTCCACACTCACAGGATCCTGGCTTCCGCAGGACCCCCTGGAGGACTCTGGAGGCGCCATTGGGGGCCACGTCCACATCAGAAGGGACTCCTCAGAACCACAGGGTAAGTGAATTGGTAGAATGAGTGGTAGGGTCAGGGGAGGGGAGGCAGTTGGTGGTTAAGTTAGGTTAGATGTTAGGGTTTAGTGATTATGCTTATGGTTCCGGATTAGAGGATAGCGTGAGGGATAAGGGTAAGGGTGAGTGGTTAGGAGTTGGATGGGGGTTAGGGATTAATGAAAGGGGTTAGGGTTAGTGTTAGGGACAGGATTTAGAGTTAGGGTTAGGGTTTAGGCTTAGGGATTAGGACAGGATGTTAGGAGTTGGGGTTAGGGTTATGGTTAGTGTTAGGGTTGTGATTAGGTTTGCAGTTAGGGTTAGGTGTTAGGACGTGAGTTAGGGTTAGTTGTTAGGGTTAGGGTTTAGGGTTAAAGTTAGGGCTAGGTTTAGAGTTAGGGTGAGCGGGAGGGTTAGGATAGGGGTTAGGATTAGGGTTAGTGTTTGGTTAGGGGTAATGGTCAGGTCAGGGTCAGGGTAGGGTCAGTGTACGGTTTTGGAAAAGGGTAAGAGATAGGGTTAGGCAGTGGGTTAGGGGTTAGTTTTAGGGTACGGGTTAGGGTACGGTTTGGGGTATGAGATAGGGTTAGTATTAGAGGGTTACGGTTAGGGTACAGGATAAGGTTAAGAATAGGATTTGAATACATTAAGTTAAGGTTAGGGTTAGAGTTTAGGGTTAGGGTTAGATTTAAGGTAGGGGTCAGGGTTAAGGAAACCTAAGAATAGGTTTAGGAGTTAGGGTGAGGCTTGGCAGGTAGGTTCAGTGAATGTGTTTCGGTCTTGGGGTTTGTGTTTGGTTTTTGATTAGTGATAGGTCTTGTTTAAGGTTTAGGTTAACATTAGGCTTAAGTGTAGGGTTAGGGATATGTCTGTGTATGGTTAGAGTTTGGGTCTTGGCCTGTGCGTGCACTGGGACTCCTAGTATCTTGGGCAGTTTAGTTTTATGCACACTATTTAGGTTTTGGGTTCAAAGATAGCTTGATTCCAACAAGTCAGTGGCCTCCCCAGAGAATCAAAATACAGGCTTCTGCTGGGGTCAGAAAAGACATGGCAGGCTTCTCCCGAGCTGAGCTAAGGAGGGGATTTGTGGCTCTAAATACTCTTTATTTGGATTTTCAGTTGCCTTTCTGATTTTATCTCTTGTGCGCACATGTTTCTTCGATACTAACAATTATTATTTTAAACTTTTATTGAATTCCTGTTTGTAAACACAGTATGATATATTTTCAGGTTTGCCACATACTGATTCAACCCTTGGATGCAACGCCTGGTACTGGTCACAGGTGCCCTCCACTATCCCCATCGCCTGATTCCCCATCCCCCCCCACCTTCCTCTGGTATCTATTATTTTATTCTCTGTGGTTAAGAGTGAGTTTCTTGGTTTGCTTCTCTCATCCCACCCTATCGATCCCCTTGCCAATTTGTTTGGTTTCTTAAAATTCACATGTGAATGCAATTGTATGGTATTTGCTATCTGTCTTTCTCTGACTGAGTTCATTGAGCATAAGTCCTTTACAATTCTCCCACGTCATTGTAAATGGCTTCATTTCATCCCTTGTGATGACCGAGTGATGTCGCAGTGTGTATATTTACCACATCGTCTCTGCCCATTCATCTGTCGATGGACATCTGGGCTATATCCACAGTTTGGCTATTGTTGATAACGCCGCTACAAACTCTAGGCTGCGTGTCCCTCTTTGAATCTAAGAGACTACTTTTATATCCTCGGGAAAAATACCTAGCTGTGCAATTTTGGAATCATAGGGTATTTGTACTTTTAACTTCTTGAGGACCCTCCACACTGTTTTCCACAGTAGCTGCACCTGTTCACATGACCACGAGGAGTGTAAGGGGGCTCCCCCTTCTCCATAGCCTCACCAACATCTGTTGTTTCTTGTGTTGTTAATTTTAGCCATTCTGTCGGCTGTCAGGTGACATCTCATTGTGGTTTTGGTTTGCATTTCCCTGATGATGGGTGACGCTGAGTGTCTGTCCGTGTGTCTGGTGGCCATCTGGATGTCTTGACAGAGACAAAGTCCATTCATGTCTTCTTCCCATCTGCAGTTGGATAATTTGTGTTTAGGATGCTGAGATTTATATTTGCTTTACGTATTTTGCATACTAACTCTTTATTGGATGTGTTGCTTACAAATATCTCCTCTCATTTTGTATGTTGCATTTTAGCGTTGCTTGTTTCCTTCACTTTGCAGAAGCTTTTCAATTTGATGAACTCCCAATAGGATTTTTGCTTTTGTTTCACTCGCCTCAGATGCATATTTGGAAAGAAGATCCAATGGCCAATGTCAAAGATGTTGCTGCCTATCTTTTCTTCTTTGTATGGTTTCAGGTCTCACATTTAGGTCTTTCATCCATTTTGAATTTATTTTTTATATAGATGGTGTAAGAAAGTGGTCCAGTTTCATTCTTCTGCATGTGGCTGCCTGGTTTTCCCAACACCATTTGTTCTTATCCTGGGGTCAGGGTTAGGGTTTGTTGAAGAGACTGTCTTTGTGCCATTGGATATTCCTTCCTGCCTTGTTGTCGATTAATGGACCATAGAGTTACAGGTTTGTATCTTGTTTCGGCTTTCCATTCTATTCTATTGATCTAAGCGTCTCCTGTTGGGAGATTCTTGATTGCTGATTCAATTTCTCTGCTGGTTATCTGTGTGTTCAAGTTTCTTATTTCTTCCTTTTTCATTTTTGCTATGTTATATATTTCTAGGAATTGATCTATTTCTTCCAGGTTCGGGGTTGCTGGCATATAATTTTTCATAATGTTCTCTTATAAACGTTTGTACTTGTAGTGTTGGTTGTTATTTCTCTTTTCTCATTTGTGATTTTATTTGGGTCCTTTCTCATCTTTATATCTTTCTCTTTTTTAAACATTTTATTTATGTATTCATGGGAGATGCAGAGAGGCAGAGGTATAGGCAGAGGGAAAATGGGGCTCCATGTGGGCAGCCTGATGTGGGACTTGATGCCCCAGGATCCTGGGATCGTGACCTGAGCCAAAGCAGATGCTCAACCACTGAGGCACCCAGGTACCTTGCTGATTCAATTCCTTTGCTAGTTATGGGTCTGTTCACATTTCTATTTCTTCCTATTTCTGTTTTGATTGTTTGCACATTTCTAGGGATCTCTCCAATTCTTCCTGGTCTCCCAGTTTGTTAGCGTATAATCTTTCATAGTATTCCCTTATAATTGTCTTATTTTTCTGGTGTTGATTGTGATCTCTCTTCTCTCATTTGTGACTTTATTTATATAGGTCTTTTCTCTTTTCTCGTTGATAAGGCTGGCTAGGGCTTTGTCTATTTTATTAATTATTTTGAAGAACCAGCTCTTAGTTTCGTTATTCCATTCTGTTTTGTTGTTTCTGCATTGTTTATTTCTTCTCTCATCTTTATTTTTTCCCTTCTTCTGTAGGCTTCAGGCTATGTTTGCTATTCCTTTTCCAGCTCCTTTAGGTGTCGGGTTAGGTTGTGTATTGGAGACTTCTTGTTTCTTGAGGTAGGCCTGTATTGCTATGTACTTCCCTCTTAGGACTGCCTTTGCTACATCCCAGAGGTTTTGAGAAACATGTTTTCATTTTCATTTGTTTTAAATTTCCTATTTAATTTCTTGGTTGCTCCATTCATTCTCTAGTAGGATGTTCATAATCTCCACGTATTTTTGGTCTGTCCAATTTTTTTTTCTTACTGTCGACTTCAAGTTTCATAGCGTTGTGGTCCAAAAATGTACAGGGTGTGATATCAACCTTCTTGTACCTGTTGTACCTGTTGAGGGCTGATTTGTGGGCCATGATATGATCTGTTCTTGAGAATGTCCCATGTGCAGTTGAAAGGAATGTGTAGGGATCCCTGGGTGGCGCAGCAGTTTAGCGCCTGCCTTTGGCCCATGTTGCGATCCCGGAGACCCAGGATCGAATCCCCCGGTGGCCTCCTGGTGAATGGAGCCTGCTTCTCCTTCTGCCAATGTCTCTGCCCCTCTCTCACTCTCTCTCTCTCTGTGACTATCATAAATAATAAAGAAAGGAAGGAATGTGTATTCTGCTTTAGGATGAAATGTTCAGACTATATCTGTTGAGTCCCTGTGGTTCAGTGTGTCAAGGCTATTGTTCCCCTGTTGATTTTCTGTATAGACAATCAGTCCATTGCCATAAGTGGGTGTTAAAATCCCCTGTCACTGTATTATTATCAGTGAGTTCCTGTACGTTTGCTGTTAATTGGTTTCTATATTTAGGTACTCCCATGTTGGCAGCATAAATATTTAGTTGTTTGATCTTGATAGAGAGTCTTTTTAATTATGAAATAATGCCCTTCTTCATCTCTTCTTATACTATTTGTTCTTTCTTTTTGAAATTTAAATATTTTATTTATTTATTCATGAAAGATACACAGAGAAGCAGAGGCAAAACATAGGCAGAGGGAAAGGCAGGCTCCACAAAGGGAGGCCGATGTGGGACTCGATACTGGGATCCCAGGATCAGCCCTGAGCCGAAGGCAGATGCTCAACCACTGAGCCAACAGGTATCCCCCAGGGTTAGGTTTCAAATCTCCTTTGTCTGATATAAGTATGGGTCCTCCAGCTTTCTTTTGATATGCATTAGCGTGATAGATGACTTTCCATTCCCTGACTTTCAATCTCCTGGTGTCTATAAGTCTAATGTGAGCATCTTGTAGGCAGCATACATGGATCTTGTTTTTTAAATAATGATTTTATTTATGAGAGAGAGAGAGAGAGACAGAGAGAGAGAGAGGCAGCTAGAAAATTAGGCAGAGAGAGAAGCAGGCTCCCCACCAGGAGCAGAATATGCAACTCGATCCCTGACTCCAGGATCACACCCTGATTCAAAGGTAGAGGCTCAACCCCTGAGCCACCGAGGCATCCCGGATCCTGTTTTTTAAGCCACTCTGATACCCTGTATCTTTTGATTGGAGCATTTAGTCTATCAGCATTCAGAGTGATTATTCAAAGATATGAACTTTGTGCCTTTGTGTTTCCGGAAGAGTTGGTGTTTCTGGTGACGTTCTCTGGTTCTTTCTAGTCTTTGTTTCTTTTGTTCTCTTTTTTCCCCCACTAGAAGAGTCCCTCTTAAAATTCCTTACTGGACTGGTTAAGTGGTCATGAACTCCTTTTTATGTTGCCTGTCTAGGAAAATCTTTCTCTCTTCTTCTCTCCTGAATGACACCCTTGCTGAAGAAAGAATTCATACAAATTGGACTCCAATAAAAAGAAATTTAAAAACATAAAATAACTTCTTTCTAATATGATTGAGGACAATGTCATGTAGGAGGAAAACCAGAAGCACAAAGAGAAGAGGAGAGATTTCACCCTCTGTAGCCTTCACAGGGACCTGGTGTCCTTTCCTAGGAGGTGCCCCCTGTCCGTAGGATGCATCCTTCCCCTCTGTGCTCCTTGTTGGAACCCAGCAGGCACATCTCCATGCCTCCAGCACGTCTGCAGTCATGGTTTATAGCGTCTTCCATGTATCCTATTGGGGATCACAGCGACTTGTATGTAACCATCTGGCTGCTGTTTGACAACATTGGGGGCATTCCGACTTTTGTTGGTTTTGGGGTGTGTGTGTCTCTATGACATGCAGCTATCATGTGCACCTATTGGATCCTATGGCTGGGTAACCCAAAACCCCGAAATGGTTGGCAAAACCTCATTTCTGGTGCTGGCGCTGGGTGGCTAGCTGGGCTCTCCTGTCCCCCCCGGGGCTCGCTCATGCAGTGTCTTTCTGCTGGAGGGTCAGCTGAGCTGGAAGGTCCGGCTCGGCCACATTCCCATGTCCGGCAGTGGGTCCTGCCAAGCGCTTGCTGCTTCTCTTCTCCCCAATGCCTCTCCAGCAGGGAGCCAGACATTCGGGCCACCCTTGGGGGGAGCTCCTGAGGAGCCAGCTGCCTATGGTGGGGAGCCATGTGGCTGCCTGTATGTGGGAGTCAGGGTGGGGATGGGGCTGGGGTTGTCGGTCCCCTGTCCTGACTGGCCTTCAGGCCGAGCCCCATGCTCACCCACCCCTTACTCACTCGGGCAAGGAGGGTGCCCTCCACACGTTGGTATGAGAGATCCAGCACCACAAGGTGTGCATGCTGGGTCCACCTGGTGAGGGTGGCCCAGGTGCATGAGCTGTAAGTGTGGGAACCAGGAAATTTAACAAAAATCCCCTACCCCTGGACAAAGAGAGCAGGGCTCATTCCATTTTGTGCTACATCTGCCACCTCCCCTATGACCCCCAAATGGTCTACTTATGGCTTAAGGCGCTGCCCCACCCTAGTCAGGCCGCTGGGCACACCCTAATTGGAAATCAGCTCATAACAAGGTAACCCTGCTTTGTGCCCGCCAAAATCATGCACCAATTCTGACCAAAGTAATAGACCAGCTCAAGTGGATACTATAGGGTAAGGTGTAATTCAGTCGGCCAACTACATGTGGACCGACATGATTGTGCAACTTTCTGCGTATCCCATGGTCCACTGGTCCACGAGCTGCCTCGCCTCTTAGTCTCAGGGTCCAAGTCCCTGCTCCAATGTGTCTGGTGCACTTGGACCCAAGCTCCAGCTTGTAAAGAGACCCTCAGGAGTTTCATCGGTGTCGGCTCCTTGGTGGTTTCTCGGATTCGCAATCTTGGGCACAGCACAAGGGCCTGCTGTCCTGATATCACTTCCACGGCCACGCTGACCGCCCCGCAGGCCCTCTGTGCCCAAGGCACCCAGGCACGGAGATGCGGGGAGGGGAGGAAGTGCCCCGGAACCCGGCCAGGCCCGGCCCCCTGGACAGAGGGAGCAGTGACCTCTCAGGTCACTTTGCACAGACCCTGGTGACCTGAGGCTCCCTGGCTGTCACTCTGTCCCGCCCATTCTGGCGCACAGGGCACAGGCTGAGTCCCAGTAAAGTCTGTGAGGCCTGACCCTGGCGTCCGGCCACTCCTGGATGGCACGTGGGACGTCAGCTGTGTGTGCCTAGCGGCGCCCCTGCATGGGCTGGTTGGGGCCTCGGTGGTGCCCCCTCCTCCTCTCTGGGGGTCTCTCCACGCCCTATACTCAGAGTTCTGGGAGACACAGAAACGGGCTGGTTGTGCATTTTCACACCACAACACTTTATTGAATTTGTACAGCAAATGGGCTCAGAGCAGAGGGTGCGCGCCTTCACCTGGGGAAGGAGACCTTTTAGTCTTTAGGGGAGGGCAAGAATCACACGGGTTGGGGGGGTGAGTGCTGGAGTCCCCCACCTGGAAGCATGTGTGGACTCTGGTTGGGGGCGTGTGTCCTGAGGCTTCAGCCTGAGTGACGGTTCTGAGGACAGCAGAGCTGACCTGGAACTGCAGCTCATGGGCTCCTGTGCTGGGTCCCTGCAGGGCAGCTGGACCCCGGCCTTGGGACCCCTGGGGCCCCAACACCTGTAGGAGCCTGCCTCCTGGTGTGGGTATGGGTGGGGCCCACCGGCCTACCCCTGCTCTCCCCACCCTGGGGTGTCCCGGGATCCCCCGGTCTGCCCTAGGTCAGCGACCTGGACCTGTGGGGCTCGCCCAGTGCCCAGAAGGCCACATTCAACTGTGAGAAGGCTCGCTCAGCCCGGGGCCAGAATCCAGGGCTGGCGACGGCCATGGGGGGGCTGGATCCCATTAGTCTTTGTGTTGGGCCTCGTGGGGGCTCAAATCAACCCAGCTCCCCAGAGCCTGGTGCCCAGTCAGCCCAGGTCCCTCTAGGTTAGGGGCTGGTTCCTGTGCAGGGTGTGCCACGCTCCAGGAGGGACAGTGGGCGGAGGCAGGGCACAGTGGGTCCTCTGCACCACTCACCTGAACACACCATTTCGGGGGCTCCCTGTCTTCCCTCCTCCCTGCAACCCCTGGGTACTTTATGGGACACCCAGGCTTCTGATGGGAGCAGGGTATCCAAAGAACCCCGGGGAGGCTGAGCATGTCCCACAGGGGGCAGCTGCACCGGTTCCTTGCTCAGGGCCGATGGTGTGGGGGTGGATGATGTGGGGGCATGTGTATGATGGTGGTGGAGTTGGGGGCTGGTGTAGGGGGGATAGTGTTGAGGTATAGTGTGGGTGGGGATTGTGTGGGGCTTTGTGTGTGTGAGGGGGATGGTGTAGGGGCAAGGCCATGGGGGATGATGATGTAGGGGGATGATGTGTTTCTGGGAAATGGGGGGATGGGGTGGGGGGCTGGCAGACACCCGGTAAACCCTTTCTCTAAGATGCATGGGGAGACGTCTACAGATAAAGGCGACCCCAGTCTGGGGTTTGCTGTGACACCTGCTCCTGGGTCCCCGTGTGGTCAGTGCAGGGCCCTGGCTGGACTGGGGGCAATATCTCGGGTCATCATACTATGTATGTTTACAAATTGCAAATTGTCTCAAATTAAATGCATAGAATTTAGAAATATATAAAGCACTGAGAGGGGGTGTCACCCTGACCCATCTGACCCTCATCGGATCGATGTGTGTCCTCCTCCAGTCACAGCCATACACCCAGCCCCCAGGTCCCCTTACTGCCCCCCACGGCCTGCACCCTGCTTTTCAGAGGATCGTCCCTCACACCTTTGGGGTTCAGCTCACATGGCAACCCCTGGAGGCCCCATCCTAGTGGCCTCCTCATCCCTGAGAACCCGGGGGAGGGGGCACGGTGTACATCACCAGCACCTTACCATGCAGCTGTGTGTTGCTGTTGCTGTTCTTCTCCCAGCCTCGGAAGCCCTGTGTTCCCGACCCAGAAGCCCCTGGTCCTCACCCGGAGCCCGATCCCCCCTGGCCCCTCAGCCTCACCCTACCCTATAGTAGTACCAAAACATGATGTGACTGCTGAATGTCCTGTTGACGTCCAGGTCTACCTGCGTGATTTCCTAGGAGGAGTACCAGGGCCTCCTCCTTCATTTCCTGTGGGAAAACCGGGGAGGAGGAGCAGGCATCAGGGATACAGACCCTGACCTGTCATGAGCTGCTTTGCTGGTCAGGGAGCCCTGGGGCAACCATGGGAGTGTGTCCTGCAGAAACCTCCTTCCTTCCTCTGGGAGGCCGGGAATGGTGGGAGTGCCCACCGTGCCCGTGGAACTGCGTGAGGGCTTGTGCCCAGCTGTAGTGGGCGGGGAGGTGACTGAGGGACAGCCTGGGTTGGAGGGCATAGGGGTTCAGCTCAGGTGGGGAGGGGACATGGGGTGTTGTGCCCAAGATTGCGAATCTGAGAAACCACTACAGAGTTGACACCAATGCAAACAAATGAGGGTTGATTTCCAAACTCGAGCTTGTGTTCAAGTACACACGAACCCAACACAGTGGAGCAGGGACCTGGACCCCGAGTTGGGTTTTAGCTTAGTTTTAAGGGCTTGTCTCAGGGACCTCCAGAAGGGCTGGAACAATTCCTCAAGTTCTGTTTACATTTTGATATGGGGCTTTCAAGGGCATTGAGCTCTGTTCTCATTCTAATAGGTGCTTCCAGCCCTTGGCGTGGGCTCAGTTCTTATTCTATTGTGGGGCTTTCCAGGGCAATAAGCTGTAAACTTTTGTTTTTTTCCTGCAACTGAAGTAATGTAAATTTCAGCTCTTCTTCACAGGGGCCTGGGATGGCTTGACATTTTCGAACGCTGAACTTAAAGTGGAAAGGCCTTCATTTTCTCGGCCTCCTTGTATCCATTCCCATCCTAGCTAGCTCCTACCCCCTTCCCAGGAGCTCCTAAGAAAGCAATTGCAAATGACCTCAGCCTGGCAGCGTGTGTTGGGGGACAGGCCCTGGGATTTGGAATCAGGAAGACCTGGCTCCTGGGCGTCCCAGTTCTGCAGCGGGATTCGATACTGCAGACTCTTACTCCCTGAGGCTATCTTGACAACTGACTTTGTACATAGAAAAGCTGTCCGTTGTCTTTATAAGATGAAGAGCGAGTCAAAGTGTTTTTTCTCTGCACTTCTGATTGCTCAGATTCCAATCTGAGATGTATTTCCTGTTAATAAGGATAATTTACTATCCGTAGTACTATGGTTAAAATATTCTGACACAAGTAAATCAGAGGGATGAGGGAATGTCTTCTCTTTCTTCACAGCACAGTCACTCATCAGGAAATGCATCTTTATGGATTTGGAAAGAACTGAGAGACATTATTACCAATGGTCCTATTATTATGTGAAGGATTCTTCCCTGAGATTCTTCCCCTTTTTCAACTGACACTGAAACACTGTGAACTCTCTGGAAGACAAATGTCAGGGAAATAAATGTTATACATTGCTAATTTTAAACACACTTGCAATATGGTGTCTATTATACTAGAATTATTTTTATCTGATTTTTGCTATTTATTATCCGTTCCTGCTTTTCAGGTTGAGGAGGCATTATACGTGTTCCTAAGTGTTTTTCTTTCCTTCTGATCTAAAATTCTTACTTTGTTCCCATGGAAGGAACTCTTTAAGAATAAGGCAAAATTAATTCAACGATTCTTAAAATGTCTTCACACTTGGAGCCTGATTCATTTTAGTCAATTTTCAAAATAAATCTTATTTATTAGGAAAAAAACAAAGATTTATAGGAAAATTGAGAAGATAGTACAGAGCATTCGCATGCACTTGCACTCAATTTCTCCAATTATTGATATCTTATATTAGTATGGTACAAATATTAGCTAATGAATCAATATTAAAATATTCGCATTAACCAAAGACCATACTTTATTCAGATTTCCTTAGTTTTTGCTAAGTTACCACCCCTCATATGACATTCTATTTGTCCTCCTATTTTCTTAGGCTCCTCTGGATTGTGACAGTCTTTCAGGCTTTCCTTGATTTGTTGAACTGGAACACTTTGAGAAGTAGAGTATTTTGTAAAATTTCCCTCAGTTGGGACATGTCTGTTGTTTATATCATGATTGAAATATTTCTGTAGATTATATACAGAGATATACTGCCATTTTCATTATATCATACAAAGAATAGATACTATCTACATGATTTATCAGTCTTGGCATCGTTCTGGTCATTTTGCTGAAGTAGGGTTTGTCAGCTTTCTCCGTAGTAAACTGATTATTATTATTATTATTATTATATTATCATTATTATTTTAAGTTTTTCATAATATATTTTGTAGAAGGAAGTTACTATGTGTATTGCACACATTAGAGTGGAAAGCTATGCTCATGAACTTGACGGTGGAATGTCTGCACAAATTGTTTGAAATTCTTCTACATGGGAGATTTCTCTTCCCTCTAGGTTTGTTTGATTATTTTTTTCAAAGATGTTATTTATTTATTTGAGAGAGTAAGGAGAGAAAAAGCATGAGCGAGCAGGACAGAGGGAGAGAGAGAAGCAGGTTCCCAGATGAACAGGGAGCCTACCTTGGGACCTGGATCATGATCTGAGCCTAAGACAGAAGCTTAACTGACTGAGCAACCCAGGTGCCACTCTTTGTTTCTTTCTTTTTTTTAATAATAAATTTACCTTTTATTAGTGTTCTATTTGCCAGCATACAGAATAACACCCAGTGCTCATCCCGTCAAGTGCCCCCCTCAGTACACGTCACCCATTCACCCCCACCCACCGCCCACTTCCCCTTCAATCACCCCTAGTTCTTTTCCCAGAGTTAGGAGTCTTTATGTTCTGTCTCCCTTTCTGATATTTCCCACTCATTTCTTCTCCCTTCCCTTATATTCCCTTTCACTATTATCTATATTCCCAAAATGAATGAGAACATACAATGTTTGTCCTTCTCCGATTGAGTTACGTCACTCAGTATAATACCTTCCAGTTCCATCCACCTTGAAGCAAATGGTGGGTATTTGTTGTTTCTAATGGCTGAGCAAGGCCCACCTTTTCTCTCTCTTCATCTTCTGAGTCTCCTATGGTATGAATGTTATTGTTTTAATAAGTGGCTGAGTTCCCTATGTCTGCCTCTATGGTCCATAACGTTTCTTGTTTTTAAGGCTTCCACTTGGGACTGCATCTCAGTTATAGCATTTTTAACGTTGGCCTGACTAGATTTTAGTTCTTTTATTTCTACAGTAAGGGATTCTCTAGTTTTCTTCTGTGCTCTATTTCCAGCCCAGCTGCTATCTTTATAATCATTGTTTTAAACTGTAGTTAGATATCATATATGTGTATTGATGAACTTCCTGGCTGTGAGTACTACCTCATGTTATTTTATGGAGGAGAATTTCTCCATCTCATTATTTATTCCAGAAAAGAAAGAAGGAAGAAAAAGAAAAACCAAGACAAACAATAACAACTGCCCTCCCCCCCAAAAAAACCCCAGATTATTTTGGCCTGCTCGTTAAAAGATTCTAAATCCCAAAATAAGAAACACAATTAAAGTACCATGAAAGTAAAAATAAGAAATATATAAGGTACATACATAAAAGTTAAAATAAGGCAATTAATAAAATAGAATCAAAGAAAATAAATGAAAAAAGAGCACAAACTACAAAGGAATCTAGACTCTACTTTCGAGGCAAAGCTGAAGCTCTGCAGCCTCTCTGGTCTGACAACTTGGTGGCATCAAATGGTCTGTGTGGGGTCTGGGCATGGGCCTTGGCGCTGATTGTCAGGTGCACATCTGCCTGGGAGTTGCACCTGTGGGGGTCAGAGGCGGGGTGGGCGTCATCGCCTCTGGGCTCCAGCAGGTGGCGCTGTGCTGCTCCCTGAGACCAGGCCCTGATGGGCGGGATGCGGGTGGGGTCTCTAGGTCCTCTGGCTCTGGGGCTGAGCATCCTGCCCCCCAGTCTGCTGGGGCCTCCACAGAAGAGCCCCCAAGCCCCCGGGTCTCCGCCGCTTCTCTCAGAACCCTACGTTCACTCTACCTGCGTCTGAGCTTCTTTTGGTTTTGGTTTTGTATCTCAGACTGTTGTGCCCAAGATTGTGAATCCGAGAAACCACCGAGAAGCTGACACTGATGCAAACACACGAGGGTTTATTTACAAGCTCGAGCTTGTGTCCATGTATACCCGACACAATGGAGCAGGGACTTGGACCCCGAGGTGGGTTTTGGCTTAGTTTTAAGGGCTGGTCTCGGGGAACTCCCGAAGGGCTGGAGCAATTCCTCAAGTTCTGTTTACATTTTGATATGGGGCCTTCAAGGGCATTGAGATCTGTTCTAATAGGGGCTTCCTGCATTTGGCCTGGGCTCAGTTTTTATTCTATTTTGGGGCTTGCTGTGTCCTGACAATGAGCACTCAGGAAGGAAATGACGGATGTGACTCCTTTCTCAGGAGCATCACAGAGAATAAATAATGAGACTGAACCAAAGGAGCAGAAGACTTGTGCACTGAGCCATACCAGGCTCTGGGAGGCCATCTTGGGCTCGTGGTTTGGGAGCCTCATCTTGTGAAAATGTCCGCAGTTCCTGAAGCCACCCTCTCTTTCAATGTCATTCCTGTCAAATCATGGTGGCAGATCCTAAATAGGAAAAAAAAAACCCATAACATCTATCCGCCCCCACAAATGACCCCGGAGAGCAAATCAGTATTGGAGAAGCAGGACAGAGTGGGACGCAGCACTTTCCTATTTCAAACGATGTCACAGAGACACAGGATAAAGCAGTGTTGTCCTCGGGACCCCGCCTGGCTCCGTCGGTTAAGCATCCGACTCCTGACCTCACCTCTGGTCCTGATCTCGGGGTCGTTATTTCTAGCCCTGGGCTGGTCCATGGATGAGGCCTGATGCCTACTTAAACAAACCAGACCCACGAGGGTTGGTCCCAGCATAAGCTGAAAGAGCAGAACCGAGAGTCCAGAAGGAAACGTGCTCTGATACAACTGATTTTTTAACTTAATTTAATTTAAACCCAATTAATTAACGTATAGTGTATTATACTTTCAGAGGAAGAATTCAGGGATTCACCAGTTGGAGAAAACCGCAGTGCTCGTGACACCACGTGCCCTCCTTCATGCCAGTCCCCTGTTATCCTCTCCCTTGTCCCCTCCCCTGCAGCAACACTCAGTTTGTTTTCTATAATTAAGAGTCTGTATTTCCTGCATCTGTTTTCATCTTATTTGTTTTTTCTTCCCTTCACAGATGTTCATCTGCTTTGCTTCTTTAATTCCACCTATGAATGACACCACACGGTCATTCTCTTTTCCGACTGACCTATTTCACTTAAGATGATCCCTCTACTTCTACCCACGTCATTGCAAATGGCAAGATTTCCTGCTCTTTGATAGGTGAGTACCATTCCGCTCTCTATGGCCATCATCTATCTCACATCCTCTTTATCCATCATCTGCCAGAGGGCACCGAGGGTCCTCCCATATTGTGGCTACTGTGGACCTGGCTGCTGTGGACATTGGGGTGCCGTTGTCCCACATCTCACTGCATCTGTATCTTCGGAGTGAGCTCCAGGCTTTACACATGCGGGTCGCAGGGCAGCTCTATTTGTAACTTCCGGAGGAGCCTCCACACTGTTTCCATGGTGTCTGCACCAGCCCGCCGTCCCGCCCACAGTGGAAGAGGGTTGAGTGAGTTTTACAGGACGTGGTAAAAGTCTGGTCCACATTTCATTTTGCGTCTTTTGGGCTCCAATTCTTTATCCTTAAGTATTTTTGGGGAAGCTGTGTGTTGGGCTCCTTTTCAGTCAGACATTTCCGAATCTAACAGGCCACAGATGGAGCCTGGTAGGAGGCAGAGGTGGGCCCCGGGATGAGCACGTGCCTCCTTCACAGCCTCCTGTAGTGCCTGAGGATCCCGCAGGGGGCGCCCAAGCCCAGGCACCGCCCAAGGGGCAGACATGTGCAGTAGGCCTCGCCTCCCTGCACTAACATGAGCCAGCCTGTGCTGGGGAGGCCTGAGGAAGATGTGGGGACATGTCCATGCTGATGAGCCACAGCCTCCTCAGAATGTGCGGGGAGTCTTCAGGGGGATATTGCACAGCGTTCACGCTGACAGGAGCCCCGGTCTCCTCAGGACACACGGTGAAGCTTCAGGAAGATGTGGGCCCACATCCACCCTGACAGGAGTCCTTGGGCTGCTTCAGGACCTGCGGGGAGGCTTCAGGGAATTGTGGGCCCGCACCCACCCTGACAGGAGCCCCTGGGCTGCCTCAGGACCCGCGGGGAGGCTTCAGTAAGATGTGGGCCCCCATCCACCCTCACAGGAGCCCCTGGGCCGCCTCAGAACATGTGGGGAGGCTTCTGAAAGATGGTGCGCCGCGTCCACTCTGGCAGGAGCTAACTGGCCCCTCAGGACATAAGTTGAGTCTTCTGGAAGCTGGGGGCCGCATCCACAGTGACAGGAGCCTCGGCCACCTCAGAGGGCCGCTTCAGGACCTGCAGTGATGCTTCGGGAGGACGTGGGGCCATGTCCACACAACCAGACGCTGATGTCCTCAGGACCCCCGGTGTAGACTTCGGGAAATATGGAGATGCGTCCATGCGGACAGAAGACCCCAGCCTTGTCAGAGCCTGTGGTGAGGCCTAAGAAAAATGTGGATGCCGAATCCACACTGACAGAAGTCTCCAGCCTCCTCAGGACACGCTGTGAATGATTCGGATGATTTGGGGCCACGTCCATTCTGACAAGAGCCCCCAGCCTCCTCAGGTCTTATGGTGAGGCTGTGGAAAATGTGGGGCCACGTCAAGACTGAGAGGACCCGCGTCCTCCTCAGGACCTGCACTTTGTCTTCGGGACACATGAGGCTGCGTCTAGGCTGACAGGAACCCACAGCCTCCTCAGGACCGCGGTGAGTTTTCAGGGGACATGGGGCCATGTCCAGGCTGACAGGACCCCCCGGCCTCCTGAGAACCTGCTGTGAGGCTTCCAGAGGATGTGAGGCATCCAGAAGGATGTTCCTCCTCCTTCCAGAGGAGGCATACTCCACGTTGAGAGGAGACCCGGAGTACTCAGGACCCACTGACTATGACTCTGGAACACGTGGGGCCACGTCCGCATTCACAGGAGCCCGGCTTCCTCAGGACCCCCTGGAGGACTCTGGAGGCGACGTTGGGGGCCACGTCCATGTCAGAAGGGACTCCTCAGAACCATAGGGTAAGTGAATGGGTAGAATGAATGGTAGGGTCAGGGGAGGGGAGGTGGTTTGTGGTTAGGCTTAGGTTAGATGTTAGGGGTTAGTGATTATGCTTATGGTTACAGATTAGAGGTTAGGGTGAGGGATAAGGGTAAGGGTCAGTGGTTAGGAGTTAGGATGGGGGTTTGGGTTAGGGACAGGAGTTAGAGTTAGGGTTAGGGTTTAGACTTTAGGGATTATGGCAGGAGGTTAGGAGTTGGGGTTTGGGTTATGGTTAGAGTTAGGGTTCGGCTACGTTTGTAGTTAGGGTTAGGGGTTAGGGTGTGATTTAGGGTTAGGGGTTAGTGTTAGGGGTTAGAGTTAAAGTTAGGGCTAGGTTTAGGGTTAGGGCGAGGGTTAGGTCATCTTCACCAGAGACGTTTGTCAGAAGCTTGTGACACCCAAGTGGAATAATGCAGGCCTGGAAGGTGTCTCCAGGTGCAGTATAGTGGTATTCTTCGAACCTCCTGAGTTAGAAAACTGCTATGGTCTCACGGCCATTAGAATGCAGCGAGTTGAAAGCTGACTTCTATGCAAGCTCTCTTGTGAGAGGTGAGCTCAGGGCAGGACCCTCCCGCATCCTGCCTGCCCAGCCTCATAGTTGCTAACATCCTTGTGTGAAGTGCTGGAAGAGATTGGAGAAATGCGAGTGGAAGTGTCAGGACTGTACTCACGTGTATCTCAGTTCAATACAGCGATTGCCAACGTCCTTGTTCAGTTTGAGTGTAGCTCGGGTATACCTCGCCTCGCTAAGTGTCTAGCAGACATCGGCCTGCAAAGCATACACACTTCTGAGAGTTGAGCTTATGGCCTGTACCTCCCCCATCCTGACTGCCTGTACGTTCTGCTTCCACAGCATTTCATTGTATGCGGGAGAGTAGCGGAGTGAGAACCAAGTGTCTGCCTTGTCAATTTCACGCCTAGCGGACAGCTGCCTCCAAGGCATGCACACTCCTTTGGTTGAGCTTATGGCTTGTAAAGCCCACATGCTGACCGCCTGTACGCTTCGCTTCCAAAGGATATCGTTCGATACGGGACAGAAGTTTTGCGAGAGGCAAATGTGTCTTAGTTCAATCCAGCAACTTCTGAGGAATTCCTCCCTCAGATGGGAGCTACGTACTAACTTCCAAAACTGAGTACCTAGCTGAAAGCTCTCTCTCTGGGGAACTTCTCCCTCGGAGATGAACTGAAACGTGGTCCTTCCCAGTTCCACACTGCCTGCAGATGCAGTTACAAACATCCTCACTAGACATGTTTTTCACAAGATCATGAAATGCAAGGGGCAAACTGCAGGCTTCAAGGTTGTGTGTCCGGGTGCAGTAAAGCGGTATTCATGGAGCATCCTGAATTACAATGCTGCCACGTTCTCATGGCCATCAGAACGCAGTTAGTAGAAACCTGGCTTCGAGGCATGCTTCCATTTGAAAGCTGAGCTCAGAGCAGGATCCTCCCGCATCCTGCCTGCCCGTAGTCGTAGATGCTAACATCCTTATGTTAGGTGCTGGGAGAGGTTGGAGAAATGCAAGTGGAAGTGTCAGGACTGCACTCACGTGTATCTGAGTTCAATACAGTGATTGCCAACGTCCTTGTTGCATTAGAGTGTAGCTCGGGTATACCTCGCCTCGCTAAGTGTCTAGCAGACATAGGCCTGCAAAGCATGCACACTTCTGAGAGTTGAGCTTGTGGCCTGTACCTCCCCCATCCTGACTGCCTGTGCGTTACTGTTCCACACCATTTCATTGTATGCGGGACAGTACCGGAGTGAAAACCAAGTGTCTGCCTTGTCAATTTCGTGCCTAGCGGACAGCTGCCTCCAAGGCATGCACACTCCTTTGGATTGAACTTATGTCTTGTACCTCCCACATGCTGACTGCCTGTACGCTTCACTTCCAAAGGATTTCGTTCGATACAGGACGCAAGTTTTGCAAGAAGCAAGTGTCTCTTAGTTCTATCCAGTGACTTCCTAGGAATTCCTCCCTCAGATGGGAGCTACATCCTAACTTCCAACCTGAGTACCTAGCTGAAGGCTCTCTCTCTGGGGAATTTCCTTCTGCGAGATGAGCTGACACGCAGTCCTTCCCAGTTCCACACTGCCTGCAGATGCAGTTACGAACATCCTCACTAGACATGTTTGTCAGAAGCTCATGGGACGCAAGGCCCAGCTGCAGGCTTCAATGATTGTGTCTCCAGGTGCAGTAGAGCGGTATTCATGGAACGTCCCGCCTTACAATGCTGCTACGTTCTCACGGCCATCAGAAGGAGCTAGTAGAATGCTGGCTTCTAGGCCTGCTTCCTTGTGAGAGCTGAGCTCAGGGAAGGACCCTCCAGCATCCTGCCTGCCCGTAGACATAACTGCTAATATCCTTATGTTAGGTGCTGGGAGAAGGCCGGGAAATACATGTGGAAGTGTCAGGCCTATACTCCCGCTTATGTGATTTGAATACAGCGATTTCAAACGGCCTTCCTCAAAGAGTGTATCTAGTTTCTAATTCCAATGTACGAGTGGGTAGCAGACATCTGCCTCCCAGGCGTACACACTTTTGAGAGTTGAGCTTATGGCCTGTACTTCCCACATCCTGCCTGCAGGTACACTTCGCTGCTAACAGGCGTAGGCTTGATGCGTGACTGAAGTGTTGTGAGAGGTAAGTGGAAAGTGCCGGCACACAAGACTAGTGCCTCCACGCTGAATCCAGCGATTTCCTAGTAATTCCTGTCTTAGACAGGTGCTACATACTAAGTTCCATACGTGAGAAGCTAGCTGAACCACGAGTCCAAAAGCATCTCTCTTCTGAGAGTTGAGCTCACACCCAGTCCCTCACAGTTCCCACTGCCTGCAGAATGAGTTTTGAACATCTTCACCAGAGATGTTTGTCAGAAGCTTGTGAGACGCAAGTGGAATACTGCAGGCCTGGAAGGTGTCTCCAGGTGCAGTAGAGTGGTATTCTTCGAACCTCCTGAGTTAGAAGACTGCTATGGTCTCACGGCCATTAGAAGGCAGCTAGTTGAAAGCTGGCTTCTAGGCATGCTCTCTTGTGAGAGCTGAGCTCAGGGCAGGACCCTCCCGCATCCTGCCTGCTCATAGTCATAGCTGCTAACATCTTTACGTGAGGTGCTGGGAGTGGTTGGAGAAATGCGAGTGGAAGTGTCAGGACAGTACTTATGTGAATCTGAGTTCAATACAGCGATTGCCAACGTCCTTGTTTAATTAGAGTGTAGCTCGGATATACCTCCCCTCGATGTCTAGCAGACATCGGCCTGCAAAGCATACACACTTCTGAGACTTGAATTTATGCCTTGTACCTCGCACATGCTGACTGCAGATACACTTCGCTCCTATCAGGCTGAGGCTCGATGCGTGACAGAAGTTTTGTCAGAGGTTAGTGGAAGGTCCCGGCCCACACGACTAGTGTCTCCATGCCCAATCCAGAGATATGTGAGGAACAGCTCTCTTAGATTGGTGCTACATACTAAGTTCCATACATGAGAAGCTAGTTGAACACAGTGTCCAAAGGGTACTTGCCTCTGAGACTTGAGCTCACCTCCAGTCCCTCACAGTTCCACTCAGCCTTCAGATGGAATTTTGAACATCCTCACTAGACATGTTTGTCAGAAGCTCATAGGACACAAGGAGCTAGCTGCTGGCTTCAATGCTTGTCTCTCCAGGTGCAGTAGTGTGGTATACATGGAACGTCCTGACTTACAGTGGTGCTACATTCTGAAGGCCATAACAACGCAGCTAGTAGAAAGCTGGCTTTGAGGCATGCTTCCTTTTGAGAGCTGTCTCAGGGCAGGACCCTCCCGCATCCTGCCTGACTGTAGACATAGCTGCTAACATCCTTGTGTTAGGTGCTAGGAGAGGTTGTGAGAAAAGCATGTGGAAGCGTCGGGCTTGAACTCACGTGTATCTGAGTTGAATACAGTGATATCCAACGGACTTCTTCAATCAGAGTGTAGCTATGTTCTAACTCCCATGTACGAGGGGTTAGGAGAAATCTGCCTCCCAGGCATACACACTACTGAGAATTGAGCTTATGATCTCTACCTCAACATCCTGCCTTCAGGTACACTTCGCTTCTAAAAGGCCTAGACTCGATGCGTGACGGAAGTGTGGTGAGAGGTAAGTGGAATGTCCCGTCACACAAGACTAGTGCCACCAAGGTCAATCCAGCGATTTCCTAGTAATTCCTGTTTTAGACTGGTGCTACATACTAAGTTCCATAGGTGAGAAGCTAGCTGAACACCTTTTCCAAAAGCAACTTAGTTTTGAGAGTTGAGCTCGCACTCAGTCCCTCACGGTCTGATACAGCCTGCAGAATGAGTATCAAACATCTTCACCATAGACTTTTGTCAGAAGGTTATGAGACGCAAGTGGAACAATGCAGACCTGGAAGGTATCTCCAGGTGCAGTAGAGTGGTAGTCTTGGAACCTCCTGAATTAGAATACTGCTACATTCTCACTGCCATAAGAACGCAGCTAGTTGAAAGCTGACTTCTAGGCATGCTTCCTTGTAAGAGCTGAGGTCAGGGCAGGACCGTCCCACCTCCTGACTGCCTGTTGACTTAGGTCCTAGCATCTTTATGTTAGGTGCTGGAAGAGGTTGTGTGACAAGCATGTGGAAGTGACAGGCCTGTACTCACGTGTATCTGAGTTCAATACAGCGATTGCCAATGTCCTTGTTCAATTAGAGTATACCTCGGTTCTAGCTCCCATCAATAACTGTCTAGCAGACATCTGCCCGTAAAGCATACACACTTCTGAGAGTTGAACTTATTCCCTGTACCTCCCACATGCTGACTGCAGGTACACTTTGCTCCTATCAGGCCTAGGCTTGAATCGTGACTGAAGGGTTGTGAGAGGTTAGTGGAAGGCGCTGGCCCACACGACTAGTGTCTCCAAGCCCAATCCAGAGATATGTGAGGAACTGCTCTCTAGGATTGGTGCTACACACTAAGTTCCATACATGGGAAGCTAGTGGAACGCAGTGTCCAAAGGGTACTTTCTTCTGAGACTTGAGCTCACCCTCAGTCCCTCACAGTTCCACACGGCCTTCAAATTATTTTTTTTAATTTTTATTTATTTATGATAGTCACACAGAGAGAGAGAGAGAGAGAGAGAGAGAGGCAGAGACACAGGCAGAGGGAGAAGCAGGCTCCATGCACCGGGAGCCTGACGTGGGAATCGATCCCGGGTCTCCAGGATCGCGCCCCGGGTCCAAGGCAGGCACCAAACCGCTGCGTCACCCAGGGATCCCCCTCCACACGGCCTTCAGATGAAATTTCGAACATCCTCACTAGACGTGTTGGTCAGAAGCTCATAGGACAAAAGGAGCTAGCTGCAGGCTTCAATACTTGTGTCTCTAGGTGCAGTAGAGTGGTATACATTGAACCTCCTGACTTACAATGTAGCTACATTCTCATGGCCATAAGAATGCAGCTAGTGGAAAGGTGCATTTGAGGCATGCTGCTGAGGATCAGAGTCACCCGTTCCAATTGAGGTCCAGTGGGGAATAGAGGAACCATGTCCTGATGATGCCCAGGTAGGGACCAGAGTCACCAGGTCCAGATGAGGCCCAGGTGGGGAGCATATTCACTAGGTCCAGGTGAGGCCCAGTTGAGGACCAGAGCCACCAGGTCTGGTTGAGGCCTAGAGGGGTACTAGAATCACCTGGTCCAGATGACATCCAGATGGGGACGAGAGTCACCAGGTCAGTGTGAGGCCCAGAGGGATTCCAGAGTCATCATGTCCAGGTGAGGCTCAGGTGTGGAACAGAGTAACCGGGTACCAATGATGCCGAGGTGAGGACCAGAGTCACCAGATCTGGGTGAGGCCCAGATAGGATCAGAGTCACCAGTTCCAGGTGAGACCAAGAAGGAGGCCACAGCAATCAGGTCCAGGTGTGGAACAAAGTCACCAGGACAGGTTGAGGCCCAGTTGGAGACCACATTCACCAGGTCCAGGTGAGGCCCAGGTGGTGATCAGAGTCACCAGGTCCGGGTGAGGACCAGGTAAGGACCAGATTCACCAGGTCCAAGTGAGGCCCACGTGGGGACCTGACTCACCAGGTATGGGTGAGGCCCAGGTGGCAACCCCACTCACCAGGTCCAGGTGAGGCCCAAATATGGATCAGAGTCGTGTTGTTCCAGGTGAGGCCAGAAGGAGACCACAGGAACCAGGTCCAGGAGAGCCCCATATGGGAACCAGAGCCACAAGATCCAGGTGAGGTCCAGGTGGAGACCACAATCACAAGGTCCAGGTGAGGCCCGGTAATGACCAGATTCACCAGGTCCAAGTGAAGCCCAGGGGGGGACCAGAGTCACCAGGTAAGGGTGAGTCCTAGAAAGGGAACCAGAGTAATCAGTTTAGTTTGAGACCCAGAGTGGGACCAGAGGTCCCCGATGAAAGTGAGGCCCAGGTGTCAAATAGAGTATCCAGGTCCCAATGATGCCTAGGTGAGGACCAGAGTCACTAGGGCCATGCAATTCCCAGATGAGGATCAGAATCACCAGGTCCTGGTGAGGCATAGAAGGAGACCACAGTCACCAGTATCAGGTGAGCCCCATGTCGGAACCAGAGCCACTCTATCCAGCTGAGTCCCAGGTCCATGTGAGGCCCACGTGAGGACAAGATACACCAGGTTGAATTGAGGTACAACTGGGGATAAGAGTCACCAGGTCTGGGTGAGGCCTAGGTGGGGACAAGATTCACCAGGTCTGAGTTAGGTCACAATGGGGATGAGAGTCACCAGGTCCAGGTGAGGCCAAACTGAGGACCAGAGTCACCAGATCCAGGTGAGGTCCATGTTGGAAAGAGAGTCACCAGGTCCAGGAGAGGTCCAGGTGGGGACCAGAGTCACCAGATCCAAGTGAAGCCCAGGTGGGGACGAGAGTCACCAGGAACAGATGAGGCCCAGGTGAGTACCAGAGTTACCAGGTACACGTGAGGCCCAGGTGGGGACCAGAGGCAAAGGTCCATGTGAGGCCGGCTGGGGACCATGGACAACGGTCTATGTGAGGTCCAGGTGTGGAACACAGTAACCAGGTCCAGGTGAGTCCCAGGTTGGGACCAGGATCACCAGGTACAGGGGAGGGCCTTGAAAGAACCAGAGTCAACTGTTCAAGGTGAGGCACAGGTGGCAACCAGGGTCAGCAGGTCCAAGTCAGGCCAAAGTGGAATTCACAGTCACCAGGTCAGAGTGAGACCCCAAGGGGGACCAGAGTCACCTGGTCCAGGTGAGGTCCAGTTGTGGAACACAGTAACCGGGTCTCAATTATGCCCAGTTGAGGATCATGGTCAACAGGGCCAGGTGAGGCTCAGATGGGGATCAGAGTCACCAGGTCCAAGTGAGGCCCATGTGGGGACCACAGTCACCATATCCAGGGTAGTCTCAGGTACAGACCAGATTCACCAGGTCCAGATGAGGTGCAGGTGGCAACCACACTCACCATGTCCCTGTGAGGTCCTAGTGGGGACCATAGTCACCAGGTACATTAGAAGCTAGAAACACTGTAGCCACCTGGTCCACATGAGGTCCATGTGGTAATGAGAGTCACCAGTTACAGGTGTGGTCGAGGTGGGGATCAGACTCACCCGGTCCAGTTGAGACCCAGGTGGGAACCATTGTCACCATCCAGGTGTGGCCCAGCTGAAGACCAGAGGTAACAGGTCCAGGTGGGTCCCTGTTAGGGAACAGTGTAACCATGTCCTGATGCTACCCAGGTGGGTAACAGAGACACCAGGTCCAGGTGAGGCCGAGGTGGGCACCAGAGACATGAGGTCCAGGTGAGGTCCCGGTGGGAACCACAGTCACCAGGTCAGGTGAGGCCATGCTGAGGATCAGAGTCACCAGTTCCAGGTGAGGCCCAGGTGGGGCCAGAGTCACCTGGTACAGAAGAGGTCAAAGTGAGGACTGAGTTACCAGATCCAGGTGAGTCCCTGTGGGGAATATAGTAACCATGTCCCGATGATGCCCAGGTAGGGACCAGAGTCACCAGGTCCAGATGAGGCCCACGTGGGGAGCATATTCACTAGGTGCAGGTGAGCCCCAGTTGAGGACCAATCATCAGGTCTGGTTGAGGCCTAGAGGGGTACTGGAATCTCCTGGTCCAGGTGACGTCCAGATGGGGACCAGAGTCACCAGGTCAGGGTGAGGCCCAGAGGGGTTGCAGAGTCATCATGTCCAGGTGAGGCACAGGTGTGGAACAGAGTAACGAGGTCCCAATGATGCCCAGGTGAGGACCTGAGTCACCAGATCTGGGTGTGGCCCAGATAAGATCAGAGTCATCTGTTCCAGGTGAGGCCAAGAAGGAGTCCACAGCAATCAGGTCCAGGTGAGGAACAAAGTCACCAGGACTGGGTGAGGCCGAGATCGGGACCAGATTCACCAGGTCCAGGTGAGGCCCAGGTGGTGACCTGAGTCACCAGGTGTGGGTGAGGACCAGATAAGGACCAGATTCACCAGGTCCAGGTGAGGCCCACGTGGGGACCTGAGTCACCAGGTGTGGGCGAGGCCCAGTTGGTAACCCCACTCACCAGGTCCAGGTGAGGCCAACCTGCAGGCCAGAGTCACCAGGTCCAGGTGAGGCCCTGGTGGGGACCGGAGTCACCAGGTAAATGTGAGGCTAGAAGGACATCACAGTCACCAGGTCCAGGTGTGGTTCATGTGGGAACGAGAGTCACCAGGTCCAGGTGAGACCCAGGTGGGACCACAGTAACAAGGTCCAGATTGAGGCCTAGGTGGGGCCCAGAGTCATCAGGGCCAGGTGAGGCCAAAGTGTGGAGCAAAGTTATCAGGTCCAGGTGAGTCCCAGGTGGGAACCAGTCACCTCGTCCAGGTGAGGCCCACAAGAGTAGTGCCTCCAAGCTCAATCCCGCGATTTCCTAGTAATTCCTGTTTTAGACTGGTGCTACATACTAAGTTCCATACTAGCTAATTGAACCCTGCATCCAACGGCAACTTACATCCGAGAGTTGGGCTCACACGCAGTCCCTCACAGTTCCACACTGACTGCAGAATGTGTTTCCAATGTCTTCACCAGAGATGCTTGCCAGAAGCTTGTGAGACGAAGTGGAATAATGCAGGCCTGGAAGGTGTCTCCAGGTGGAGTAGAGTGGTATTCTTGGAACCTCCTGAGTTAGAATACTGCTGCGTTCTGAGGGCCAGAAGAATGCAGCTAGTTGAAAGCTGGCTTCTAGACATGCTTCCTTGTGAGATTTGAGGTGAGGGCAGGACTCTCGTGCAACCTGACTGCCTGTAGACATAGGTCCTAACCATGTTAGGTGCTGGAAGAGGTTGTGAAAAGCATTTAGACAGTTTCAGGCTTGTAGTCACGTGTAACTGAGTTCAATACAGCGATTTCCAACAGCCTTGTTCAATTAAACTGTAGCTGGGTTCTAACTCCCATAAAAGAGTGGCTAGCAGACATCTGCCTGCAAGGCATACACGCTTCTCAGAGTTGAGCTTATGGCCTGTACCTCCCACAATCTGACGGCCTGTACGGATCGCTTCCACAGCATTCCGTTCTATGCGGGACAGTAGCGGAGTGAGAACCAAGTGTCTGCATTGTCAGTTTCACGACTACTGGACACCTGCCTCCAAGTGTTGCACACTCCTTTGGATGAGCTTATGGCTTGTTCCTCCCACATGCTGACCGCCTGTACCTTTCACTTCGAAAGGACGTCGTTCGATACGGGACACAAGTTTTGTGAGAGGCAAGTGTCTCCTAGCCGAATCCAACGACTTCTGAGTAATTCCTCCCTCAGAAGGGAGCTACATACTAACTTCCAAACCCGAGTACCTAGTTGAAAGCTGTCTCTCTGGGGAACTTCCTTCTGCAAGATGAGCTGACACGCGGTCCTTCCCAGTTCCACACTGCCTGCAGATGGAGTTACGAACATCCTCACTAGACATGTTTGTCAGAAGCTCATGGGATGCAAGGGCCAAGCTGCAGGCTTCAAGGTTGTGTCTCCAGGTGCAGTAGAGCTTTATTCATGGAACGACCTGACTTCCAATGCTGTAAAGTTTGGGTTAGGTTACGGGTTAGGGTTAGGGTTAGGGTCCTGTTTAAGCTTAGGGTTAGGGTTAGGGTTAGGGTTCATGTTAGGGTTAGGGGTAGTTTCAGCATTAGGTGTAGGCTACGGTTTAGGATTAGGGTTAGGGTACGGGTTAGGTTACGGTTTAGGTTATGGGTTGGGGTATGGGTTAGGTTACAGTTTAGGGTACGGGTTAGTGTTAGTGTTAGGGTTAGGGTACGGGTTAGGGTTAAAGTTAGGGTACTGTTTAGGGTTAGGGTTAGGGTTAGGTTACGGGTTAGGGTTAGGGATAGGGTAAGGGTTAAGGTTAGGATTATGTTAGGGTTAGGCTTATGGTTAGGATTAGGGATTGGGTTTCGTTAGGTTTAGGGTTGGGGTAAGGTTAGGGTAGGGTACGGGTTAGAGTTTGGGTTAGGGTACGGGTGAGGGTTAGGGTAAGCGTTAGGTTACGGGTTAAGGTTAGGTTTAGAGTTAGGTTTAGGGTTAGGTTTAAGGTTAGGGTATGGGATAGGTTTAGGTTTAGGGTACTGTTTAGCCTTAGGGTTAGGGTTAGGGTTAGGTTACAGGTTAGCGTTATGGTTAGGGTTAGAGTACGGGTTAGTGTTAGAGTTCGGGTTATGTTTAGGGTTCGGGTTAGGGTTAGGCTACGGGTTAGGGTTAGTGTTACGGTTATGATTAGGGTTCGGTTTAGGCTTAGGTTTAGGGTACAGATTAGGGTTAGGGTTAGGGTTAGGGTTAGGGTATGGTTTAGAGCTATGGTATGGATTACGGTACGGGTTAAGGTATGTGTTAGGGTACTGGTAACGGTTAGGGTTTGGGTTAGGTTTAGGGTACGGGTTAGGGTTAGGTTTAGGGTTTGGGTTAGGGTACAGGATAGGGTTAGGTTTAGGGTTAATGTTAGGGTTCGGGTTAGGGAACGGGATAGGATTAGGGTTTGGGTATGGGTTAGGGTACAGGTTAAGTTATGGTTTAGGGTTAGGGTATGGGTTAGAGTTAGGGTTCAGGTTAGGGTTGGGGTTAGGGTTAGGTTTAGGGTACGGGTTAGGTTTAGGGTTGCGGTATGGCTTAGGGTACGGATTAGGTTTAGGGTTAGGGTATGGGCTAGGGTTAAGGTACAGGAGAGTTAGAGTTAGGGCATGGGTTTGGGTTAGGGTTAGGGTTAGGGTATGGCTTAGGCTTAGGTTTAGGGTTAGTGTTAGGGTTAAGGTATTCGTTAGGGTTAGGGTTAGGGTACTATTTAGGGATAGGGTTAAGGTTAGGTTTAGTTTACGGGTTAGGGTTAGGGTTAGAGTTAGTTTACGTGTTAGGGATAGGGTTAGGGTGAGGTTTAGGGTTAGGTTAGGGTTAGGGTTAGGTTTAGAGATAGGGTTAGGGTTGTGATTAGTGTTAGGGTTAGGTTAGGGGTAGTTTTAGTGTGAGGGTACTGGTTATGCTTAGGGTTAGGGTAGGGTACGGTTTTGGGTTAGGGTACGGGTTAGGGGTAGTGTTAGGGTTAGGAGTTAGGGTTAGGGTTTGGGTTAGGGTTAGGGTTAGGTTTAAGGGTTAGGTTTAAGGGTTAGGGTTAAGGATTAATGTTAGGGTTAGGGGTTAGGGGTTCGGGTTCGGGTTAGGGTTAGTGGTTAGTGTTAGGGTTAGGGGTTAGGGGTTAGGGTTAGGGTTACTGTTAGGGTTAGGATTTAGGTTTAGAGTTTGGGTTAGGGTTAGGGTTAGGGTATGCTTTAGGGTTAGGTTTAGGGTTAGGGTTAGGGTTAAGGTACACGTTAGGGTTAGGGTACTGTTTAGGGTTAGAGTTAGGGTTAGGTTTAGTTTATGGGCTAGGGTTAGGGTTAGGGTTAATTTACGTGTTAGGGATATGGTTAGGGTGAGGGTTATGGTTAGGTTAGGGCTAGGGTTAGGTTTAGAGATAGGGTTAGGGTTATGATTAGAGTTAGGGTTAGGTTAGGGGTGGTTTTAGTGTTAGGGTATGGGTTATGGTTAGGGTTAGTGTAGGGTACGGTATAGGGTTAGGGCATGGGTTCGGGTTAGTTTTAGGGTTAGGATTAGGGTACGGGTTAGGGTTAGTGTTAGGGTACCATTTAGGGTTAGTGTACGGGTTAGAGTTAGGGTTGGGGTTAGCGTAAGGGTTAGGGCACGGGTTAGGATTAGCGTTACGGTATTGTTTGGGTTAGGGTCAGGGTTAGATTTAGGTTATGTGTTAGGGTTTGGGTACGGTTTAGGGTTAGGGTACGGGTTAGGTTTATGGCACAGGATAGGGTTAGGGTTAGGGTACCGGTATGGGTTAAGTCAGGTTTAGGTTTAGGGTATGGGTTAGGGTTAGGGTACGGGTTAGGGTTAGGGTATGGTTTAGGGTTAGGGTACGGGTTAGGGTTAGGGTACGGGTTAGGGTTAGTGTAAGGGTTAGGGTTAGATTACTGTACAGGATAGGGTTAGGGTTAGGGTACTGGTTAGGGTACAGTTTAGGCTTAGGGTTAGGTTTAGGGTAGGGGTTAGAGTTAGGGTACATGTTAGGGTTAGGTTTAGGTTATGGGTGAGTGTTAGGGTTAGGGTATAAGTTAGTGTATGGGTTAGGTTTCAGGTTAGGTTTAGGGTTAGGTTTAGAGTTAGTGGTTAGGGTTAGTGTTAGGGTGAGGGGTTAGGGTTAGGGTTAGGGTTAGGTTTAGGGTTAGGGTTAGGATTAGGGTTAAGTGTTAGGTTTAGGGGGTTAGGCATAGGGTTAGGGTTAAGGGTTGGTGTTAAGGGTTAGGGTTAGGGGTTAGGGGTAAGGGCTAGGGTTAGGGGTTAGGTGTTAGGGTTAGTGTTAGTGTTAGGGTTAAGGTTAGGGGTTAAGTTTAGGGTTAAGGGTTAGGGTTAGGGTTTGGGTTAGTGTTGGGATTAGGGTTTGGTTAAGGGTTAGGGTTAGGGTTAGGGTTGGGGTACAGGTTAGTGTTAGGGTACCTGTTAGGGTTAGGGTATGGGTTAAGTTTAGGCTTAGTGTTCGGGTTAGGGTTAGGGTTAGGGTTAGGTTTTCGGTTAGGGTTAGGGTTAGGGTTAAGGGTTAGGGTTAGGATAGGTTTAGTGTTAGGGTTTAGGGGTTAGGGGTTAGGGTTAGGGATTTGATTCAATTCAATTCTTTTCGATTCAAATCGATTCGTTTCAATTCTTTCAATTCGTTTCTTATCGATTCGATTCTTTTCAATTCGATAGATTCTTTTCTATTCGATTAAATTTGATTCGATTCGATTCTTTTCGATTCGATTTGATTCGAGTCTTTTTGATTTGATTCGTTTCGATTCGATTCTTTTCAGTTCGATTCGATTCAAATCTTTTCGATGCGATTCAATTTGATTCTTTACAATTCGATTCGATTCTTTTCAATTTGACTCCATTTTTTTCGATTCGATTCGATTCTTTTCCATTCGATTTGATTCGATTCTTTTCGATACGATTTGATTCTATTCTCTTCGATTCGATTCCCTTTGATTCGATTCTATTCTTTTCAATTCGATTCGTTTTTTTCGATTCGATTCGATTCCTTTCGATTCGATTCAATTCGATTCAAATCTTTTGTTTCGATTTGATTCTTGTCAATTCGATTCGATTCTTTTCAATTCGATTCGATTCTTTTCGATTTGATTCAATTCTATTCGAATCTTGTCAAATCAATTCTATTCTTTTCGATTCGATTCTTTTTGATTCGATCGATTCTTTTCGATTCTATTCGATTCTTTTCAATTCGATTCGATTCTATTCTGTTGGATTCGATTTGATTCAATTCAATTTGATACTTTTCGATTCGATTCTTATCGATTCGATTCAATTTTCGATTTGATCGATTCTTTTCAATTCGATTCGATTCGATTCTATTTGATTCTTTTCGATTCGATTTGATTATTTTTGATTCGACTCAATTCGATGGTTTCATTCGATTATTTTCTTTTTTTCGATTATTTTCTATTCGATTTGAGTCGATTCTTTTCGATTCGATTCGATTATTTTCGATTTAATTCGATTCTATTCGAATATTTTCGATTCAATTCGATTGCATTAGATTCGATTATTTTTGATTCAATTCGATTCGATTATTTTTGATTTGATTTGATTCATTTCGGTTCGATTCGATTATTTTCAATTCGAATCAATTCGATTCTTTCCGATTCGATTCTTTTTGATTTGATTCGATTATTTTCGATTCGATTCGATTGTTTTCAATTCATTTTGATTTGATTATTTTCGATTCGATTCAATTATTTTCGATTCGATTCGATTATTTTCGATTCAGTTCGATTCAATTATTTTCGATTCGATTCGATTAGATGTGAATCGATTATTTTCGATTCGATTCGATTCGATTTGATTATTTTTGATTCGAATAGATTCGATTCTTTTCAATTAGATTATTTTCGATTCGATTGGATTATTTTAGATTCGATTGGATTATTTTCGATTCAATTCGATTGGATTATTTTCGATTCGATTCGATGCGAATATATTTCTTTTTTTTCGATTTCGATTCAATTCGATTCGATGCGATTATTTTCGATTTGATTTGATTATTTTCAATTCGATTCGATTTGATTCGATTCGATTAATTTCGATTCGATTCGATTATTTTCGATTCAATTCAATTTGATTATTTTCGATTCGATTTGATTGGATTCAATTCGATTATTTTTGATTCGATCCGATTATTTTTGATTTGATCGATTCTTTTCGATTCAATTCAATTATTTTCGATTTGATTCGATTCGATTATTTTTGATTCAATTCGATTCGATTCGATTACTTTCAATTCAATTCGATCGATTCAGTTCAATTATTTTCGATTTGATTCGATTATTTTGGATTCGATAAGATCACTTTCAATTCGATTATTTTCGATTCGATTTCATTATTTTCAATTCAATTCAATTCGATTATTTTCGATTAGATTCAATTCAATTATTTTCGATTTGAGTTGATTCGATTATTTTCAATTCGATTCAATTTGATTATTTTCATTTCGATTCAGTTCGATTTGATTCTATTATTTTCGATTCGATTTGTTTCGTATCAATTTGAATCGTTTTGATTCAATTCGATTATTTTCGATTTGAATCAATTCTTTTTGATTCGATTCTTTTCGATTCGGTTTGATATTTTCAATTCGAATCGACTCGATTCTTTTTGATTCGAGTATATAAGATTCGATTCGATTCTTTTCGATTCAATTCAATTCGATTCGATACGATTGTTTTCAATTGTATTCGAATCGATTCTTTTCGGTTCTATTCGATTCGATTCTTTTCGATTCAATTCGATATGATTCGATTCTTTTCGATTCCATTCGATACGATTCTATTCTTTTCGATTCGATTTGATTCGATTCTTTTCATTTTGATTCGATTCGTTTCGATGCTATTCAATTCGATTCTTTTTGATTCGATTCGATTCGTTTCGATGCTCTTCAATTTGATTCTTTTCGATTCGATTCGATTCTTTTTGATTCGATACTTTTTGATTCTATTCGATTCTTTTCGATTCGTTTCGATTCTTTTCAATGTATTCGATTCGATTCTTTTCAATTCAATTCGATTTGATTCTTTTCAATTCTATTAGATTTGATTCTTTTCAATTCAATTCGATATGATTTGATTCTTTTCGATTCAATGATACCATTCAATTCTTTTCGATTCGATTCGATTCCTTTTCTTTTCGATTTGATTCTTTTCGATTCGATTCTTTTCAATTCAATTGGATTATGTTCGATTGGATTCTTTTCCATTCAATTCAATTCAATTGTTTTCGATTCCATTCAATTAGTTTTGATTTGATTCGATTCTTTTCGATTCAATTAGATTCCATTCTTTTCAATTCAATTAAATACGATTCTATTCTTTTCAATTCGATTCGATTTGATTCTTTTTGTTCGATACGATTTGATTCAATTCTTTTCTATTTGATTCGATTCAATTCGATTCTTTTCAATTCGATCTTTTCGATCGATTCAATTTGATTCTTGTTTCGATTCGATTCTTTTCGATTCGATTTGAATCTTTACATTTCGATTCAAATCGATTCTTTTCGATTCGATTCTTTTTGGTTCGATTCGATTCTACTTGATTCATTTCGAATCGATTCGATTCTTTTTGATTCGATCTATTCGATTCTTTTCGATTCAGTTCGATTTGATTCGATTCTTTTTGATTTGATTCACTTCTTTTCCACTTGATCTGATTTGATTCGTTTTGATTTTTTTCGATTCATTTCAATTCGAATCTATTCGATTCTTTTCGATTCAATTCGATTCGATTTGATTCTTTTTGATTCAATTCGATTCAATTCCATTCGATTCGATTCTTTTTGATTCGATACGATTCGATTCGATTCTTTTCGATGCGAATCTATTCGATTCGATTCTTTTAGATTTGATTCGATGCAATTCTTTTCAATTCGATTCGATTCGATTCGTTTTGATTCATTTCGATTCTCTTTGATTTTTTTGATTCGATCTTTTCAATCGATTTGATTCGATTCGATTCTTTTCGATTCAATTATTTTCGATTCGATTTGATTCTTTTCTATTCGATTCTTTTCTATTCGATTTGATTCTTTTCTATTCGATTCTTTTCATTTAGATTCGATTCTTTTCGATTCGATTCAATTCGAATCTTTCCGTTTCGATTATATTCTCTACAATTCGATTCTTTGGATTTGACTCTTTTTGATTAGATTCGATTTGATTCTTTTCGATTCGATTCGATTCGATTCAATATGATTCGATTCGATTACTTTTGGTTCGATGCAATTTGATGAGATTTTTTTCGAATTGATTTGATTCGATTCGATTATTTTCGATTCGACTCAATTTGATTCGATTTGATTATCGATTCCATTCAATTCCAATTATTCTCGATTCGATTTGATTCGATTATTTTTTATTCAATTCAATTCAATTATTTTCGATTCGATGTGATTTGATTTGATTCTTTTCGACTCAATCAATTCGAATTGATTCTTTTCAAATCGATTCGATTAGATTCTTTTCGATATGATTGCATTCGATTCTATTCTTTTCGATTCTTTTTGATTCGATTCGATTCTTTTCAATACAATTCTATTCTTTTCGATTCTATTCGATTTGATTCCTTTCAATTCGATACGATTCGATTCTTTTTGATTCGATTTGATTCAATTCGATTCTTTTCAATTCGATCTTTTCGATTCGATTCGATTCTTTTCAATTCAATTCGATTCGATTCGTTTTGTTTCGATTTGATTCTTTTCTATTTTATTTGATTCGATTCATTTCAATTAGATTCGATACTGTTCGATTCGATTCTTTTCGATTCAATTCAATTGGAATCGATTCGATTCTTTTTGATTCAATTCCATTCGATTCAATACGATTCTTTTCGATTCAATTCTTTTCAGTTCTGTTCGATTCGATTCTTTTCGATTCAGTTCAATTCAATTCTTTTTTATTCGATTCGATTCTTTTCGATTCAATATGATTCGATTCATTTTGATTTTTTCGATTCGTTTCTATTTGAATCTATTAGATTCTTTTCGATTCAATTCGATTCCATTGATTCTTTTCGATTCGATTCGATTCTTTTCAATTTATATGATTCGATTCGATTATTTTCGCTTCGACTCGATTTGATTTGATTCCATTCGATTATCGATTCAATTCCAATTATTTTCGATTCGATTCAATTATTTTTTATTCAATTCGATTCAATTATTTTCGATTCGATGCAATTCGATTCGATTCTTCTTGTTTCAATTCAATTCGATTCTTTCAAATTTGATTCGATTCGATTCTTTTCATTTCGAATCGATTCTTTTCGATTTGATTCAATTCTTTTCAATTCGATTTGATAATGTTCGATTCAATTCTTTTCAATTCAATTCGATTTGATTCTTTTCGATTCAATTCGATTCCATTCGATTCAATTCTTTTTGATTCGATTCGATTCTTTTCGATTCAATACGATTCAATCGATTCTTTTGATACGAATCAATTCAATTCCATTCTTTTTGATTCGATTCGATTCAATTCTTTTAGATTTGATTTGATATGATTCTTTTCCATTAGATTCGATTTGATTCGTTTCGATTTGTTTTGATTCTCTTTGATGTTTTTTGATTCGATCTTTTCAATCGATTTGAATCGATTCGATTCATTTCGATTCGATTCGATTCAAATTTTTCAATTCTATTCTTTTCAATTCGATTCTTTTCGATTCGATTTGATTCTTTTCGTTTCGATTAGATTCTCTTCGATTCGATTCTTTTCGATTCAATTCTTTTTGATTCGATTCGATTTGATTCTTCTCCATTCGATTCAATTCACTTTGAATCAATTCGATAAGATTCTTTTCGTTCGATTCAATTCTGTTCGATTCTATTCTATTCTATTCGATTCTTTTCAATTCAATTCTATTCGATTCTTTCGTTTCTATTCGATTCTTTTCGATTTGATTCGATTCGATCATTTGGATTCGATTTGTTACATTTCAATTCGATTCTTTTCGATTCTGTTCGATTCGATTCTTTTCGATTCAGTTCAATTCGATTCTTTTCGATTTGATTCGATTCTTTTCCATTCGATATGATTCGATTCGTTTCGATTTTTTTCGATTCGTTTCAATTCGAATCTATTCGATTCTTTTCGATTCAATTTGATTCGATTGATTCTTTTTGATTCAATTCGATTCGATTCCATTCGATTCGATTCTTTTCGATTCAATTTGATTTTTTTCGATTCGATACGATTCGATTCGATTCTTTTCTATTCGATTCAACTCAACTCGATTCTTTTCGATTCGATTTTTCGATTTGATTCTTTTCAATTCAATTCAATTCTTTTCGATTTGATTCTTTTCGTTTCAATTCGATTCGATTCAATTCTTTTCGTGTCAATTAGATTCTTTTCGATTTTATTTGATTCGATTATTTTCAATTCGATTCGGTACTGTTCGATTCGATTCTTTTCGATTCAATTCGACTGGAATCGAGTCTTTTCGATTCAATTCTACTCTATTCGATACAATTCTTTTCTATTGTATTCGATTTGATTCTTTTCGATTCTATTCGATTTGATTCTTTTCGATTCAACTCCATATGATTCGATTCTTTTTGATTCCATTTGATACGATTTGATTCTTTTCAATTCGATTCGATTCGATTCTTTTCATTTTGATTCGATTCGTTTCGATGCTATTCAATTCGATTCTTTTTTGATTCAATTCGATTCATTTCCATGCTATTCAATTCGATTCTTTTTGATTCGATTCGATTCTTTTCGATTCAACTCGATAGTTTTCGATTTGATTCGATTCGATTCTTTTCGATTCGATTTGATACAATTCGATTGTTTTCGATTCGATTTGATTCGATTCTTTTCGGTTCTATTCAATTTGATTCTTTTCAGTTCAGTTCGATATGATTCGATTCTTTTCGATTCAATGATACCATTCGATTCTTATTGATTCGATTCCTTTTCGTTTCGATTTGATTCTTTTCGATTCGATTCTTTTCAATTCAATTCGATTATGTTCGATTGGATTCTTTTCGATTCAATTCGATTCGATACGATTCTTTTTGATTCGATTTGATTCGTTTTGATTTGATTAGATTCTTTTCGATTCAATTCAATTCGATTCTTTTCGATTCAATTAAATACGATTCTATTCTTTTCAATTCGATTTTATTCTTTTTGATTCAATACGATTCAATTCGATTCTTTTCGATTTGATTCGATTCAATTCGATTCTTTTCAATTCGATCTTTTCGATCGATTCGATTCGATTCTTTTCGTTTAGATTCTTTTCGATTCGATTAGATTCTTTTCAATTCGATTCGATTCTACTCGATTCATTTCGAATCGATTCGATTCTTTTTGATTTGATCTATTCGATTCTTTTCGATTCAGTTCGATTCAATTCGATGCTTTTCGATTTGATTCAATTCTTTTCCACTCGATCTGATTTGATTCGTTTTGATTTTTTCGATTCGTTTCAATTAGAATCTATTCGATTCTTTTCGATTTGATTCGATTCTTTTTGATTCAATTCGATTCGATTCAATTCCATTCGATTTGATTCTTATCGCTTCGATTCGATTCTTTTCAATTCGATACGATTCGATTCGATTCTTTTCGATGTGAATCAATTCGATTCGATTCTTTTTGATTTGAATCGATTTCATTCTTTTAGATTTGATTCAATACGATTATTTTCAATTCGATTCGATTCGATTCATTTTGATTCGTTTTGATTCTCTTTGAATTTTTTGATTCGATCTTTTCAATTGATTTGATTCGATTGGATTCCTTTTGATTCAATTCTTTTCGATTCGATTTGATTCTTTTCTATTCGATTCTTTTCTATTCGATTTGATTCTTTTCGATTCGATTCGATTCTTTTTGTTTAAATTCGATTCTTTTCGATTCGATTCGATTCGATTCGAATCTTTTCGTTTCGATTAGATTCTCTACAATTCGATTCTTTGGATTCGATTCTTTTTTATTCGATTCAATTTGATTCTTTTCAATTCGATTCAATTCTTTTCAATTCGAATCGATTCAATACGATTCGATTTGATTACTTTTGATTCGATGCAATTTGATTCGATTTTTTCGAATCGATTTGATTCGATTTGATTATTTTCGATTCGACTCGATTTGATTCAATTCGATTATTTTCGATTCGACTCGATTTGATTCAATTCGATTATCGATTCCATTCAATTCCAATTATTCTTGATTCGATTCGATTCGTTTTGATTATTTTTTATTCAATTCAATTCAATTATTTTCGATTCAATGCGATTCGATTCGATTCTTTTCGATTCAATCAATACGATTTGATTCTTTTCTATTCGATTCGATTCTTTTCGATTTTATTGCATTCGATTCAATTCTTTTCTATTCGATTCAATTCTTTTTGATTTGATTCGATTCTTTTCAATACAATTCAATTCTTTTCGATTCGATTCGATTTGATTCCTTTCGATTCGATACGATTCGATTCTTTTCGATTCTATTCGATTCAATTCGATTCTTTTCAATTCGATCTTTTCGATTTGATTCGATTCTTTCCGTTTCGATTCGATTCTTTTCGATTCGTTGCTTTTCGATTCGATTCAATTAGATTCTTTTCAATTCAATTCAATTCGATTCCTTTCGTTTCGATTTGATTCTTTTCTATTTTATTTGATTCAATTCATTTCAATTAGATTCAATACTGTTCGATTCGATTCTTTATGATTCAATTCAATTGGAATCGATTCAATTCTTTTCGATTCAATTCGATTCAATTCGATACGATTCTTTTCAATTCGAATCTTTTCGGTTCTGTTCGATTCGATTCTTTTCGATTCAGTTCGATTCAATTCTTTTTGATTCGATTAGATTCTTTTCGATTCGATATGATTTGATTCGTTTTGATTTTTTTCGATTCTTTTCTATTCAATTCGATTCGATTGATTCTTTTCAATTCAATTTGATTCGATTCCATTCGATTCGATTCTTTTAGATTCGATTTGATTCTTTCTGATTCGATTCGATTCTTTTAGATTTGATTTGAGGCAATTCTTTTCAATTTGATTCAATTCGACTCGTTTTGATTTGTTTCGATTCTCTTTGATTTTTTGATTCAATCTTTTCAATCGATTTGATTCGATTCGATTCTTTTCGGTTCAATTCTTTACGATTCAATTTGATTCTTTTCTTTTTTTTCGATTTGATTCTTTTCGATTCGATTCTTTTCGATTCGATTTGATTCTTTTTGATTCGATTCAATTCGATTAGAATTGATTCAATATGATTCGATTCGATTACTTTTGATTCGATGCAATTTGATTTGATTTTTTCGAATCGATTTGATTCGATTATTTTGATTTGACTCAATTTGATTCGATTCGATTATCGATTCAGTTCAATTCCAATTATTCTCGATTCGATTTGATTCGATTCGATTATTTTTTATTCAATTCAATTCAATTATTTTCAATTTGATGTGATTCGATTCCATTCAATTCTTTTCAATTCAATCAATTCTATTCGATTCTTTTTGATTTGATTGCATTCAATTCAGTGCTTTTCGATTCAATTTGATTCTTTTCGATTCGATTCGATTCTTTTCATTACAATTCAATTCGATTCGATTCTTTTCGATTCGATTTGATTCGATTCTTTTCTATTCTTTTCAATTCGATTCGATTTGATTATATTCGATTAGATTCGATTCAATTCGATTCATTTTTTTCTAATCGATTCAATTCTTTTCGATTCCACTCCTTTCGACTCGATTTATTTGGATTCGATTCTTTTCGATTCGATTAGATTCTATTCTTTTTGATTCGATTCAATTCGATTCTTTTTGATTCGTTTCTTTTCGATTCTATTCGAATCTTTTTGATTCGATTAGATTCTTTTCAATTCAATTCGAATCGATTCGAAACTCTTAGATTCAATTCTTTTTGATTCGATTAGATTCGATTCGATTTTTTTCGATTCGATTCGATTCTTTTCGATTCGAGTCTCTTCGATTCGAGTTTCTTTTCGAATCGATTTGATTCATTTCTTTTTGATTTGATTTGATTCGATTAGATTCGATTCTTTTCAATTCCATTCGATTTGATTCTTTTCGTTTTGATTAGATTCTCTTTGATTCAATTCTTTTCGATTCGATTCGATTTGATTCTTTTCGATTCGATTCGATTTGATTCTTTTTGATTCGAGTCTCTTCGATTCGAATTTCTTTCTTTTTTAATCGATTTGATTTGATTCTTTTCGATTTGATTCGATTCGATTTGATTCTTTTTGAGTCGATTCGAATCAATTCGGTTTTTTTTCAAATCGATTCGATTCTTTTCGATGCGACTCTTCGATTCGATTCTTTTCGATTCGATCCTTTTCAATTCAATTCGATTCTTTTCGATTCAATTTGACTTGATTCTTTTCGATTCGATTTGATTCTTTTCGTTTCGATTCTTTTCGATTCGATTCGATTCTTTTCTATTCTTTTCAATTCGATTCGATTCGATTATTTTCGATTCGATTCGATTTTTTCGATTCGATTCTTTTCAATTCGATTAGATTCTTTTCAATTTGATTCTTTTTGATTCAATTCGATTCGACTCTTGTCTTTTCGATTCGATTCTTTTTGATTTGATTCGATTCGATTTTTTTGTTTCGATTAGATTCTTTTTGATTCGATTCTATTCGATTCGAGTCTTTATGATTTGACTCGATTCGATTCTTTTGGATTTGATTCGATAATGCTCCATTCAATTCTTTTCTATTCATTTCGATTTGATCCAATTCTTTTGGATTCACTTGGATTATTTCCGATAATTTTTTATTCGATTCGATTCCTGTCGAATCGATTCGATTCGATTCTTTTCGATTCGATTCGATTCAATTCGATCTTTCCGATTCAATTCGATTCTTTTCGCTTCGATTCGATACTTTTCGATTCGATGCTTTTTGATTCGATTCAATTCGATTCTTTTCAATTCAATTCGATTCGTTTCTTTTCGTTTCGATTCTTTTCAATCCGATTCGATTTGTTTCTTTTCGTTTCGATTAGATTCTCTTCGGTTCAATTCTTTTCGATTCGATTCGATTTGATACTTTTTGATTCAATTCGGTTCTTTTCACCTAGCTTCGATTTGATTCTACTCGATTCGATTCATTTCGATTCTTTTTTATTCGATTCTATTCGATTCTTTTTGATTCGGTTCGATTCTTTTCAATTCGATTCTTTTCGATTCGATTCGATATTATTTGATTCGATTATTTTTAACTCGATTCGATTTGATTCGATTGTTTTTGAATCTATTTGATTCGATTCGATTATTTTCGATTTGACTCGACTTGATTTGATTTGATTCCATTATCGATTCGATTCAGTTCCAATGATTTTCGATTCGATTCGATTCGATTATTTTTTCTTCAATTTGATTCAATTATTTTCGATTCGATGCAATTCGATTCAATTCTTTTCATTTCAATTCAATTCGATTTGATCTTTTCAATTCGAATCGATTCAAATCTTTTCGATTCGATTTCATTCTATTTGATTCTTTTTGAATCGATTCGTTTCGATTCTTTTCGATTCGATTCGATTCAATTCTTTTTGATTCGATTCGATTCTTTTCGATTCAATTTGATTCGATTCTTTTTGATTCAATTCAAAAGGATTCGGTTCTTTTCAATTAGATTCTATACAATTCTATTCTTTTCGATTCGATTCGATTTGATTAGATTCGATTCTTTTCGATTCGATTCGATTCAATTCGATTCTTTTTGATTCGATTCGATTTGATCCTCCTGATTCGATTTGATTCTTTTCGCTTCGATTCTATACTTTTCGATTCGATTCGATTCTTTCCAATTCGATTCGATTCGATTGTTTTTGTTTCGATTCTTTTCGATATTATTTGATTCGATTCATTTCAATTAGATTCAATACAGTTCGATTCGATTCTTTTCGATTCAATTCGATTGGAATCGATTTGATTCTTTTCGATTCAATTCGATTCGATTCAATATGATTCTTTTTGATTCAGTTCGATTCGGTTCTTTTCAGTTCGATTTGATTTTTTCCATTCGATATGATTCGATTCGTTTCGATTTTTCGATTCGTTTCGATTCGAATCTATTTGATTCTTTTCGATTCAATTGGATTCGATTGATTCTTTTTGATTCAATTCGATTTGATTCGATTCCATTTGATTCGATTCTTTTCGATTTGATTCGATCCTTTTCAATTCTATACGATTCGATTCGATTCTTTTTGATTCGATTTTTTCGATTCGATTCTTTTCTTTTTTTTTAATTTTTTATTTATTTATGATAGTCACACAGAGAGAGAGAGAGAGAGAGAGAGAGGCAGAGACACAGGCAGAGGGAGAAGCAGGCTCCATGCACCGGGAGCCCGACGTGGGATTCGATCCCGGGACTCCAGGATCACGCCCTGGGCCAAAGGCAGGCGCCAAACCGCTGCGCCACCCAGGGGTCCCATTCGATTCTTTTCAATTCGATTAGATTCTTTTCAATTTGATTCTTTTCGATTCGATTCGATTCGAATCTTGTTTCAATTCGATTCGTTTTGATTCGATTCGATACGATTCGATTCTTTTCGGTTCTATTCTATTTGAATCTTTTCAATTCAATTAGATATGATTCGATTCTTTTCGATTCAATTCGATACCATTCGATTCTTTTCGATTCGATTCAATTTGATTCTTTTCGATTCAATTCAATTTGATTGTTTACGATTTGATTCGATACAATTGGATTCTTTTCGTTTCGATTCGATTCTTTTTGATTCGATTCTTTTCAATTTGATTCGATTCTTTGGATTCGATTCGATACTCTTCGAATCGATTCAATTCTTTTGGATTCAATTCGATTCATTTCGATTCTTTTCAATTCGATTCTAATCTTTTCACTTCACTTTGATTCGATTCTACTCTATTCATTTCAAACCGATCAATTCTTTTTGATTTGATCTATTCGATTATTTTCGATTCGGTTCGATTCGATTCAATTCTTTTCGATTCGATTCGATTCTTTTCCATTTGATCTGATTAGATTCATTTCGAATTTTTTCGATTCGATTCGATTCCAATCTATTCGATTCTTTTCAATTCAATTCGATTCGAAATCCTTTCTTTTCGAATCGATTTGATTCGATCCGATTCTTTTTGATTCCTTTAGAATCGATTTTTTCGATTCAATTCTTTTAGATTGGATTCAATTCGATTTTTTTCAATTCGATTCGATTCTTTTCGATTTGATTCGATTCTATTCGATTCCATTCAATTCGATTTGAATCTATTTGATTAGATTCTTTTCAATTCGATTCTTTTCGATTTGATTCGATTTGGTTCTTTTTGAATCGATTCGATTCTTTTCAATTCAATTCTGTTCTTTAAGGTTCAATTCGATTTTTTTGATTCAATTCGATTCTTTTCGATTCGATTCGAGTTGATTCTTTTCAATTCGAATCGATAGTTTTCTATTCTTTTCGATTCCATTCGATTCAATTCGATTCCTTTCGATTTGATTCAATTCGATTCAAATCTTTCGTTTCGATTTGATTCTTTTCGATTCGATTCGATTTTTTCGATTAGATTCGATTATTTTCAATTTGATTCAATTCGATTCGAATCTTTTCTAATCGATTCTATTCTTTTTGATTTGATTCGATTCAATTCTTTTCGATTCGATTCGATTCTTTTCGATTCAATTCGATTCTATTCGATTTGATTCTTTTCGATTCAATTCGATTCTTTTTGATTTGATTGATTATTTTCAACTCGATTCGATTCCATTCGATTCATTTTGATTCTTTTCAATTCGATTCGATTATTTTTGATTCGACTCAATTCGATGGTTTGATTCGATTATTTTCTATTCGATTTGATTCGATTCTTTTCAATTCGATTCGATTATTTTCAATTCAATTCGATTGTATTCGAATATTTTCGATTCGATTTGATTGCATTAGATTCGATTATTTTTTATTCAATTCGATTCGATTATTTTTTATTTGATTCGATTCATTGTGGTTCGATTCGTTTATTTTCGTTTCGAATCGATTCAATTCTTTTCAACTTTTTTTAATTTTTATTTATTTGTGATAGTCACAGAGAGAGAGAGAGAATGAGGCAGAGACACAGGCAGAGGGAGAAGCAGGCTCCATGCACCGGGAGCCCGATGTGGGATTCAATCCCGGGTCTCCAGGATCGCGCCCTGGGCCAAAGGCAGGCGCCAAACCGCTGCGCCACCCAGGGATCCTGATTTGATTCTTTTCGATTCGATTCTTTTTGATTCGATTCGATTATTTTCGATTCGATTCGATTGTTTTCGATTCATTTTGATTCGATTATTTTCGATTCAATTCGATTCGATTATTTTCAATTCGATTCGATTCTTTTTTATTTTATTCGATTATTTTCGATTCGAACCAATTCGATTCTTTTCGATTGGATTATTTTCGATTCGATTTGATTATTTTCGATTTGATTCTATTATTTTCGATTCTATTCGATTGGATTATTTTCGATTCGATTCGATGCGAATCGATTATTTTCGATTCAATTCGATTCGATGCGATTATTTTCGATTCAATTCAAATCAATTTGATTATTTTTGATTCGATTTGATTGGATTCGATTCAATTATTTACATTCGATTCAATTATTTTTTATTCGATTCGATTCTTTTCGATTCGATTAGATTATTTTCTATTCAATTCGGTTTGATTCGAATCGATTATTTTCGAATCAATTCGATTTGACTAGGTTCGATTATTTTCGATTCGATTCGATTCGATTAGTTTCATTTCAATTCGATTCGATTTGATTTGATTATTTCGATTCGATTCGATTAGATTATTTTAGAATCAATTCGGTTCGATTCGATTCGATTATTTTCGATTCAATTCGGTTCGATTTTATTCGATTATTTTAGATTCAATTCGGTTCGATTCGGTTCGATTATTTTCGATTTGATTCAATTTGATTCGATTATTTTCGATTTGATTCGATTGGATTAGTTGAGATTTTCGATTCGATTCGATTCTTTTCAATTCAATTCATTTCCGATTCGATTTGATGTGAATTGTTTATTTTCGATACGATTACATTCGAATCAATTCGATTATTTTCGATTCGATTCGATCGATTCTTTTCAATTCGATTCAGTTCTTTTCAATTTGATTTGATTCTTTTCGATTCGTTTCAATATTTGTGATTCGAATTGACTCAATTCTTTTCGATTCGATTATTTTCGATTCGATTCAATTATTTTAGATTCGATTTGATTATTTTCAATTCAATTCGATTATTTTCAATTCGATTCATTGTGAAACGATTATTTTCTAATCGATTCATTTTAATTTGATTCGATTCGATTCCATTCGATTTGATTATTTTCGATTCGATTCGATTATTTTTGATTCGATTCGATTATTTTCGATTCGTTTTGATTATTTTCCATTCGAATCGATTCGATTATTTTCGATTCGATTATTTTCAATTCAATTCGATTATTTTCCATTCGATTTGATTATTTTCGATTCAATTCATTTCGATTATTTTCGATTCCATTCTTTTCGATTTGAATCGATTCGATTCTTTTAGATTCGATTCGATTCTTTTCGATTCGATTCGATTATTTTCGATTCAATTCGACTCAATTATTTTCGATTTGATTCCATTCGATGCGAATTGTTTATTTTCGATTTGATTCAATTTGATTCGATTATTTTCGATTCGAATAGATTCGATTCTTTTCGATTCGATTGGATTATTTTAGATGCTATTCAATTATTGTCGATTCAATTCGATTGGATTATTTTCGATTTGATTCGATGCGAATCGATTATTTTCAATTCATTTCGATTCGATGCGATTATTTTTGATTTGATTTATTTTCGATTCGTTTCAATTCAATTAATTTTGATTCAATTTGATTATTTTCAATTCAATTCAATTCAATTTGATTATTTTCAATTCGATTTGATTGGATTCGATTCGATTATTTTCGATTCGATCTAATTATTTTTGATTCGATCGTTTCTTTTTTTTAATTTTTATTTATTTATTATAGTCACAGAGAGAGAGAGAGAGAGGCAGAGACATAGGCAGAGGGAGAAGCAGGCTCCATGCACCGGGAGCCTGACGTGGGATTAGATCCCGGGTCTCCAGGATCGCGCCCTGGGCCAAAGGCAGGCGCTAAACTGCTGCGCCACCCAGGGATCCCCGATTCGATCGATTCTTTTCGATTCAATTCGGTTCAATTATTTTCAATTCAATTCGATCGATTCAGTTCAATTATTTTCCATTTGATTCGATTCGATTATTTTCGATTCGATCCAATTATTTTTGATTTGATCGATTCTTTTCGATTCAATTCGGTTCGATTCAATTCGATTATTTTCAATTCAATTCGATCGATTCGGTTCAATTATTTTCGATTTGATTCGATTTGATTCTTTTCGATTTGAATCAATTCAATCGATATTTCTGATTCGATTCGATACTTTATTTGATTTTTTTCGATTCTTTTCGATTCGATTCGATTCAATTTCGATTCGATTCGTTTCTTTTATATTCAATTTGATTCGATTCGATCCTTTTCAATTCGATTCCATTCTTTTTGATTCGATTCGATTCGATTTGAATCTATTCTATTCGATTCTTTACAATTCTATTCTTTTCTATTTTTTCGATTCAGTTCTTTTCGATTCGATTCGATTTGATTCTTTTCGATTCGATTCTTTTCGATTCGATTCGATATGAATCTATTCTCTTCGATTATTTTCAATTCGATTCTTTTTTATTTGATTCGATTTAGTTATTTTTGATTCGATTCGATTTGATTCTTTTCGATTCGATTCGATTATTTCCGATTCGATTCGATTCTTTTCGATTCAATTCTTTTCGATCAATATGATTCAATTCGATTCTTTTCGATTCGATTCGAGTCAATTCTTTTCGATTCGAATCGATACTTTTCTATTCTTTTCGATTCAATTCGATGCGATTATTTTCAATTCGATTCCCTTTGATTCGTTTGTTTTTCGAATCGATTTGATTCTTTTTGATTTGACCCTTTTCGATTCGACACATTTGGATTCGATTCTTTTTGATTCAATTTGATTCAATTCGCTTCTTTTCAAATCGATTCAATTCGATTTGATTCGATTCGATTCTTTTCACTTCCATTCGATTCGATTCTTTTGATTCGGTGCAATTCGATTCGATTTTTTTCTATTCGATTCGATTCTTTTCGATTCGAGTCTTTTCGATTCAAATTCCTTTCTTTTCAAATCGATTTGATTCGATTGGATTCTTTTTTATTCCATTCAAATCGATTTTTTCGATTGGATTCTTTTAGATTTGATTCAATTCAATTTTTTCGATTCAATTCTTTTCACTTCCATTCGATTCGATTCTTTTGATTCGGTGCAATTCGATTCGATTTTTTTCTATTCGATTCGATTCTTTTCGATTCGAGTCTTTTCAATTCAAATTCCTTTCTTTTCAAATCGATTTGATTCGATTTGATTCTTTTTATTCCATTCAAATCGATTTTTTCGATTGGATTCTTTTAGATTCGATTCAATTCAATTTTTTTCGATTCGATTCTGTTCTTTTCGATTCGATTCGATTCTTTTCGATTCAATTCAATTCGATTTGAATCTATTTGATTAGATTCTTTTCAATTCGATTCTTTTCTATTTGATTTGATTCGGTTCTTTTCAATTCTTTTCGATTTGATTCTATTCTTTTTGGTTCAATTCGATTTTTTTATTCAATTCGATTCTTTTCGATTCGATTCGATTCGATTGTTTTTGATTCAAATCGATACTTTTCTATTCTTTTCGATTCAATTCGATCCGTTTCGATTCTTTTCGATTCGATTTGATTCTTTTGGATTCGTTTCGATTCTGTTCTTTTCTATTCTTTTCAATTCGATTCGATTCGATTCTTTTTGATTCGATTCAATTCGATTCGTTTTGTTCGATTGATTCTTTTCGAATCCACTCCTTTCAACTCGATTCATTTGGATTCGATTCTTTTCGATTCAATTCGATTCTTTTCGATTAGATTCTTTTTAATTCGTTTCTTTTTGATTCCATTCGAATCTTTTCGGTTCGATTAGATTCTTTTTGATTCAATTCGATTCGATTCGAAACTCTGATTCAATTCTTTTCGATTCGATTCGATTCGATTGTTTTCGATTCTATTCTATTCAAATCTTTTCGATTTGATTCAATTCTTTTCGATTCCTTTCGATTTTTTTCTATTCGATTCTTTTTTATTTGATTTGTTTCGATTCTTTTCGATTCAATTCGATTCTTTTCGATTCGATTCGATTCTTTTTTATTCCTTTCGAATTGATTTCATCATTTTCGATTCGATTCGATTTTTTTCATTCGATACCATTTTTTTCATTTCAATATGATAGTTTTCGATTCGTTTCTTTTAGATTCTATTCGATTCAATTCTTTTTGTTTCGATTCGATTTGATTCGACTCTTTCGATTCGAGTCTTTTCGATTCGAATTCCTTTCTTTTAGAATCGATTAGATTCAATTCTTTTCGATTCCATTCAATTCGATTCTTTTTTTGAAACAATTCGATTCTTTTCGATGCCACTCTTTTCGATTAGATTCATTTGGATTCGATTCTTTTCGATTCAATTCGAGTCGATTCTTTTCGATTCGATTCGAGTCGATTTTTTTGATTCGTTTCTTTTTGATTCCATTCGAATCTTTTCGGTTCCATTAGATTCTTTTCGATTCAATTCGATTCGATTCGAAACTCTTGATTGAATTCTTTTCGATTCAATTCGATTCTTTTCGATTCGATTCATTTCTTTTCGATTTGATTTTTTTCTATTCCATTCTTTTTTATTTGATTTTTTCAATTATTTTCGATTCGATTCGATTTGATTCTTTTCAATTCGATTCAATCCTTTTCGTTTCAATTCGATTCGATTCGATTTTTTTGGTTTCATTACGATAGTTTTCGAATCGTTCTTTCGATTCTATTTGATGCGATTCTTTTTGTTTCGATTCGATTTGATTAGAATCTTTCGATTCGATTCTTTTCGATTTAATTCGATTTGTTTCAATTAGTTTCTTTTCACTTCCATTTGATTCGATTCTTTGGATTCGGTGCAATTCGATTCGATTTTTTGGATCTGATTCGATTCGATTCGATTCAATTCAACTCGATTCTTTTCTATTTGGTTTGATTCGATTCTTTTCAATTCGAATCGATTCGATTAGATTCTTTCGATTCAATTCAATTCGCTTCTCTTAGATTTGATTCGATTCGATTCTTTTCGATTCGATTCGATTCTTTTCACTTCCATTCGATTTGATTCTTTTGATTCGGTGCGTTTTGATTCTACTTTTTTGATTCGATTCGATGTATTCTTTTCGATTTGATTAGATTCAGTTCTTTTCGATTTGATTGTTTTAGTTTCGATTCGATTCTTTCCGATTCGATTAGATTCTTTTCGATTCAATTCAATTCGATTCTTTTCGTTTAAATTTGATTTGATTCGATTCTTTTTGAGTCAATTCTTTTCTATTCGATTCTTTTCACTTCCATTCGATTCGATTCTTCTGATTTGGTGCGATTCGATTCGATTTTTTTCGATTCGATTCGATTCTTTTCCATTCGATTCGATATTTTCGATTCGATTCGATTCTTTTTTATTATATTTTTTCAATTCTTTTCTATTTGATTCGATTCTTTTCAATTTGATTTGATTCTTTTCTATTCGATACGATTCGATTCTATCCTTTTCAATTTGATTTGATTCTTATGATTCGATTCGATTCCATTTTTTTCGTTTCGATTCGATAGTTTTGTATTCTATTCGATTCGAATCTTTCTATTCGAGTCTTTTCGAATCGAATTCCTTCCTTTTCCAACGTTTCGATTCGATTTGATTCTTTTCGATTTGATGCGATTGGATTCTTTTCGATGCGATTCGATTCAATTCGATTTTTTTCGATTCGATAGTTTTCGATTCATTTCATTCGATTTGATTTGATTCGATTCGAATCTTTTGATCCGTTTCTTTTCGATTCAATTCGATTGCATTCTATTTGATTCGATTTGATTCTATTCTTTTCGATTCAATTCAATTCTTTACACTTCCATTCGATTCGATTCTTTTGATTTGGTGCGATTAGATTCGATTTTTTTCAATTCGATTCGATTCGATTCTTTTCGATTCGAGTCTCTTCGATTTGAATTTTTCTTTTCGAATAGATTTGATTCGATTCTTTTCGGTTTGATTAGATTCGATTCGATTCTTTTCGATTCGATTCTTTTCAATTTGATTTGATTCTTTTCGATTCAATTCAATTCGATTCTTTTTGATTCGATTCAATTCTTTCTATTCAATTTGATTTGGTTTGATCCTTTTCGATTCGATTCGATACTTTTTCGATTTGATTTGATTCTTTTCTATTCGATACAATTCGATTCGATCCTTTTCGATTCGATTCAATTCTTTTCGATTCGATTTGATTCGATTCTTATATTCGATTCGATTTGATCTTTTTCGATTCGATTCTCTTCGATTCGATTCGATTTTTTTCATTTCCATTCGATAGTTTTCTATTTGTTTCTTTTCTATTCGATTCGATTCTATTCTTTTCGATTCGATTCGAATCTTTCTATTCGAATGTTTTTTATTTGATTCCTTTCTATTCACATCGATTCGATTTGATACTTTTCGATTCTATTCGATTCGATTCTTTTTGATTTGATTCGATTTGATTCGATCATTTTCACTTCCATTCGATTCGATCCTTTTGATTCGGTGCGATTCGATTCGATTCTTTTCGATTCGATTTGATTTGATTCTTTTTGATTCGAATGTCTTTCTTTTTAAATCGATTTGATTCAATTCTTTTCGATTCGATTCAATTCTTTTTGATTCGATTCGATTCTTTTTGATTCAATTCGATTCGATTCTTTTCGAGTCTCTTCGATTCGGTTTTTTTGAATCGATTCGATTCTTTTCGATTCGACTCTTCGATTCGATTATTTTCTATTCGATTCGATTCATTTCTATTCGTTTCTTTCTAAACGATTCGATTCTTTTCGATTCCACTCCTATCGACTTGATTCATTTGGATTCGATTATTTTCGATTCGTTTAGATTTCATTCTTTTCAATTCAATTTGATTTGATTCTTTTTAGTTCGTTTCTTTTTTATTCTATTCTAATGCTTTTGGTTTGATTAGATTCTTTTCTATTCAATTCGATTCGATTCAAAACTCTTCGATTCAATTGTTTTCGATTCAATTCTTTTCGATTCGATTTGATTCTTTTCGATTCGATTCAATTTTTTTCTATTCGATTCTTTTTTATTTGATTTGTCTCGATTATTTTCTATTCGATTCGATTCAATTCTTTTCGATTCAACTCGATTCTTTTTTATTTGTTTCGAATTGATTAGATCCTTTTCGATTCTATTCGATTCAATTTTTTTGATTCGATACGATTTTTTTCTTTTCGATATAATAGTTTTCAATTAGTTTCTTTTCGATTATATTCGATTCCATTCTTTTTGTTTTGATTCGATTTGATTCGAATCTTTCGATTCGAGTCTTTTCGATTCGAATTCCTTTCCTTTAGGATCGATTCGATTCAATTCGATTAGTTTTTTCTGAAACAATTCGATTCTTTTTGATTCTACTCTTTTCGATTAGATTCATTTGGATTCGATACTTTTTGATTCGATTTGATTCTTTTCGATTTGATTCGATTCGTTTCTTTTTGATTCGATTCAATTCTTTTCGAGTCGATTTGATTCGAATCAATTCGGTTTTTTTCAAATCGATTCGATTCTTTTCGATTCGACTCTTCAATTCGATTCTTTTCGATTCGATTCTTTTCGATTCGATTTGATTCTTTTTTATTCAATTCAATTCGATTCTTTTCGATTTGATTTGATTCTTTTCGGTTCGATTCGATTCTTTTCTATTCGATTCGATTCTTTTCTATTCTTTTCAATTCGATTGGATTCAATTATTTTCAATTCGATTCGATTCAATTCAATTCGTTGTTTTCGAATCAATTCGATTCTTTTCGATTCCACTACTTTCGACTCGATTTATTTGGATTCGATTCTTTTCCATTCGATTAGATTCTATTATTTTTAATTTGATTCGATTCTTTTTGATTCGTTTCTTTTCGATTCTGTTCGAATCTTTTCGATTCGATTAGATTCTTTTTGATTCAATTCGATTCGATTCGAAACTCTTCGATTCAATACTTTGATTTGATTCGATACGATTGTTTTCGATTCGATTCAATTCAATTCTTTTCAATTCGATTCTTTTCAATACAATTCTATTCTTTTCTATTCGATTCTTTTTATTTGATTTGTTTCGATTATTTTCAATTCGATTCGATTTGATTCTTTTTCATTTGATTCGATTCTTTTTTATTCATTTCGAATCGATTCGATCGTTTTCGATTCGATTTGATTTTTTTCGATTCGATACGATTTTTTTGTTTTGATATGATAGTCTTTGATTCGTTTCTTTTCGATTCTATTCGATTTGATTCTTTTTGTTTCTTTATTTTAAGATTTTATTTATTTATTCATAAGAGACAGAGAGAGAAAGAGGCAGAGACATAGGCAGAGGGAGAAACAGGCTCCATGCAGGGAGCCCGACATGGAATATGATCCCAGGACTCCAGGATCATGCCCTGGGCCAAAGGCAGGCGCCAAACCGCTGAGCCACCCAGGGATCCCTGATTCTTTTTGTTTCAATTTGATTTGATTCGAAATTTCGATTCCTTTCGATCCAAATTCCTTTCTTTTAGAATTGATTCAATTCGATTCTTTTTGATTTGATTTGATTCGATTCGATTCTTTTCGATTTCATTCGATTCAGGTCTTTTTGATTTGATTCGATTTGATCCTTTCGTTTCGATTCGATTCTTTCCGATTTGATTCGAATCTTTTTGATTCGATTTGATTCTTTTCGATTCAATTTGATTCGATTCTTTTCGATTCGATCCGATTCTTTTCTATTCGATTTGATTCGATTCGATCCTTTTCGATTCGATTCGATTCTTTTCGATTTGATTTGATTCTTTTCTATTCGATACAATTCAATTCGATCCTTTTTGATTCGATTCGATTCTTTTCGATTAGATTAGATTCGATTCTTATATTCGATTCAATTCGATCTTTTTTGATTTGATTCGATACAATTCGATTCGATTTTTTTCGTTTCCATTCGATAGTTTTCTATTCGTTTATTTTCTATTCGATTCGATTCGATGCTTTTCTATTCGATTCGATTCGATTCGAATCTTTTCGATTCAATTCGATTCGATTCTTTTCGATTGGATTAGATTCGTTTCGTTTCTATTCATTTCGATTCTTTTCGATTCGGCTCGATTCTTTTCTTTTTTTTTAATTTTTATTTATTTATGAGTCAGAGAGAGAGAGAGAGGCAGAGACACAGGCAGAGGGAGAAGCAGGCTCCATGCACCGGGAGCCTGACGTGGGATTCGATCCGGGGTCTCCAGGATCACGCCCTGGGCCAAAGGCAGGAGCTAAACTGCTGCGCCACCCAGGGATCCCTTCTATTCTTTTCAATTCAATTCGATTCGATAATTTTCGATTCGATTCGATTCAATTCGATTCGTTTTTTTCGAATCTTTTCGATTCCACTCCTTTTGACTCGATTTATTTGGATTCGATTCTTTTCGATTCGATTAGATTCTATTCCTTTCGATTCGATTCGATTCGAATCTTTTTGATTCGTTTCTTTTCGATTCTATTCGAATCTTTTCGATTCGATTTGATTCTTTTCGATTCGATTCGATTTTTTTCTATTCGATTCTTTTTTATTTGATTTGTTTCGATTATTTTCTATTCGATTCGATTCAATTCTTTTCGATTCGATTCGATTCTTTTTGATTCGTTTCGAATTGATTAGATCCTTTTCGATTCGACTTGATTCGGTTTTCTTTATTTGATACGATTTTTTCTTTTCGATATGATAGTTTTCGATTAGTTTCTTTTCGATTCTATTCGATTCGATTCTTTTTGTTTCGATTCGATTTGATTCGAATCTTTCGATTCGAGTCTTTTCGATTCAAATTCCTTTCCTTAAGGATCGATTCGATTCAATTCTTTTCGATTCAATTGAATTCTATTCATTTTTCTGAAACAATTCGATTCTTTTTGATTCAACTCTTTTCAAATAGTTTCATTTGGATTCGATACTTTTCGATTCTTTTCGATTCGATTCAATAAGATTCTTTTTGATTCGTTTCTTTTTGATTCCATTCGAATAGTTTCGGTTCGATTAGATTCTTTTCGATTCAATTCGATTCGATTCGAAATTCTTCGACTGAATTGTGTTCGATTCGATTCTTTTTGATTCGATTCGATTCAATTCATTTCTTTTCGATTCTATTTTTTTCTATTCGATTCCTTTTTATTTGATTTGTTTCAATTATTTTTTTTTAGTTTTTTAATTTATTTATGATAGTCACAGAGAGAGAGAGAGAGAGAGGCAAGACACAGGCAGAGGGAGAAGCAGGCTCCATGCACCGGGAGCCCGACGTGGGATTCGATCCTGGGTCTCCAGGATCGCGCCCTGGGCCAAAGGCAGGCGCCAAACCGCTGCGCCACCCAGGGATCCCTGTTTCAATTATTTTTGATTCGATTTGATTCGATTCTTTTCAGTTTGATGCGATTCGAACCTTTTGGATTTGATTCGATTCATTTGATTATTTTCGTTTCGATACGATAGTTCCTGATTCGTTCTTTTTGATTCTACTCGATGCGATTCTTTTTGTTTCGAATCGCTTTGCATGTGGAAGTATCAGGCCTGTACTCACGAGTATCTGAGTTGAATATAGCGATTTCACACAGCCTTCTTCAGAGAGTGTAGCTAATTTCTAACTCCTAAGTACGAGTGGGTATCAGACATCAGCCTCCCAGGCGTACACAGGTTTAAGAGTTGAGCTTATGACCTGTACTTCCCACATCCTCCTGCAGATACAATTCGTTGCAAACAGGCCTAGGCTCGATGCGTTTCTGAAGTGTGAGAGGTAAGAGGAAAGTCCCGGCACAAAAACTAGTGCCTGCAAGATCAATCCAGCGATTTCCTAGTAATTCCTGTTTAGACAGGTGCTATATACTAAGTTCCATACTTGAGAGCTAGCTGAACCCGAGTCCAAAAGCATCTCTCTTCTGAGAGTTGAGCTCACACCCAGTCCCTCACAGTTCCACATTGTCTGTAGAATGAGTTTTGAACATCTTAACCAGAGATGTTAGTTGGAAGCTTGTGAGACAGAAGTGGAATAATGCAGGCCTGGAAGGTGTCTCCAAGTTCAGTAAGGTGGTATTCTTCGAACCTCCTGAGTTAGAAGACTGCTATGGTCTCACAGCCATTAGAACACAGCTAGTTGAAAGCTGGCTTCTAGGCATGCCACCTTTTGAAAGCTGAGCTCAGGGCAGGACCCTCCCGCATCCTGCGTGCCCGTAGTCGTAGCTGCAAAAATCCTTATGATAGAAGCTGGGAGAGGTTGGAGAATGCAAGTGGAAGTGTCAGGACTGTACTCACGTGTATCTGAGTTCAATACAGCGATTGCCAACGTCCTTGTTCCATTAGAGTGTAGCTCGGGTATACCTCGCCTCGATAAGTGGCTAGCAGACGTCGGCCTGCAAAGCATACAAACTTCGGAGAGTTGGGCTTATGGCCTGTACCTCCCCCATCCTGACTCGTGTACGTTCCTCTTCCACAGCATTTTGTTGCATGCGGGACAGTAGTCCTGTGAAAACCAAGTGTCTGCCTTGTCAATTTCGCGCCTAGCAGACTCCTGCCTGCAGGCATGCACACGCCTTTGGCTTGAGCTTATGGCTTGAACCTCTCTCTTGCTGACCGCCTGTATGCTTCACTTCGAAAGGATTTCATTTGATACGGGACACAAGTTTTGCGAGAGCCATGTGACCCTTACTTCAGTTCACTGACTTCTGAGGAATTCCTCCCTCAGATGGGAGCTGCATACTAACTTCCAAACTTGAGTACCAAGCTGAAAGCTGTCTCTCTGCGGAATTTCCTTCTGTGAGATGAGCTGACACGCGGTCCTTCCCAGTTCCACACTGCCTGCAGAAGCAATTACGAACATCCTAACTAGACTTGTTTGTCAGAAAGTCATGGGATGCCAGGGGCAACCTGCAGGCTTCAGGTTGTGTCTCCAGGTGCACTAAAGTGTGTTCATGGAATATCCTGATTTACAAGCCTGCTGCATTCTCATGGCCATCAGAACACAGTTAATAGAAAGCTGGCTTTGAGGCATTCCTCCATTTGAAAGCTGAGCTCAGGGCAAGACCCTCCCGCATCCTGCCTGCCCGTAGTTGTAGCTCAAAAATCCTTATATTAGAAGATGAGACAGGTTGGAGAATGCAAGTGGAAGTATCAGGACTGTGCTCACGTGTATCTGAGTTCAATACAGTGATTGCCAACGTCCTTGTTCAATTAGAGTGTAGCTCGGGTATACCTCGCCTCGATAAGTGGCTAGCAGACATCGGTCTGCAAAGCATACACACTTCTGAGAGTTGAGCTTGTACCTGTAACTCCCCCATCCTGACTGCCTGTACGTTCCTCTTCCACAGCATTTCATTGTATGCTGGAAAGTAGCAGAATGAAAACCAAGTGTCTGCCTTGTCAATTTCCTGCCTAGCAGAAAGCTGCCTCCAAGGCAAGGACACTCCTTTGGATTGAGCTTAGGTATTGAACCTCTCACATGCTGACCGCCTGTGTGCTTCGCTTCCAAAGGATTTCGTTCGATACGGGACGCAGGTTTAGCGAGAGGCAAATGTGTCTTAGTTCAATCCAGCAACTTCTGAGGAATTCCTCCCTCAGATGGGAGCTACATTCCAACTTCCAAACCTGAGTACCTAGCTGAATGCTCTCTCTCTGGGGAACATCCCTCTTGGAGATGAGCTGAAACGTGGTCCTTCCCAATTCCACACTGCCTGCAGATACAGTTACAAACATCCTCACTAGACATGTTTGTCAGAAGCTCATGGGATGCCAGGGGCAAGCTACAGGCTTCAAGGTTGTGTCTCCAGATGCAGTATGGCGATATTCATGGAACATCCTGAATTACAGTGCTGTCATGTTCTCATGGCCATCAGAACACAGTTAGTAGGGGATCTCTGGGTGGCACAGCGGTTTGGCGCCTGGCTTTGGCCCAGGGCACGATCCCGGAGAGTCGGGATCGAATCCCACATCGGGATCCCAGATCATGGAGCTTACTTCTCCCTCTGCCTGTGTCTCTGCCTCTCTCTCTCTCTCTGTGACTATCACAAATAAATAATTTAAAAAAATAAAAATAAAAATAAAAAAAGAACGCAGTTAGTAGAAAGCTGGCTTCGAGGAATGCCTCCTTTTGAAAGCTGAGCTGAGGGCAGTACCCTCCCGCATCTTGCCTGCCCGTAGTCGTAGCTGCTAACATCCTTATGTTTCGTGCTTGGAGAGGTTGGGGAAATGCAAGTGGAAGCGTCAGGACTGTACTCACGTGTATCTGAGTTCAATACAGAGATTGCCAACGTCCTTGTTCAATTAGAGTGTAGCTCGGGTATACCTCGCCACGATAAGTGTTTAGCAGACATCAGCCTGCAAAGCATACAAACTTCAGAGAGTTGGGCTTATGGCCTGTACCTCCCCCATCCTGACTGCCTGTACGTTCCTCTTCCACAGCATTTCGTTGTATGCGGGACAATAGTCCAGTGAAAACCAAGTATCTGCCTTGTCAATTTTGCGCCTAGCGGACACCTGCCTGCAAGGCATGCACACGCCTTTGACTTGAGTTTATGGCTTGAAACTCCCTCTTGCTGACCGCCGGTATGCTTCGCTTCCAAAGGATTTCATTTGATACGGGACGCAAGTTTTGCGAGAGCCATGTTTCCCTTAGTTCAATTCAGTGACTTCTGAGGAATTCCTCCCTCAGATGGGAGCTACATACTAAATTCCAAACCTGAGTACCAAGCTGAAAGCTCTCTCTCTCTGGGGAATTTCCTTCAGTGAGATGAGCTGACACGTGGTCCTTCCAAGTTCCACACTGCCTGCAGATGCAGTTAAGAACATCCTCACTAGACTTGTTTGTTAGAATCTCATGGGATGCCATGGGCAAGCTGCAGGCTTCAAGGGTGTGTCTCCAAGTGCAGTAAACTGTGTTCATGGAACATCCTGAATTACAAGCCTGCTGCATTCTCATGGCCATCAGAACGCAGTTAGTAGAAAAACTGGCTTCGAGGCATGCCTCCTTTTGAAAGCTGAGCTCAGGGCAAGACCCTCCCGCATCCTGCCTGCCTGTAGTCGTAGCTGCAAAAATACTTATGTTAGGTGCTGGGAGAGGTTGGAGAATGCAAGTGGAAGTATTAGGACTGTGCTCACGTGTATGAGTTCAATACACCGATTGCCAATGTCCTTGTTCAATTAGAGTGTAGCTCGGGTATACCTCGCCTCGATAAGTGTCTAGCAGACATCGGCCTGCAAAGCATACACACTTCTGAGAGTTGAGCTTGTGGCCTGTACCTCACCCATCCTGACTGCTTGTACGTTACTCTACCACAGCATTTCGTTGTAAGTGGGACAGTAGCGGAATGAAAACCAAGTGTCTGCCTTGTCAATTTCCTGCCTTGCAGACAGCTGCCTCCAAGGCATGCACACTCCTTTGGATTGAGTTTAGGACTTGAACCTCTCACATGCTAACCGCCTATATGCTTCGCTTCCAAAGGATTTCATTCGATACGGGACGCAAGTTTAGCAAGAGGCAAATGTGTCTTAGTTCAACTTCTAAGCAACTTTCCAGCAACTTCTGAGGAATTCCTCCCTCAGATTGAGCTACACTTCCAAACCTGAGTACCTAGCTGAAAGCTCTCTCTCTGGGGAACATCCCTCTCGGAGATGAGCTGAAACGTGGTCCGTCACAGTTCCACACTGCCTGCAGATACAGTTACGAACATCCTCACTAGACATGTTTGTCAGAAGCTTATGGGATGCCAGGGGCAAGCTGTAGGCTTCAAGGTTGTGTCTCTAGGTGCAGTAAAGCAGTATTCATGGAAATCCTGAATTACATTGCTGCCACGTTCTCATGGCCATCAGAACACAGCTAGTAGAAAGCTGGCTTCAAGGCATGCCTCCTTTAGAAAGAAGAGCTCAGGGCAGGACCCTCCCGCATCCTGCCTGCTCGTAGTCATAGCTGCTAACATCCTTATGTTAGGTGCTGAGAGAGGTTGGAGAAATGCAGGTGGAAGTGTCAGGACTGTACTCACATGATCTGAGTTCAATACAGCGATTGCCAACGTCCTTGATCAATTAGAGTGTAGGTTGGGTATACCTCGCCTCAATATGTGTCTAACAGACATCGGCCTGCAAAGCATACACACTTCTGAGAGTTGAGCTTGTGGCATGTACGTCCCCCATCCTGATTGCCTGTACGTTCTTCTTCCACAGCATTTCGTTGTATGCAGGACAGTAGCGGAATGAAAACCAAATGTCTGCCTTGTCAATTTCCCGCCTAGCGGACACCTGCCTCCAAGGCATGCACACTATTTAGAACGAGCTTAGGACTTGAACCTCTCACATGCTGACTGCCTGTATGCTTCGCTTCCAAAGGATTTCGTTCGATACAGGACGCGAGTTTAGCGAGAGGCAAATGTGTCTTAGTTCAATCCAGCAACTTCTGAGGAATTCCTCCCTCAGATGGGAGCTACATACTAACTTCCATACCTGAGTACCAAGCTGAAAGCTCTCTCTCTGGGGAACATCCCTCTTGGAGATGAGCTGAAACGTGGTCCTTCCCAGTTTCACACTGCCTGCAGATAGTTACGAACATCCTCACTAGACATGTTTGTCAGAAGCTCATGGGATGCCAGGGTCAAGCTGCCGGCTTCCAGGTTGTTCTCCAGGTGCAGTAAAGCAGTATTCATGGAATATCCTGAATTACAATGCTGCCACGTTCTCATGGCCATCAGAACGCAGTAAGTAGGAAGCTGGCTTCGAGGCATTCCTCCATTTGAAAGCTGAGCTCAGCTCAGGACCCTCCCGCATCCTGCCTGCCCGTAATCGTCGCTGCAAAATCCTTAGTTTCGTGCTGGGAGAGGTTGGAGAAATGCAGGTGGAAGTGTCAGGACTGTACTCACGTGTATCTGAGCTCAAAACAGCGATTGCCAACGTCTTGTTCAATTAGAGTGTAGCTCGGGTATACCTCGCTTCGATAAGTGTCTAGGAGACATCGGCCTGAAAGCATACAAACTTCGTAGAGTTGGGCTTATGGCCTGTACCTCCCCCATCCTGACTGCCTGTACATTCCTCTTCCACAGAATTTCGTTGTATGCGGGACAGTAGCCCAGTGAATCCAAGTGTCTGCCTTGTCAATTTCGCGCCTAGCGGACACCTGCCTGCAAAGCATGCACAGGCCATTGGCTTGAGCTTATGGCTTGAACCTCTCTCTTGCTGACCGCCTGTATGCTTCGCTTCCAAAGGATTTCGTTCAAAACGTGACTCACGTTTTGCGAGAGCCATGTTTCCCTTAGTTCAATTCAGTGACTTCTGAGGAATTCCTCCCTCAGATGGGAGCTACATACTAACTTCCAAACCTGAGTACCAAGCTGAAAGCTCTCTCTCTGGGGAATTTCCTTCTCTGAGATGAGCTGACACGCGGTTCTTCCGAGTTCCACACTGCCTGTAGATGCAGTTACGAACATCCTCACTAGACATGTTTGTCAGAAGCTCATGGGATGCCAGGGCAAACTGCAGCCTTCAAGGTTGTGTCTCCAGGTGCAGTAAAGCGGTTTTCATGGACATCCTGAATTACAAGGCTGCCACATTCTCATGGCCATCAGAACGCAGTTAGTAGAAAGCTGGCTTCGAGGCATGCCTCCATTTGAAAGCTGAGCTCAAGGCAGGACCCTCCCGCATCCTGCCTGCCTGTAGTCGTATCTGCAAAAATCCTTATGTTAGGGCCTCGAGAGGTTGGAGAAATGCAAGTGGAAGTGTCAGGACTGTACTCACGTGTATCTGAGTTAAATACAGCAATTGCCAACGTCCTTGTTCAATTAAAGTGTAGCTCGGGTATACCTCGCCTCGATCAGTGTCTAGCAGACATCGGCCTGCAAAGCATACACACTTCTGAGAGTTGAATTTATGCCTTGTAACTCGCACATGCTGACTGAAGGTACACTTTGCTCCTATCAGGCCTAGGCTTGATGGGTGACAGAAGTTTTGTCAGAAGTTAGTGGAAAGTGCCGGCCCACATGACTAGTGTCTCCAAGCCCAATCCAGAGATATGTGAGGAACTGCTTTCTTAGATGGTGCTACATACTAAGTTCCATACATGAGAAGCTAGTTGAACACAGTGTCCAAAGGGTACTTGCTTCTGAGACTTGAACTCACCCCCAGTCCCTCACAGTTCCACACGGCCTTCAGATGGAATTTCGAACATCCTCACTAGACATGATTGTAAGAAGCTCATAGGACACAAGGAGCTAGCTGCAGGCTTCAATGCTTGTCTCTCCAGTTGCAGTAGAACGGTATACATGGAACATCCTGACTTACAGTGGTGCTACATTCTCAAGGCCATAACAACACAGCTAGTAGAAAGCTGGTTTCGAGGCTAGCTTCCTTTTGAGAGCTGAGCTCAGGGCAGGACCCTACCACATCCTGCCTGACTGTAGACGTGGCTGCTAACATCCTTGTGTTAGGTTATGGGAGAGGTTGTGAGAAAAGCATGTGGAAGCGTCGGGCCTGAACTCACGTGTATCTGAGTTGAAAAAAGCTATTTCCAATGGGCTTCTTCAATCACATTGTAGCTATGTTCTAAATCCCATGTACAAGTGGGTAGCAGAAATCTGCCTCCCAGGCATACACACTTTTGAGAGTTGAGCTTATGGCCTGTACTTCCCACATCCTGCCTGCAGGTACACTTCACTGCTAACAGGCCTAGGCTCGATGCGTGACTGAAGTGTTGTGAGAGGTAAGTGGAAAGTCCTGGCACACAAGACTAGTGCCTCCAAGCTCAATCCAGCGATTTCCTAGTAATTCCTGTGTTAGACTGGTGCTACCTACTAAGTTCCATAGGTGAGAAGCTTGCTGAACGCCTTGTCCAAAAGCAACTTACTTTACAGAGTTGAGCTCGCACTGAGTCCCTCACAGTCCGATACTGCCTGCAGAATGAGTATCAAACATCTTCACCGTCACCATAGACTTTTGTCAGAATCTTGTGAGATGCAAGTGGAACAATGCAGACCTGGAAGGTATCTCCAGGTGCAGTAGAGTGGTCATCTTGGAACTTCCTGAATTAGAATACTGCTACATTCTCACTGCCATAAGAACGCAGCTAGTTGAAAGCTGACTTCTAGCCGTGCTTCCTTTTAAGAGCTGAGGTCAGGGCAGGACCGTCCTGCATCCTGACTGCCTGTAGACATAGGTCCTAGCATCTTTATGTTAGGTTCTGGAAGAGGTTGTGTGAAAAGCATGTGGAAGTGACGGGCCTGTACTCAAGAGTATCTGAGTTCAATACAGCTATTGCCAACGTCCTTGTTCATTTCGAGTGTAACTCAGTTCTAGCTCCCATCAATAAGTGTCTAGCAGACATCTGCCTGTAAAGCATACACACTTCTGAGAGTTGAACTTATGCCCTGTACCGTCCACATGCTGACTGCAGGTACACTTCGCTCCTATCAGGCCTAGGCTCGAATCGTGACAGAAGGGTTGTGAGAGGTTAGTGGAAGGTGCTGGGCCACACGACTAGTGTCTCCAAGCCCAATCCAGAGATATGTGAGGAACTGCTCTCTAGGATTGGTGCTACATACTAAGTTCCATACATGAGAAGCTAGTGGAACGCAGTGTCCAAAGGGTACTTTCTTCTGAGACTTGAGCTCACCCCCAGTTCCTCACAGTTCCACAGAGCCTTCAGATGAAATTTCGAACAGTGAGGACTAGACGTGCTGGTCAGAAGCTCATAGGACAAAGGAGCTAGCTGCAGGCTTCAATGCTTGTGTCTCTAGGTGCAGTAGAGCGGTATACATGGAACGTCCTGACTTACAATGTAGCTACATTCTCACGGCCATAAAAACAGCAGCTAGTGGAAAGGTGCATTCGAGGCATGCTGCTGAGGATCAGAGCCACCCGTTACAGGTGAGGCCTAAGTGGGGCCAGTGTCACCTGGTACAGAAGAGGCCAAAGTGAGGAACAGAGTTACCAGGTCCAGGTGAGTCCCAGTGGGGAATAGAGAATCCATGTCCCGATGATGCCCAGGTAGGGACCAGAGTCACCAGGTCCAGATGAGGCCCAGGTGGGGAGCATATTCACTAGGTCCAGGTGAGGCCCAGTTGAGTACCAGAGTCACCAGGTCTGGTTGAGACCTAGAGGAGTACCAGAATCACCTGGTCCAGGTGACATCCAGATGGGGACCAGAGTCACCAGGTCAGGGTGAGGCCCAATGGGGTTCCAGAGTCATCAGGTCCAAGTGAGGCTCAGGTGTGGAACAGAGTAACCAGATCCCAATGATGCTGAGGTGAGGACCAGAGTCACCAGATCTGGGTAACGCCCACCCACATAGGATCCGAGTCACCAGTACCAGGTGAGACCAAGGAGTCCACAGCAATCAGGTCCAGGTGGGGAACAAAGTCACCAGGACTCGGTGAGGCCCAGATGGGGACCAGATTCACCAGATCCAGGTGATTTCCAGGTGGTGACCAGAGTTACCAGTTCCGGGTGAGGACCAGGTAAGGACCAGATTCACCAGGTCCAAGTGAGGCCCACGTGGGGACCTGTGTCACCAGGTATGGGTGAGGCCCAGGTGGCAACCCCAGTCACCAGGTCCAGGTGAGGCCAACCTGCAGTCCATAGTCACCAGATCCAGGTCAGGCCCTGGTGGGGACCAGAGTCACCAGGTAAATGTGAGGCTAGAAGGACACCACAGTCACCAGGTCCAAGTGTGGTTCATGTGGGAACGAGAGTCACCAGGTCCAGGTGAGACCCAGGTGGGGACCACAGACACTAGGTCCAGATTGAGGCCTAGGTGAGGGGCCCAGAGTCATCAGGGCCAGGTGAGGACAAAGTGTGGAGCAAAGTTATCAGGTCCAGGTGAGTCCCAGGTGGGGAACAGGTAACCATGTCCCATTGATGCCCAAGTGGGACCAGAGTCACAAGTTCCACATGAGGCCTAAGTGAGGAGTAGATTCACCAGGTCCTGTTGAGGCCCAGTTGAGGACCAGAGTCCCCAGGTCCGGGTGAGGCCCAGAGGAGGACCAGAGTCACCCAGTCCAGGGAATAAACAGGTGGGGACCAGAGTCACCACGTCAGGGTGAGACCAAGAGGGGGACGAGAGTCACTAGGTCCAGATGAGGCCCCGATGTGGAACTGAGTAACCAGGTACCATGATACCCATGTGAGGACCAGAGTCACCAGGTCCAGGTGAGGTCCCTGTGGGAACCAGTCACCTCGTCCAAGTGAGGCGAAGGTGGGTCCACAGTCATCAGGTCAGGGTGAGGTCCAGACGGTGACCAGAGTCACCAGGTCCAGGGGAGGCCCAGGTATAGAAGAGAGTAACTAGGTCCCAATGATGCCCAGGTAAGGACCAGAGTCGCCAGGTCCAGGTGAGGCCCAAATATGGATCAGGGTCGTGTTGTTCTAGGTGAGGCCAGAAGGAGACCACAGGAACGAGGTCCAGGATAGCCCCATATGGGAACCAGAACCACCTGATCCAGGTGAGGTCCAGGTGGGGACCAGAGTCACAAGGTCCAGGTGAGGCCCAGGTGGCAACAAGATTCACCAAGTCCAGGTGAGACCCAGGTTGTGACCAGAGTCACCAGGTCCAGGTGAGGTCCAGGTAAGGACCAGATTCACCAGGTCCAAGTGAAGCCCAGGGGGAGACAAGAGTCACCAGGAAAGAGTGAGGCCCAGTAGGGGGACCAGAGTAACCAGTTTAGTTTTTGGCCCAGAGTGGGAACAGAGGTCCCCAGTCAAAGTGAGGCGCAGGTGTGGAATAGAGTATCCAGATCCCAATGATGCCTAGGTGAGGACCAGAGTCACTAGGGCCATGCAGGGCCCAGATGGGGATCAGAATAACCAGGTCCTGGTGAGGCATAGAAGGAGACCACAGTCACCAGTATCAGGTGAGCCCCATGTGGGAACCAGAGCCACTCTATCCAGCTGAGTCCCAGGTCCTGGTAAGGCCCACGTGAGGACCAGATTCATCAGGTCGAATTGAGGCATAGCTGGGGACAAGAGTCACCAGGTCTGGGTGAGGCCTAGGTGGGGAAAGATTCAGCAGGTCTGAGTTAGATCAAAGTGGGGACAAGAGTCACCAGGTCCAGTGAGGCCAAACTGAGGACCCGAGTCACCAGTTCCAGGTGAGGTCCATGTTGGAAAGAGAGTGACCAGCTTCAGGAGAGGTCCAAGTGGGGACCAGAGTCACCATATCCAGGTGAAGGCCAGGTGGGGACCAGAGTCACCAAGTCCAGATGAGGCCCAGGAGAGGACCAGAGTTACAGTTACACGTGAGGCCCAGGTGCGGACCAGAGTCACCAGATCCAGGTGAAGCACAGGTGGGGAAAAGATTCACTAGGTCCACTGAGGCCCACGTGAGGACCAGATTCATCAGGTCGAATTCAGGCATAGCTGGGGACAAAAGTCACCAGGTCTGGGTGAGGGCTAGGTGGGGACAAGATTCAGCAGGCATGAGTTAGGTCAAAGTGGGGACGAGAGTCACTAGGTCCAGGTTAGGCCAAACTGAGGACGAGAGTCACCAGATCCAGGTGAGGTGCATGTTGGAAAGAGAGTCATCAGGTCCAGGAGAGGTACAGGTGGGGACCAGCTTCACCATATCCAGGTGAAGCCTAGGTGGGCCCAGAGTCAGCAGGTCCAGATGAGGCCCAGATGAGGACCAGAGTTACAAGGTACACATGAGGCCCAGGTGGTGACCAGAGGAAACAGGTCCATGTGAGGCCAGCTGGCGACCATGGTCAACAGGTCTACTTGAGGCCCAGGTGTGGAACACAGTAACCAGGTCCAGGTGAGTCCCAGGTGGTGACAACAGTCACAACGTCCAGGTGAGGCCCATGTGGGGACCAGGATCACCAGGTACAGGGGAGGATCTTGAATAAACCAGAGTCAACAGTTCGAGGTGAGGCACAGGTGGCAAAACGAGACAGCAGGACCAAGACAGGCCAAAGTGGGATTCACAGTCACCAGTTCAGGTTGAGACCCAGAGGGGGAATAGAGTCACCTGGTCCAGGTGAGGTCCAGATTGGAACACAGTAACTGGGTCCCAAATACACCCAGTTGAGGACCATGGTCAACAGGGCCAGGTGAGGCCCAGGTGGGGACCACAGTCACCAGACCCAGGATAGTCTCAGGTGCAGACCAGAGTCACCAGGTCCAGGTGAGTTGCACGTGGCAACCACACTCACCAGGTCCCGGTGAGGCCCTGGTGGGGACCAGAGTCACCAGGTACATGAGACGCTAGAAACACTGCAGCCACCAGGTCCACATGAGTTCCATGTGGAACGAGAGTCACCAGTTACAGGTGAGGCCCAGGTGGGGGTCAGACTCAACGGTCCAGGTGAGACCCAGGTGGGAACCAGTGTCACCATGTCCAGGTGTGGCCCAGGTGAAGACCAGAGTTAACAGGTCCAGGTGGGTCCCTGTTAGGGAACAGTGTAACCATGTCCTGATTCTACCCAGGTGGGTACCAGAGACACCAGGTCCAGGTGAGGCCCAGGTGGGGACCAGAGACATGAAGTCCATGTGAGGTCCCAGTGGGAACCACAGTCACCAGGTCAGGTGAGGCCATGCTGTGGATCAGAGTCACCAGTTCCAGGTGTGGCCCAGGTGGGGCCACAGTTACCTGCTACAGAAGAGGCCAAAGTGAGGACCAGAGTCACCAGGTCCAGGTGAGTCCCAGTAGGTAATAGAGTAACCATGTCCCGATGATGCCCAGGTAGGAACCAGAGTCACCAGGTCCACATGAGGCCCAGGTGGGGAGCATATTCACTAGGTCCAGGTGAGGCCCAGTTGAGGACCAGAGTCACGAGGTCTGGTTGAGGCCTAGAGGGGTACCAGAATCACCTGGTCCAGGTGACATCCAGATGGGGACTCGAGTCACCAGGTCAGCGTGATGTCCAGAGGGGTTCCAGAGTCATCATGTCCGGGTGAGGCTCAGGTGTGGTACAGAGTAACCAGGTCCCAATGATGCCCAGGTGAGGACCAGAGTCACCAGATCTGGGTGAAGCCCAGATAGGATTAGAGTTACCAGTTGGAGGTGAGGCCAAGAAGGAGTCCACAGCAATCTGGTCCAGAGGGAGAACAAAGTCACCAGGACTGGGTGAGGCCCAGAGGGGGACCAGATTCTCCAGGTCCAGGTGATTCCCAGGTGGTGACCAGAGTCACCAGGTCCGGGTGAGGACCAGGTAAGGACCAGATTCACCAGGTCCAAGAGAGGCCCACATGGGGACCTGAGTCTCCAGGTATGGGTGAGGCCCAGGTGGCAACCCCACACCAGGTCCAGTTGAGGACAACCTGCAGTCCAGAGTCACCAGATCCAGGGGAGGCCCGGGTGGGGACTGGAATCACTAGGAAAACGTGAGGCTAGAAGGACACCACAGTCACCAGGTCCAGGTGTAGTTCATGTGGGAACGAGAGTCACCAGGTCCCGGTGAGACCCAGGTGGGGACCACAGTCACCACGTCCAGTTTGAGGCCTAGGTGGGGGTCCAGAGTCATCAAGGCCAGGTCAGGCCAAATTTTGGAACAAAGTTATCAGGTCCAGGTGAGTCACAGTTGGGGAACAGAGTAACCATGTCCTATGATGCCACGTGGGACCAGAGTCACATGGTCCAGTTGAGGCCTAAGTGAGGAGTAGATTCACCAGGTCCTGTTGAGGCCCAGTTGAGGACCAGAGTCCCCAGCTCTGGGTGAGGCCCAGAGGGGGACCAGAGTCACCCGGTCCAGGTGATATCCAGGTGGGGATCAGAGTCACCACGTCAGGGTGAGGCCAAGAGTTGGACGAGAGTCACTAGGTCCAGGTGAAGGCCCGATGTGGAACTCAGTAACCAGGTTCCATGATGCCCATGGGAGGACCAGATTCACCCGGTCCAGGTGAGATCCCTGTAGGAACCAGTCACCTCGTCCAGGTGAGGTCCAGGTGGGACCACAGTCACCAGATCAAGGGTAGTCTTAGGTGCAGACCAGAGTCACCAGGTCCCGGTGAGTTGCAGGTGGCAACCACACTCACCAGGTCCCGGTGATGCGTGGTGGGGACCAGAGACACCAGGTACTTGAGAAGCTAGAAACACTTCAGCCACCAGGTCCACATGAGGTCCATGTGGGAACGAGAGTCACCAGTTATAGGTGAGGCCCAGGTGGGGATGAGATTCAGCTGGTCCAGGTGAGACCCAGGTGGGAACCAGTGTCACCATGTCCAGGTGTGGCCCAGGTGAAGACCAGATTTAACAGGTCCAGGTGGGTCGCTGTTAGGGAACAGTGTAACCATGTCCTGATTCTACCCAGGTGGGTACCAGAGACACCAGGTCCAGGTGAGGCCCAGGTGGGGACCAGAGACATGAGGTCCAGGTGAGGTCCCAGTGGGAACCATAGTCACAAGGTGAGGAGAGGCCATGCTAACGATCAGAGTCACCAGTTCCAGGTGAGGCCCAGGTGTGGCCAGAGTCACCTGCTACAGAAGAGGCCAAAGTGAGGACCAGAGTTACCAGGTCCAGGTGAGTCCCAGTGAGGAATAGAGTAACCATGTCCCGATGATGCCCAGGTAGGGACCAGAGTCACCAGGTCAAGATGAGGCCCAGGTGGGGAGCATATTCACTAGGTCCAGGTGAGGCCCAGTTGAGGACCAGAGTCACGAGGTCTGGTTGAGGCCTAGAGGGGTACCAGAATCACCTAGTCCAGGTGACATCCAGGTGGGTACCAGAATCACCAGGTTAGGGTGAGGTCCAGAGTGGTTCCAGAGTCATCATGTCCAGGTGAGGCTCCGGTGTGGAACAGAGTATCCAGGTACCAATGATGCCCAGGTGAGGACCAGAGTCACCAGATCTGGGTGAGGCCCAGATAGGATCAGAGTCACCACTTCCAGGTGAGGCCAAGAAGGAGTCCACAGTAATCAGGTCCAGGTGGGGAACAAAGTCACCAGGACAGGGTGAAGCCCAGATGGGGACCAGCTACACCAGCTCCAGGTGAGGTCCAGGTGCTGACCAGAGTCACCAGGTCCAGGTGAGGCCAACCTGCAGGCCATAGTCACCAGATCCAGGTGAGGCCCTGGTGGATACCGGAGTCACCAGGGAAATGTGAGGCTAGGAGTACACCACAGTCACCAGGTCTAGGTGTGGTTCATGTGGGAACGAGAGTCACCAGGTCCAGGTGAGACCCAGGTGGGGACCACAGTCACCAGGTCCAGATTTAGGCCTAGGTGGGGGCCCAGAATCAACAGGGCAGGTGAGGCCAATGTGTGGATCAAAGTATCAGGACCAGGTGAGTCCCAGGTGGGGAACAGAATAACCATGTCCCATTTATGCCCTGGTGGGACCAGAGTCACAGGGTCCACACGAGGCCTAAGTGAGGAGTAGATTCACCAGGTCCTGTTGAGGCCCAGTTGAGGACCAGTGTCCCCAGCTCTGGGTGAGTCCCAGAGGGGGACCAGAGTCACCCGGTACAGGTGATATCCAGGTGGGGACCAGAGTCACCATGTCAGGGTGAGGCCCAGAGGGAGATGTGAATCACTAGATCCAGGTGAGGCCCCGATGTGGAACTGAGAAGCCAGGTCCAATGATGCCCATGTGAGGACCAGAGTCACCAGGTCCAGGAGAGTTCCCTGTGGGAACCAGTCACCTCGTCCAGGTGAGTCCAGGTGGGACCATAGTAACCAGGTCAGTGTGAGGTCCAGAGGGGGACCAGAGTCACCAGGTCCAGGTGAGGCCCAGGTATATAAGAGAGTATCCAGTTCCCAATGATGCCCAGGTAAGGACCAGAGTCACCAGGTCCAGGTGAGGCCCAAATATGGATCAGAGTCGTATTGGTCCAGGTGAAGCCAGAAGGAGACCACAGGAACCAGGTCCAGGAGAGCCCCATATGGGAACCAGAGCCCAGGTGAGGTCCAGGTGGGGACCACCGTCACAAGGTCCATGTGATGCCCAGGTGGCAACAAGATTCACCAAGTCCAGGTGACACCCAGATGGTGACCAGAGTCACCAAATCCAGGTGAGGCCCAGGTGGGGACCACAGTCACCAGATCCAGGGTAGGACCAGGCAAGGGCCAGATTCACAAGGTCCAAGTGAAGCCCAGGGTGGGACCAGAGTCCCCAGGTAAGGGTAGGGCCCAGAAATGTAACCAGAGTAACCAGTTTAGTTTGAGGCCCAGAGTGGGACCAGAGGTCCCTGTTCAAATGAGGCCCAGGTGTCGAATAGAGTATCCAGGTCCCAATGAAGCCTAGGTGAGGACCAGAGTCACTAGGGCCATGCAAGGCCCAGATGGGGATCAGAATCACCAGGTCCTGGTGATGCATAGGAGGAGACCACAGTCACCAGAATCAGGTGAGCCCCATGTGGGAACCAGAGCCACTCTATCCAGCTGAGTCCCAGGTCCTGGTAAGGCCCACGTGAGGACCAGATTCATCAGGTCGAATTGAGGCATAGCTGGGGACAAGAGTCACCAGGTCTGCGTGAGGCCTCAGTGGGGACAAGACTCACCAGTTCTGTGTTTGGTCAAAGTGGGGACGAGAGTCACCAGGTCTAGGTGAGGCCAAACTGAGGACCAAAATCACCAGATCCAGGTGAGTTCCATGTTGGAAAGAGTGTCACCAGGTCTAGGAGAGGCCCAGGAGGGGACCAGAGTCACTACATCCAGGTGAAGCACAGGTGGGGAAGAGATTCACCACGTCCACGTGAGGACCACGTGAGGACCAGATTCATCAGGTCGAATTGAGGCATAGCTCGGGACAAGAGTCACCAGGTACGGGTGAGACCTAGGCGGGGACACGATTCACCAGATCTCAGTTAGGTCAAAGTGGGGATGAGAGTCACCAGGTCCAGGTGAGGGAAAACTGAGGACCAGAGTCACCAGAACCAGGTGAGGTCCATGTTGGAAAGCAAGTCACCAGGTCCAGGAGAGGTCCATGTGGGGAGCAGAGTCACAAGATCCATGTGCAGCCAGGTGGGGAACAGAGTCACCAGGTCCAGATGAGGCCCAGTGAGAACCAGAGTTACCAGGTACACGTGAAGACCAGGTGGGGACCAGAGGCAACAAGTCCATGTGAGGCCCAGGTGAGGACCAGAGATACCAGGTACACGTGACACCCAGGTGGAGACCAGAGGCAACATGTGTGGAACAACGTCCATGTGGGGATGGCTGGGGTCCATGGTCAACAGGTCTAGGTGAGGCCCATGTGTGGAACTCAGTAACCAGGTCCAGGTGAGTCCCAGGTGGTGACAACAGTCACCACGTCCAGGTGAGGTTCAGGTGGACCAGGATCACAGGGGAGGCCCTTGAAAGAACCAGAGTAAAAAGTTCGATAGAGGTGCATGTGGCAACCACACTCACCAGGTCCCGGTGAGGCCCTGGTGGGGACCAGAGTCACCAGATACATGAGAAGCTAGAAACATTGCAGCCACCAGGTCCACATGAGTTCCATGTGGAATGAGAGTCACCAGTTATAGGTGAGGCCCAGGTGGGGATCAGACTCACCAGGTCCAGGTGAGACCCAGGTGGGAACCAGTGTCACCATGTCCAGGTGTGGCCCAGGTGAAGACCAGAGTTAACAGTTCCAGGTGTGTCCGTATTAGGGAACAATGTAACCATGTCCTGATGCTACACAGGTGGTTATCAGAGGCACCAGGTCCAGGTGAGGCCCAGGTGGGGACCAGAGACATGTGATCCAGGTGAGGTCCCAGTGGGAACTACAGTCACCAGGTCAGGTGAGGCCATGCTGAGGATCAGAGCCACCAGTTCCAGGTGAGGCCCAGGTGTGGCCAGAGTCACCTGGTACAGAAGAGGCCAAAGTGAGGACTAGAGTTACCATGTCCAGGTGAGTCCCAGTGGGGAATAGAGTAACCATGTCCCGATGATGCCGAGGAAGGAAACAGAGTCACTAGGTCCAGATGAGGCCCAGGTGGAGACCGCAGCCACAAGGTCCAGATTTAGGCCTAGGTGGGGGCCCAGAGTCATCAGGGCCAGGTGAGGCCAAAGTGTGGAGCAAAGTTATCAGGTCCAGGTGAGTCCCAGGTGGGAACCAGTCACCTCGCCCAGGTAAGGCCCACAAGAGTAGTGCCTCCAAGCTCAATCCCACGAGTTCCTAGTAATTCCTGTCTTAGACTGGTGCTACATACTAAATTCCATACTAGCTAATTGAACCCTGCATCCAAAGGCAACTTACATCCGACAGTTGGGCTCACACGCAGTCCCTCACAGTTCCACACTGACTGCAGAATGTGTTTCCAACGTCTTCACCAGAGACGCTTGTCAGAATCTTATGAGACGCAAGTGGAATAATGCAGGCCTGGAAGGTGTCTCCAGGTGGAGTAGAGTGGTATACTTGGAACCTCCTGAGTTAGAATACTGCTGCGTTCTCTGGGCCAGAAGAATGCAGGTAGTTGAAAGCTGGCTTCTAAACATGCTTCCTTGTGAGAGTTGAGGTAAGGGTGGGACCCTCCTGCAACCTGACTGCCTGTAGACATAGGTCCTAACATCCTTATGTTAGGTGCTGGAAGAGGTTGTGAAAAGCATGTAGACGTTTCAGGCTTGTAGTCACGTGTAACTGAGTTCAATACAGCGATTTCCAACAGCCTTGTTCAATTGAAGTGTAGCTAGGTTCTAACTCCCATAAAAGAGTGGCTAGCAGACATCTGCCTGCAAAGCATACACGCTTCTCAGAGTTGAGCTTATGGCCTGTACCTCCCACAATCTGACAGCCTGTACGGATCTCTTCCACTGCATTCCATTCTATGCGGGACAGGAGCGGAGTGAGAACCAAGTGTCTGCCTTGTCAATTTTGTGCCTAGCGGACAGCTGCCTCCAAGTGATGCACACTCCTTTGGATGAGCTTATGGCTTGATCCTCCCTCTTGCTGACCACCTGTATGCTTCACTTCCAAAGGATTTCGTTGAAAACGGGACATAGGTTTTGCGAGAGGCTAGTGTCTCTTAGTTCTATCCTGCGACTTCTGAGGAATTACTCCCTCAGATGGGAGCTACATACTAACTTCCAAACCTGAGTACCTAGCTGAAAGCACTCTCTCTGGGGAATTTCCCTCTGCGAGATGAGCTGACACGCGGTCCTTCCCAGTTCCACACTGCCTGCAGATGCAGTTACGAATATCCTCACTAGACATGTTTGTCAGAAGCTCATGGGATGCAAGGAGCAATCTGCAGGCTCCAAGGTTGTGTCTCCAGGTGCAGTAAAGCGTATTCATGGAACATCCTGAATAACAAGGCTGTCAGGTTCTCATGGCCATCAGAACGCGGTTAGTAGAAAGCTGGCTTCTAGGTATGCTTCCGTTTGAGAGCTAGCTCAGGGCAAGACCCTCCCGCATCCTGCCTGCCCGAAGACGTTAACTGCTAATATCCTTATGTTAGGTGCTGGGAGAGGACGGCGAAATGCATGTGGAAGTGTCAGGGCTGTACTCACGAATATCTGAGGTGAATACAGCGATTTCAAACGGCCTTCTTCAAAGACTGTAGCTACTTTCTTACTCCCATGTACGAGTGGGTAGCAGACATCTGCCTCCCAGGTGTACACACTATTGAGATTTGAGCTTATGGCCTCTACTTCCCACATTCTGCCTACAGTTACACTTCGCTGCTAACAGGCCTAGGCCCGATGCGTGACTGAAGTGTTGTGAGAGGTAAGTGGAAAGTCCCGGCACACAAGACTAGTGCCTCCAAGCTCAAGCCAGCGATTTCCTAGTAATCCTGTCTTAGACAGGTGCTACATACCAAGTTCCATACATGAGAACTAGCTGAACCCCGAGTCCAAAAGCATCTCTCTTCCAAGAGTTGAGCTCACACCCCGTCCCTCACAGTTCCACCCTGCCTGCAGAATGAGTTTTGAACTTCTTCACCAGAGACCTTTGTCAGAAGCTTGTGAGTAGCAACTGGAATAATGCAGGCCTGGAAGGTGTCTCCAGCTGCAGTAGAGTGGTATTCTTCGTACCTCCTGAGTTAGAAGACTGCTATGGTCTCACGGCCATTAGAACGCAGCTAGTTGAAAGCTGGCTTCAAGGCATGGTCTCTTGTGAGAGGTGAGCTCAGGGCAGGACCCTCCCGCATCCTGCATGCCCATAGTCATAGCTGCTAACATCCTTACGTTACGTGCTGGGAGAGGTTGGAGAAATGCCAGTGGAAGTGTCAGGACTGTACTCACGTGTATCTGAGTTGAATACAGCGATTGCCAACGTCCTTGGACAATTAGAGTGTAGCAGTGGTATACCTCGCCTCGATAAGTGTCTAGCAATCAGCCTGCAAAGCATACACACTTCTGAGAGTTTAGCTTATGGCCTGTACCTCCCCCATCCTGACTGCCTGTACGATCCACTTTCACAGCATTTCGTTGTATGCGGGAGAGTGGTGGAGTGAGAACCAAGTGACAGCCTCGTCAATTTCGCGCCTAGCGGACACCTGCCTGCAAGGCATGCACTCTCCTTTGAATTGAGCTTATGGCTTGTACCCGCCACATGCTGACCGCCTGTACGCTTCACTTCCAGAGGATTTCGTTCGATACGGGACGCAAGTTTTGCGAGAGGCAAGTGTCTCTTAGTTCAATCCAGCGACTTCCGAGGAATTCCTCCCTCAGATGGGAGCTACATATTAACTTCCAAACCGGAGTACCTAGCTGAAAGCTCACTCTCTGGGGAATTTCCTTCTGCTAGATGAGCTGACACACGGTCCTTCCCAGTCCACACTGCCTGAAGATGCAGATACGAACATCCTCACTAGACATGTTTGTCAGAGTCTCATAGGACGCAAGGGCCAGCTGCAGGCTTCAATGGTTGTGTATCCAGGTGCAGTAGAGCGGTATTCATGGAACGTCCCGCCTTTCAGTGCTGCTATGGTCTCATGGCCATCAGAACGAGCTAGTAGAAAGCTGTCTTCTAGGCATGTTTCCTTTTGAGAGCTGAGCTCAGGGCAGGACCCTCCCGCAACCTGCCTGCCCATAGACGTAACTGCTAATATCCTTATGTTAGGTGCTGGGAGAGGACGGCTAAATGCATGTGGAAGTGTCAGGCCTGTATTCCCAATTATCTGAGTTGAATACACCGATTTCAAATGGCCTTCTTCAGAGTGTAGCTAGTTTCTAACTCCCATGTACGAGTGGGTAGCAGACATCTGCCTCCCAGGCGTACACACTTTTGAGAGTTGAGCTTATGGCCTGTACTTCCCACATCCTGCCTGCAGGTACACTTCACTGCTAACAGGCCTAGGCTCGATGCGTGACTGAAGTGTTGTGAGAGGTAAGTGGAAAGTCCCGGCACACAAGACTAGTGCTTCCAAGCTCAATCCAGCGATTTCCTAGTAATTCCTGTGTTAGACTGGTGCTACATACTAAGTTCCATAGGTGAGAAGCTTGTTGAACGTCTTGTCCAAAAGCAACTTACTTTACAGAGTTGAGCTCGCACTCAGTCCCTCACGGTCCGGTACTGCCTGCAGAATGATTATCAAACATCTTCACCATAGACTTTTGTCAGAATCTTGTGAGACGCCAGTGGAACAATGCAGACCTGGAAGATATCTCCAGGTACAGTAGAGTGGTCATCTTGGAACTTCCGGAATTAGAATACTGCTACATTCTCACTGCCATAAGAACGCAGCTAGTTGAAAGCTGACTTCTAGCCATGCTTCCTTGTAACAGCTGAGGTCAGGGCAGGACCGTCCCGCATCCTGACTGCCTGTAGACATAGGTCCTAGCATCTTTATGTTAGATTCTGGAAGAGGTTGTGTGAAAAGCATGTGGAAGTGACAGGCCTGTACTCACGTGTGTCTGAGTTCAATACAGCGATTGCCAACGTCCTTGTTCAATTAAAGTGTACCTCGGTTCTAGCTTCCATCAATAAGTGTCTAGCAGACATCTGTCTGTAAAGCATACACACTTCTGAGAGTTGAACTTGTGCCCTGTACCTCCCACGTGCTGACTGCAGGTACACTTCGCTCCTATCAGGCCTAGGCTCGAATCGTGACAGAAGGGTTGTGAGAGGTTAGTGGAAGTTGCCGGCCGACATGACTAGTGTCTCCAAGCCCAATCCAGAGATATGTGAAGAACTGCTCTCTAGGATTGGTGCTAGATACTAAGTTCCATACATGAGAAGCTAGTGGAACGCAGTGTCCAAAGGGTACTTTCTTCTGAGATTTGAGCTCACCCCCAGTCCCTCACAGTTCCACATGGCTTTCAGATGAAATTTCGAACATCCTCACTAGACGTGTTCCTCAGAAGCTCATAGGACAAAAGGAGCTAGCTGTAGGCTTCAACACTTGTGTCTCTTGTGAAGTAGAGTGGTATACATGGAACCTCCTGACTTACAATGTAGCTACATTCTCACAGCCTTTAGGACGCAGCTAGTGGAAAGGTGCATTTGAGGCATGCTGCTGAGGATCAGAGTCACCCGGTCCAGGTGAGGCCCAGGTGGGGCCGGAGTCACCTAGTACAGAAGAGGCCAAAGTGAGGACCAGAGTTACCAGGTCCAGGTGAGGCCAACCTGCAGGCCATGCAGAGGAACCATGTCCCAATGATGCCCAGGTAGTTACCAGAGTCACCAGGTCCAGATGAGGCCCAGGTTTGGAGCATATTCACTAGGTCCAGGTGAGCCCCAGTTGAGGACCAGAGTCACCAGGTCTGGTTGAGGCCTAGAGGGGTACCAGAATCACCTGGTCCTGGTGACATCCAGATGGGGACCAGAGTCACCAGGTCACGGTGAGGCCCAGAGGGAGTCCAGAGTCATCATGTCCAGGTGAGGCTCAGGTGTGGAACAGAGTCACCAGGTACCAATGATGCTGAGGTGAGGACCAGAGTCACCAGATCTGGGTGATGCCCAAATCGAATCAGAGTCACCAATTCCAGGTGAGGCCAAGAAATATTCCACAGCAATCAGGTCCAGGTGGGGAACAAAACCACCAGGACTGGGTGATGCCCAGATGGGGACCAGATTCACCAGGTCCAGGTCAGGCCCAGGTGGTGACCAGAGTTACCAGTTCTGGGTGAGGACCAGGTAAGGACCAGATTCACCAGGTCCAAGTGAGGCCCACGTGGGGACCTGTGTCACCAGGTATGGGTGAGGCCCAGGTGGCAACCCCAGTCACCAGGTCCAGGTGAGGCCAACCTGCAGGCCATAGTCACCAGATCCAGGTCAGGCCCTGGTGGGGACCGGAGTCACCAGGTAAATGTGAGGCTAGAAGGACACCACAGTCACCAGGTCCAGGTGTGGTTCATGTGGGAATGAGAGTCACCAGGTCCAGGTGAGACCCAGGTGGGGACCACAGTCACCAGGTCCAGATTGAGGCCTAGGTGGGGTGCCCAGAGTCATCAGGGCCATGTGAGGCCAAAGTGTGGATCAAAGTTATCAGGTCCAGGTGAGTCCCGTGTGGGGAACAGAGTAACCATGTCCCATTGATGCCGAGGTGAGACCAGAGTCACAAGGTCCAGACGAGGCCTAAGTGAGAAGTAGATTCACCAGGTCCTGTTGAGACCCAGTTGAGGACCAGAGTCCCCAGCTCCAGTTAAGGCCCAGAGGAGGACCAGCGTCACCCGGTCCAGGTGATAAACAGGTGGAGACCAGAGTCACCACATCAGGGTGAGGCCAAGATGGATCGAGAGTCACTAGGTCCAGATGAGGCCCCGATGTAGAACTGAGTAACCAGGTCCCATGATGCCCATGTGAGGACCAGAGTCACCAGGTCCAGGTGAGGTCCCTGTGGGAACCAGTCACCTCCTCCAGGTGAGGCCCAGGTGGGACTACAGTCACCAAGTCAAGGTGAGGTCCAGAGGGAGACCAGAGTCACCAGGTCCAGGGGAGGCCCAGGTAGAGAAGAGAGTAACCAGGTCCCAATGATGCCCAGGTAAGGACCAGAGTCACCAGGTCCAGGTGAGGCCCAAATATGGATCAGGGTCGTGTTGTTCCAGGTGAGGCCAAAGGAGACCACAGGAACGAAGTCCAGGAGAGACCCATATGGGAACCAGAACCACCAGATCCAGGGGAGATCCAGGTGGGGACCACAGTCACAAGGTCCAGGTGAGGCCCAGGTGGCAAGAAGATTCACCAAGTCCAGGTGAGAACCAGGTGGTGACCAGAGTCACCAGGTGCAGGTGACGACCCGGTAATGACCAGATTCACCAGGTCCAAGTGAAGCCCAGGGAGGGACGAGAGTCACCAGGTAAGGGTGCGGCCCTAAAAGGGAACCAAAGTAAGCAGTTTAGATTGAAGCCCAGAGTTTGACCAGAGGTCCCCGGTCAAAGTGAGGCCCAGGTGTGGAATACAGTATCCAGGTCGCAATGCTGCCTAGGTGAGGACCAGAGTCACTAGGACCATGCAAGGCCCAGATGGGGATCAGAATCACCAGGTCCTGGTGAGGCATAGAAGGAGACCACAGTCACCAGTATCAGGTGAGCCCCATGTCGGAACCAGAGCCACTCTATCCAGCTGAGTCCCAGGTCCATGTGAGGCCCACGTGAGGACCAAATTCATCAGGTTGAATTGAGGCATAGCTGGGGACAAGAGTCACCAGGTCTGGGTGAGGCCTAGGTGGGGAATGACTCACCAGGTCTGAGTTAGGTCACAGTGGGGACTAGAGTCACCAGGTCCAGATGAGGCCAAACTGAGGACCAGAGTCATCAGATCCAGGTGAGGTCTATGTTGGAAAGAGAGTCACCAGGTCCAGGAGAGGTCCAGGTGGGGACCAGCGTCACCGGATCCAGGTGGAGCCCAAGTGGGGACCAGAGTCACCAGGTCCAGATGAGGCCCAGGTATGGATCAGAGTTACCAGGTACACGTGAGGCCCAGGTGGGGACCAGAGGCAACAGGTCCATGTGAGGCCGGCTGGGGACCATGGTCAACAGGTCTATGTGAGGCCCAGGTGTGGAACATTGTAACCAGGACCAGGTGAGTCCCAGGTGGTAACAACTGTCACCAGGTCCAGGTGAGACCCAGATGGGAACCAGGATCACCAGGTACACGGGAGGCCCTTGAAAGAACAAGAGTCAACAGTTCGAGGTGAGGTGCAGGTGGCAACCAGAGTCAGCACGACCAAGTGAGACCTATGTGGGGTTCACAGTCACCCGGGCAGGGTGAGATCCAGAGGGGGACCAGAGTCACCTGGTCCAGGTGAGGTCCAGTTGTGGAACAGTGTAACTGCGTCCCAATTATGCCCAGTTGAGGACCATGGTCAACAGGGCCAGGTGAGGCCCAGATGGGGATCAGAGTCACCAGATCCAAGTGAGAGCCAGGTGGAGACCACACTCACCAGATCCAGGGTAGTCTCAGGTGCAGACCAGAATCACCAGGTCCAGATGAGTCCCAGGTTGGTACCATATTCACTAGGTACAGGTGAGGCCCAGTTGAGGACCAGAGTCACCAGGTCTTTTTGAGGCCTAGAGAGGTACCAGAATCACCTGGTCTGGTGACATCCACATGGGGACCAGAATCACCTGGTCAGGGTGAGGCGAAGATAGGTTCCAGAGTCAAAATGTCCAGGTGAGACTCAGGGGTGGGACAGAGTAACCAGGTCACAATGATGCCCAGGTGAGGACCAGAGTCACCAGGTCTGGGTGAGGCCCAGAAAGGATCAGATTCACCAGTTCCAGGTGAGGCCAAGAAGGAGTCCACAGCAATCAGGTCCAGGTGGGGAACAAAGTCACCAGGACTGGGTGAGGCCCAGATGGAGACCAGATTCACCAGGTCCAGGTCAGGCCCAGGTGGTGACCAGAGTCACCAGGTCCAGGCGAGGACCAGGTAAGAACCGGATTCACCAGGTCCATGTGAGGCACATTTGGGGACCTGAGTCACTGGGTATGGGTGAGACCCAGGTGGCAACCCCACTCACCAGGTCCAGGTGAGGCCAAACTTCAGGCCAGAGTCACCAGATCCAGGTGAGGCCCTGGTGGGGTCCGGTATCACCAGGTAAATGTGAGGCTCGAAGGACACCACAGTCATCAGGTCAAGGTGTGGTTCATGTGGGAACGAGAGTCACCAGGTCCAGGTGAGACCCAGGTGGGGGCCACAGTCACCAGATCCAGGATAGTCTCAGGTTTAGACCAGAGTCACCAGGTCCAGGTGAGTTGCACGTGGCAACCACACTCACCAGGTCCCGGTGAGGCCCTGGTGGGGACCAGAGTCACCATGTCCATGAGAAGGTAGAAACACTGCAGCCACCAGGTCCACATGAGCTCCATGTGGAAACGAGAGTCACCCGTTAGAGGTGAGGCCCAGGTGGGTATCAGACTCACCAGGTCCAGGTGAGACCCAGGTGGGAACCAGTGTCACCATGTCCAGGTGTGGTCCAGGTGAAGACCAGAGTTGACAGGTACAGGTGGGTTCCTGTTAGGGAACAGTGTAACCATGTCCTGATGCTACCCAGGTGGGTACCAGAGACAACAGGTCCAGGTGAGGCCCAGGTGGGGACCAGAGACATGAGGTCCAGGTAAGGTCCCTGTGGGAACCACAGTCACCAGGTCAGGTGAGGCCATGCTGAGGATCAGAGTCACCAGTTCCAGGTGAGGCCCAGGTGTGGCCAGAGTCACCAGGTACAGAAGAGGCCAAAGTGAGGACCAGGGTTACCAGATCCAGGTGAGTCCCAGTGGGGAATAGAGTAACCTTGTCCCAATGATGCTCAGGTAAGGACCAGAGTCACCAGTTCCAGATGAGGCCCAGGTGGGGAGCATATTCACTAGGTCCAGGTGATGCCCAGTTCCGGACCAGAGTCACTAGGTATGGTTGAGGCTTAGATGGGTACCGTAATCACCTGGTCCAGGTGACATCCAGATGGGGACCAGAGTCACCAGGTCAGGGTGAGGCTCAGAGGGTTTCCAGAGTCATCATGCCCAGGTGAGGCAAAGGTGTGGAACAGAGTAACGAGGTCCCAATGATGCCCAGGTGAGGACCAGAGTCACCAGATTTGGGTGTGGCCCAGATAGGATCAGTGTCACCTGTTCCATGTGAAGCCAAGAAGGAGTCCACAGCAATCAGGTCCAGGTGGGGAACAAAGTCACCAGGACTGCATGAGGCCCAGATGGGGACCAGATTCACCATGTCCAAGTGAAGCCCAGGTGGTGACCAGAGTCACCAGGTCCGGGTGAGGACCAGGTAAGGACCAGATTCACCTGGTCCAAGTGAGGCCCACGTGGGGACCTGAGTCACCAGGTATGGGTGAGGCCCAGTTGGCAACCCCACTGACCAGGTCCATGTGAGGCCAACCTGCAGGCCAGAGTCACCAGATCCAGGTGAGGCCCTGGTGGGGTCCGGAGTCGCTAGGTAAATGTGAGGCTAGAAGGACACCACAGTCACCAGGTCCAGGTGTGGTACATGTGGGAACGAGAGTCACCAGGTCCAGGTGAGACCCAGGTGGGGACCACAGTCACCAGGTCCAGATTGAGGCCTAGGTGGGGGCCCAGAGTCATCAGGGCCATGTGAGGCCAAAGTGTGGATCAAAGTTATCAGGTCCAGTTGAGTCCCAGGTGGGAACCAGTCACCTCGTCCAGGTGAGGCCCACAAGAGTAGTGCCTCCAAGCTCAATCCTGCGATTTCCTAGTAATCCTGTCTTAGACTGGTGCTACATACTAAGTTCCATACTAACTAATTGAACCCTGCATCCAACGGCAACTTACATCCGAGAGTTGGGCTCACACGCAGTCCCTCACAGTTCCACACTGACTGCAGAATGTGTTTCCAACATCTTCACCAAAGACGCTTGTCAGAAGCTTGTGAGACGCAAGTGGAATAATGCAGGCCTGGAAGGTGTCTCCAGGTGGAGTAGAGTGGTATTCTTGGAACCTCCTGAGTTAAAATACTGCTGCGTTCTCAGGGCCAGAAGAATGCAGGTAGTTGAAAGCTGGCTTCTAAACATGCTTCCTTGTGAGAGTTGAGGTGAGGGCGGGACCCTCCCGCCACCTGACTGCCTGTAGACATAGGTCCTAACATCCTTATGTTAGGTGCTGGAAGAGGTTGTGAAAAGCATGTAGACGTTTCAGGCTTGTAGTCACGTGTAACTGAGTTCAATACAGCGATTTCCAACAGCCTTGTTCAATTGAAGTGTAGCTAGGTTCTAACTCCCATAAAAGAGTGGCTAGCAGACATCTGCCTGCAAAGCATACACGCTTCTCAGAGTTGAGCTTATGGCCTGTACCTCCCACAATCTGACGGCCTGTACGGATCGCTTCCACAGCATTCCGTTCTATGCGGGACAGTAGCGGAGTGAGAACCAAGTGTCTGCATTGTCAATTCGCGACTACCGGACACCTGCCTCCAAGTGATGCACACTCCTTTGGATGAGCTTATGGCTTGTTCCTCCCACATGCTGACCGCCTGTACCTTTCACTTCAAAAGGACATCGTTCGATACGGGACACAAGTTTTGTGAGAGACAAGTGTCTCCTAGCCCAATCCAACAACTTCTGAGTAATTCCTCCCTCAGAAGGGAGCTACATACTAACTTCCAAAACTGAGTACCTAGTTGAAAGCTGTCTCTCTGGGGAACTTCCTTCTGCAAGATGAGCTGACACGCGGTCCTTCCCAGTTCCACACTGCCTGCAGATGAAGTTATGAACATCCTTACTAGAGATGTTTGTCAGAAGCTCATGGGATGCAAGGTGCAAGCTGCAGGCTTCAACGGTTGTGTCTCCAGGTGCAGTGGAGCTTTATTCATGGAACGAACTGACTTAATGCTGTAAAGTTTGGGTTAGGTTATGGGTTAGGGTCCTGTTTAAGCTTAGGGTTAGGGTTAGGGTTAGTGTTAGGGTTCAGGTTAGGGTTAGGGGTAGTTTCAGGTTTAGGGGTAGGCTATGGGTTAGGGTTAGGGTTAGGGTTAGGGTTAGGGTTAGGTTACGGGTTAGGTTACGGGTTAGGGTATGGGTTAGGTTATGGATTAGGGTTCGGGTTAGTGTTAGTGTTAGGGTTAGGGTACGGGTTAGGGTTAGGGTTAGTGTTAGGGTATGGCTTAGGGTTCGGTTTAGGTTTACGGTTAGGATTAGGGTTAGGGTACGGGTTAGGGTTAAAGTTAGGGTACTGTTCAGGGTTAGGGTTAGGGTTAGGTTACGGGTTAGGGTTAGGGATAGGGTAAGGGTTAAGGTTAGGATTAGGTTAGGGTTAGGGTTAGGATTTGGGATTGGGTTTCATTAGGTTTAGGGTTGGGGTAAGGTTAGGGTTAGGGTACGGGTTAGAGTTTGGGTTAGGGTACAGGTGAGGGTTAGGGTAAGCGTTAGGGTACGGGTTAGGGTTAGGGACAGGTTAAGGTTAGGTTTTGGGTTAGGTTTAGGGTTAGGTTTAGGGTTAGGGTATGGGATGGGGTTAGCTTTAGGGTACTGTTTAGCGTTAGGGTTAGTGTTAGGGGTAGGTTACAGGTTAGAGTTACGGTTAGGGTTAGAGTACGGGTTAGGGTTAGTGTTATAGTTCGGGTTATGTTTAGGGTTTGGGTTAGGGTTAGGCTACGGGTTAGGGTTAGTGTTAGGGTTATGATTAGGGTTTGGTTTAGGCTTAGGTTTAGGGTACAGATTAGGGTTAGGGTATGGGTTAGGGTTAGGGTGAGGGTACGGTTTAGAGATATGGTATGGATTACGGTACGGGTTTAGGTATGGGTTAGGGTACTGGTAACAGTTAGGGTTTGTGTTAGGTTTAGGTTACAGGTTAGGGCTAGGTTTAGGGTTAGGGTTAGGGTACAGGATAGGGTTAGGTTTAGGGTTAGTGTTAGGGTTTGGGTTAGGGTACGGGTTAGGGTTAGGTTTAGGGTACTGTTTAGGGCTAGTGTTAGGGTTAGGTTTAGGTTATGGGTTAGGGTTAAGATTAGGGTTAGGGTAGGTTACTGTTAGGGTTAGTGTTAGGGTTAGGTTTCGGTTAGGGTTAGGGTTAGGGTTAGGGTACTGTTTACAGTTAGGTATAGTGTTAGGTTTAGTTTACGGGTTAGGGTTAGGGTTAGGGTTAGGGTGAGGTTATGGGTTAGGGTTAGGGTTAGGGTTTGGGTTAGGGTATGGGATACGTTTAGGGTTAGGGTTAGGGAACGCGTTAGGGTTAGGGTTGGGTTTAGGGTTAGGCTTAGGGTACGGGTTCAGGTTAGGGTTAGGGGTAGGGTATGGGTTTGTTTATGGGTTAGGGTATGGGTACAGTTACGGGTTAGTGTTAGGGTTTGGGTTAGGGAACAGGATAGGATTAGGTTTTGGGTTCGGGTTAGGGTACAGGTTAGGGTACAGGTTAGTTTATGGTTTAGGGGCAGGGTACGGGTTAGGGTTAGTGTTAGGAGTTAGGGTTAGGGTTTGGTTTAGGGTTAGGGTTAGGGTTAGGGGTATGGTTAAGGGTTAGGGTTAAGGCTTAGGGTTAGGGTTAGGGGTTAGGGGTTCGGGTTCGGGTTAGGGTTAGGGGTTAGGGGTTAGGTTTAGGATTAGGGTTAGGTGTTAGGGGTTAGGGTTAGGGTTAGGGTTACAGTTAGGGTTAGGAGTTAGGGTAAGGGTTTGGGTTAGGGTTAGGGTTAGGGTTAGGGTTAGGGTACGGCTTAGGGATAGGGTTAGGGTTAAGGTACATGTTTGGGTTAGGGTTAGGGTACTGCTAGGGTTAGGGTTAGGGTTAGGTTTAGTTTATGGGTTAGGGTTAGGGTTAGTTTACGTGTTAGGGATATGGTTAGGGTGAGGGTTAGGGTTAGTTTAGGATTAGGGTTAGGGTTAGGTTTAGAGATAGGGTTAGGGTTATGATTAGTTACGGTTAGGTTTAGGGGTAGTTTTAATGTTTGGGTACGGTTTATGGTTAGAATTAGGGCAGGGTACGGTATAGGGTTAGGGTATGGGTTAGGGTTAGTTTTAGGGTTAGGATTAGGGTACGGGTTAGGGTTAGTGTTAGGGTACCATTTAGGGTTAGTGTACAGGTTAGCGTTAGGGTTGGGGTTAGCGTAAGGTTTAGGGCACAGGTTAGAATTAGGGGTAGGGTATTGTTTGGGTTAGGGTCAGGGTTAGATTTAGGTTATGTGTTAGAGTTAGGGTACGGGTTAGGGTTAGGATACGGGTTAGGGTTAGTGTACGGGTTAGGGTTGGGGTTAGGGTATGGTTTAGGGTTAGGGTACAGGTTAGGGTTAGGGTACGAGTTACGGTTAGGCTTCAGTTAGGGTTAGGGTTAGGGTAAGGGTTAGGGTTAGGTTTAGGGTTAATTGTTGAGGTTCAGGGTAAATAAATAGCGTTAGTGGTTAGGGGTTAGGGGTAGTGTTAGGGTTAGGGTTAGGGTTAAGGTTTGGGGTTACGGTTAGGGGTTAGGGTTAGGGTTTGGGTTAGGGTTAAGGGTAGGGTTAAGGAATAGGGTTAGGGTTAGGTTTAGGGGTTATGGGTTAGGGGTTAGGGTTAGGGTTGGGGGTTAGGGGTTAGGGTTAGGGTTACGGTTAGGTTTAGGAATTAGGTTACGGGTTAGTGTATGGGTTAGGTTTCAGGTTAGGTTTAGGGTTAAGGTTAGGGTTAGTGTTAGGGTTATGTTTAGGAGTTAGGATTAGGTTTAGGGTTAGGGGTTAGGTTTAGGGTTTTGTTAAGGTTTAGGGTTAGGGTTAGGGTTAGGGTACGTGTTACGGTTACGTTTAGGGAACAGGTTAAGGTTAGGGTTAGGGTACTGGTTTGTGTATGGGTTAGGGTACAGGTTAGGGCTAGGGTACGGGTTAAGGATTAAGGGTAGGGTTAAGGGTAGGGTTAAGTATTAGGGTTAGGGTTAGGGGTTAGAGGTTATGGTTAGGGTTAGGGTTTAGGGCTTAGGGTTAGGGTTACGGTTAGGGTTAGGAATTAGGTTTAGGGTTTGGGTTAGGGTTAGGTTTAGGGTTAGTATTAAGGGTTAGGGTTAAGGATTAGGGTTAGGGTTTGGGGTTAGGGTTTGGGTTAGGTTTAGGGTTAGTGTTAAGGGTTAGGGTTAAGGATTAGGGTTAGGGTTTGGGGTTAGGGTTTGGGTTAGGGTTAGTTTTAGGGTTAGGGTTAGGGTGAGTTTATGGTTAAGGTTATGGTTAGGGTACGGGTTTGTGTTAGGGTGTCGGTACGATTAGGGTTATGGTACGGGTTAGGGTTAGGGTATGGGTTTGGTTTGGGTTAGGGTTATTGTTAGGGTTAGGGTATGGGTATGGGTTAGGGTTAGGGTTAGGGTACAGGATCGGGTTAGGGTTAGGATACGAGTTAGGGTTAGGTTTAGGGATTGGGTTAGGGTTAGGGTTAGGGTACGGGTTAGGGTTAGGTTTAGGGTATGGGTTAGTGTATGGGTTAGGTTACAGGTTAGGTTTATGGTTAGGTTTAGTGTTAAGGTTAGGGTTAGTGTTAGGGTTATGTTTAGGGTTAGGGTAAGGATGAGGGGTTAGGGTTAGGTTTAGGGTTAGGGGTTAGGTTTAGGGTTATGTTAAGGTTTAGGGTTAGTGTTAGGGTTAGGGTACGGGTTGCGGTTAGAGTACGGGTTACGGTTATGGTTAGGGAACAGGTTAGGGAACGGGTTAGGGTACTGGTTAGTGTACGGGTTAGGGCTACTGTACTGGTTAGGGTTAGGGTACGGGTATGGGTTAGTGTAAGGGTTAGGGTTAGTGTACGGGTTAGGGTTAGGGTTAGGGTATGGTTTAGGGTTAGGGTATGGGTTAGGGTTAGGGTATGGGTTACGGTTAGGGTTCGGTTAGTGTTAGGGTTAGGGTAATTGTTAGGGTTACGTTTAGGGTTAAGTGTTGAGGTTCAGTGTAATTAAATAGCGTTAGGGGTTAGGGGTTAGGGGTAGTGTTAGGGTTAGGGTTAAGGTTTGGGGTTATGGTTAGGGTTAGGGGTTAGGGTTAGGGTTTGGGTTAGGGTTAGGGTTAAGGGTAGGGTTAAGGAATAGAGTTAGGGTTAGGGTTAGGGGTTAGGGGTTTGGGTTAGGGTTAGGGGTTAGGTTTTAGGCTAGGGTTAGGGTTAGGGTTAAGGGTTTGGGTTAAGAGTTAGGGTTAGGGTTAGGTTTATGGGTTATTGGTTAGGGATTAGGGTTAGGTTTGGGGGTTCAGGGTTAGGGTTAGAATTACGGTTAGGGTTAGGAATTAGGTTTAGGGTTTGGGTTAGTTTAGGGTTAGGGTTATGTTAAGGGTTAGGGTTAAGGGTTAGGGTTAGGGTTAAGGGTTAGGTTTTGGGTTAGGGTTTGGGTTAGGTTTAGGGTTAGGAGTTAGGGTTAGGGTTAGGGTTAGGGTTATGTTATGTTAGGGTAAGGGTTAGGGTTAGGGCTCGGGTTACGGTTAGATTATGGTTACGGTTATGTTTAGGGAACGGGTTAGGGTTAGGGTTAGGGTACTGGTTTGTGTATGTGTTTGGGTACGGGTTAGGGCTAGGGTTAGGGTTAGGGTTATGTTTAGGGTTAGGGTAAGGGTGAGGGGTTAGGGTTAGGTTTAGGGTTATGTTAAAGTTTAGGGTTTGGGTTAGGGTTAGGGTACGGGTTACTGTTAGAGTATGGGTTACGGTTACGTTTAGGGAACAGGTTAGGGTTAGGGTTAGGGTACTGGTTTGTGTATGGGTTTGGGTATGGGTTAGGGCTAGGGTACGGGTACGGGTTAGGGTTAAGGGTAGGGTTAAGGATTAGGTTAGGGTTAGGGTTAGGGTTAGGGGTTAGGGGTTTGGGTTAGGTATAGAGGTTAGGTTTTGTGTTAGGGTTACGGTTAGGGTTAGGGTTAAGGGTTAGGGTTAGGATTAGGGGTTATGGGTTATGGGTTAGGGGTTAGGGTTAGGGTTAGGGTTTAGAGCTTAGGGTTAGGGTTATGGTTAGGGTTAGGAATTAGGTTTAGGGTTTGGGTAGGGTAAGGGTTAGGGTTAGCGTTAGTGTTAAGGGTTAGGGTTAAGGGTTAGGATTAGGGTTAGGGGTTAGGGTATGGGTTACGGTTAGAGTATGGGTTACGGTTACGGTTAGGGAACGGGTTAGGGTTAGGGTACGGGTACTGGTTAGGGTTAGGGTACGGAATAGGGTTAGTGTAAGGGTTAGGGTTAGGGATAGTGTACGGGATAGTGTTAGGGTTAAGGTACGGGTTTGGGTGCGTGTTAGGGTACAGGTTAGGGTTAGGTTTAGGGTACAGATTAGAGTTAGGGTACAGGTTAGGGTTCGGTTTATGTTATGGTGAGTGTTAGCGTTAGGGTACGGTTTAGTGTATGGGTTAGGTTTCAGGTTAGGTTTAGGTTTAGGTTTAGAGTTAGGGGTTAGGGTTAGTGTTAGTGTTAGTGTTAGTTTTCGGGTTAGGGTTAGGGTTAGGGGTTAGGGTTAGGTTTAGGGGGTAGTGTTAGTGTTAGTGTTAAGGTTAGGGGTTAAGGTTAGGGTTAGGGTTTGGGTTAGTGTTAGGATTAGGGTTAGGGTTAGGGTTAGGGTTAAGGGTTAGGGTTAAGGGTTAGGGTTAGGTTTAGGGTTAGTGGTTAGGGGTTCCGGTTAGGGTTAGGGTTAGGGGTAGGGATTAAGGTTAGGGTTAAGGGTTAGGGTTTGTTTTTGGTTTAGGTTTAGGGTTAGGGGTTAGGTTTTAGGGTTAGGGTTAGATGTTAGGGTTAGGGTTAGGGTTAGGAGTTAGGATTAGGGTTATGGTTAGGTACGTGTTAGTGTTAGGGTTAGGATACGGGTTAGGGTACGGGTTAGGGTACGGGTTAGTGTTAGAGTAATGGTTAGGGTTAGGGTTAGTGGACGGGTTAGTGTACGGGTTAGGGTGTGGGCTTAGGTTTAGGGTACGGGTTAGGGTATGGGTTAGGGTTGAGGTACAGGTTAGTGTTAGGGTACCTGTTAGGGTTAGAGTACGGTTAGGGTTAGTGTACGGGTTAAGTTTAGGGTTAGTGTTCAGGTTAGGGTTAGGGATAGGGGTTAGGGTTAGGGTTAGGGTTATGGTTAGAGTTAGGGTTAGGGTTAAGTGGTAGGGTTAAGAGTTAGGTTTAGGATAGGTTTAGTGTTAGGGTTAGGGGTTAGGGTTAGGGATTTGATTTGATTCGATTCTTTTCAATTCGATTCGATTCAATTCTTTTCGATTCAAATTGATTCGATGCAATTCTTTCAATTCGATTCTTATCGATTCGATTCTTTTCAATTCGATAGATTCTTTTCTATTTGATTCAATTTGATTCGATTCGATTCGAGTCTTTTTGATTCGATTTGTTTCGATTCGATTCTTTTCAGTTCGATTCGATTGAAATCTTTTCGATGTGATTCAATTCGATTCTTTATGAATCGATTTGATTCTTTTCAATTCGACTCGATTTTTTTCTATTCGATTCGATTCTTTTCCATTCGATTTGATTCGATTCTTTTCGATACGATTCGATTCTATTCTTTTCGATTCGATTCTCTTCGATTCTATTCTATTCTTTTTGATTCGATTCGATTTTTTCAATTCGATTCGATTCCTTTAGATTCGATTCAATTCGATTCAAATCTTTCGTTTCGATTCGATTCTTTTCATTTTGATTCTATCTTTTTCGATTAGATTCGATTCTTTTCGATTTGATTCAATTCGATTCGAATCTTTTCGAATCGATTCTATTCTTTTCGATTCGATTCGATTCTTTTCGATTTGATTCGATTCTTTCGATTCGATTCAAATCTTTTTTTTAAGTTTTTTTTAAATTTTTTTATGATTTACTTATGATAGTCACAGAGAGAGAGAGAGAGAGAGGCAGAGACATAGGCAGAGGGAGAAGCAGGCTCCATGCACCGGGAGCCTGACGTGGGATTCGATCCCAGGTCTCTAGGATCGCGCCCTGGTCCAAAGGCAGGCGCTAAACCGCTGTGCCACCCAGGGATCCCACGATTCAATTCTTTTTGATTCAATTCGATTCGATTTGATTCGATACTTTTCGATTCGATTCTTTTCGATTCGATTCAATTCTTTTCGATTTGATCGATTCTTTTCAATTCGATTCGATTCGATTTGATTCAATTTGATTCTTTTCGATTCGATTCGATTATTTTTTATTTGACTCAACTCAATGGTTTGATTCGATTATTTTTGATTCGATTTGATTCGATTCGATTATTTTCGATTCAATTCGATTGTATTCGAATATTTTCGATTCGATTCGATTGCATTAGATTCGATTATTTTTTATTCAATTCAATACGATTATTTTGATTTGATTCGATTCATTGTGGTTCGATTCAAATATTTTCGATTCGAATCGATTTTTTTCGATTCGATTCTTTTTTATTCGATTCGATTATTTTCAATTCGATTCGATTTGATGTGAATCGATTATTTTCGATTCAATTCGATTCGATTCGATTATTTTCAATTTGATTAGATTATTTTCGATTCGAATCAATTCGATTATTTTCGATTGGAATCTTTTCAATTCAATTGGATTATTTTCGATTCGATTCGATGCTATCGATTATTTTCGATTCAATTTGATTCGATGCAATTATTTTCGATTCAATGCAAATCAATTTGATTATTTTTGATTCGATTTGATTCGATTTGATTCGATTATTTTCAATTCGATTCAATTCTTTTTGATTCGATTCGATTCTTTTCGATTCGATTCGATTATTTTCGATTCAATTTGGTTCGATTCGAATCGATTATTTTCAATTCAATTCGATGTGATTCGGTTCGATTATTTTCGATTTGATTCAATTATTTTTGATTCAATTCGATTCGATTCAATTCGATTATTTTCGATTCGATTTGATTCGATTATTTTCAAATCAATTCGGTTCGATTCGATTCGATTATTTTAGATTCAATTCGGTTCGATTCGGTTCGATTATTTTCGATTTGATTCGATTGGATTAGTTTAGATTATTTTCGATTCGATTCGATTCTTTTCAATTCATTTCGATTATTTCCGATTCTATTCAATGCGAATTGATTATTTTCGATTCAATTACATTCGATTCGATTCGATAATTTTCGATTCGATTCGATTCTTTTCAATTCGATTCAATTCTTTTCGATTCGATTCAATATTTATGATTCAAATGACTCAATTCTTTTCGATTCGATTATTTTTTATTCGATTCAGTTATTTTCGATTTGATTATTTTCAATTCGATTCGATTCGATTATTTTCGATTCGATTCGATGTGAATCGATTATTTTCTAATCGATTCGTTTTAATTCGATTCGATTCGATTATTTTTGATTCGATTCGATTCGATTATTTTCGATTCGGTTCGATTATTTTCGATTTGATTCTTTTCGATTCGTTTCGATTATTTTCCATTCGAATCGATTCGATTATTTTCGATTCGATTATTTTCAATTCGATTCGATTATTTTCAATTCGATTTGATTATTTTCGATTCAATTCAATTCTATTATTTTCTATTCAATTCGATTTGATATGAATCGATATTTTGATTCGATTCGATTCGATTATTTTCGATTCGATTTGGTTCGATTATTTTTGATTCAATTCGATTTGGTTCGATTATTTTCGATTCAATTCGATTCTTTTCAATTCTATTCGATTCTTTTGGTTTCCATTTATTTGATTGTTTTCGATTCTATTGATTTGATTCGATTATTTTCGATTCGATTCTCTTCGATTCCATTCTTTTCGATTCGATTCGATTCTATTCGATTCGATTTGATGATTCGATTAGATTATTATCGATTCGATTTGATTCGATTCTTTTCGATTCGATTCGATTATTTTCGATTCGTTTCGATTCAATTATTTTTGATTCAATTCGATTCTCTTCGATTCCATTCTTTTCGATTTGAATCCATTCGATTATTTTCGATTCGATTCTTTTATATTCGATTCCATTATTTTCGATTCGATTCGATTATTTTTTATTCAATTCGATTCAATTATTTTCGATTTGATTCAATTTGATGCGAATCGATTATTTTCGATTCGATTCGATTCGATTATTTTCAATTCGAATCGATTCGATTCTTTTCGATTGGATTCTTTTCGATTCGATTGGATTCTTTTCGATTCGATTGGATTATTTTCAATTCAATTTGATTGGATTATTTTCAATTCGATTCGATGCGAATCGATTATTTTCGATTCAATTCGATTTGATGCGATTATTTTCGATTCGATTTGATTATTTTCGATTCGATTCGATTTGAATCGATTCGATTAGTTTCGATTTGACTCGATTACTTTCGATTCAATTCAATTCAATTTGATTATTTTCGATTCGATTTGATTGGATTGGATTCAATTATTTTCAATTCGATCTGATTATTTTTCATTCGATCGATTCTTCTCAATTCGATTCGATTATTTTCAATTCGATTCGATTCGCTTATTTTCGATTCAATTCGGTTCGATTCGATTCAATTATTTTCAATTCAATTCGATCGATTTGGTTCAATTATTTTTTATTTGATTCGATTCGATTCGATTATTTTCGATTCGATAAGATTACTTTTGATTCGATTATTTTCGATTCGATTTCATTATTTTCAATTCAATTCAATTCGATTATTTTCGATTCGATTCAATGCAAATCGATTATTTTTGATTAGATTCGATTCAATTTTTTTCGATTCGATTCGATTATTTTCAATTCGATTCAATTTGATTATTTTCATTTCGATTCAGTTCGATTTAATTCTATTATTTTCGATTCGATTTGTTTCATATCGATTCGAATCGTTTTGATTCAATTCGATTATTTTCGATTTGAATCAATTCTTTTCTTTTCAATTCGATTCTTTTCGATTCGGTTTGATATTTTTGATTTGAATCAACTCGATTCTTTTTGATTCGAGTATATAAGATTCAATTCGATTCTTTTCGATTCAATTCGATTCGATTCAATACGATTCTTTTCGATTGTATTTGATTCGATTCTTTTCGATTCTATTCGATTCGATTCTTTTCGATTCAATTCGATATGATTCGATTCTTTTCAATTCCATTCGATACGATTCGATTCTTTTCGATTCGATTCGATTCTTTTCATTTTGATTCGATTCGTTTCGATGCTATTCAATTCGATTCTTTTCGATTCAATTCGATTCATTTCGATGCTATTCAATTCGATTCTTTTCGATTTGATTCGATTCTTTTCAATTTGATTTGATTCTTTTCGATGGATTCGATTCGATTCTTTTCTATTCGATTCGATACAATTTGATTCTTTTCGATTCGATTTGATTTGATTTTTTTGGGTTCTGTTCGATTTGATTCTTTTCAATTCGCAATTGCCCCGCATACAATCAATTTTTTTCGATTCGATTCGACAGGCAGTCAGGATGGCCGAGGCAGAGGCCATGAGCTCAACTCTCAAACTGTGTATGCTTTTTGATGCATTCGATGTCTGCCAGGCACTTATTCAGGAGCTAGATTCGAGCTTCACTCAAACTGAACAAGGACGTTGGCAATCGCCTATTGAACTCAGATACACGAGATTCAGGCCTGTCACTTCCACAAGAGTTTCACAAACCCCTTCCGCACCTAACGCACTATGCTACGACCTCCGTCTACAGGCAGTCAGGATGAGGGTCCTGCCCTGACCTCAGCTCTCACAAGGAAGCATGCCTAGAAGCCATTCTTTCAACCAGCTGCCTTCTTATGGCAGTGAGAACGCAGCAGTATTCTGAGTCAGGAGGTTCCATGATTACCATCTCCTGCACCTGGACATACCCCCAGGTCTGCATTGTTCCACTTGTGTCTCAGAAGCCTCTGACAAACGTCTATGGTGAAGATGTTGGAAACTCATTCTGCAGGCAGTGTGGAACTGTGAGGGACTGAGTGTGAGCTCAACTCTCAGAAGTAGTTGCCTTTGGACAGGGCGTTCAGCTAGCTTCTCACCTATGGAACTTAGTATGTAGCACCAGTCTCAGACAGGAATTACTAGGAAATCGCTGGATTGAGCTTGGAGGCACTTGTCTTGTGTGCCGACATTCCGCTTCTCTCACAACACTTCAGTCACGCATTGAGCCTAGGCCTGTCTGCAGCGAAGTGTACCTGCAGGCAGGATGTGGGAAGCAGGCCATAAGCTCAACACTCAAAAGTGTACGCCTGGGAGGCAGATGTCTGCTATCCACTCGTACATGGGAGGTAGAAACTAGCTACACTCTGATAGCAGAAGGCCGTTGAAATCGCTGTATTCAACTCAGATACGCGTGAGTTCAGGCCCAACGCTTCCACATGCTTTCTCACCCGCCTCCCAGCACCTAACATAAGGATGTTAGCCTCCACGTCTACAGTCTGGCAGGATGGGAGGGTCCTGCCCTGAGCTCTGCTCTCCAAAGGAAGCATGCCTGCAAGCTAGCTTTCCACTAGCTGAGTTGTTATGGCCGAAAAGAAGCAGCATTGTAAGTCAGGACGTTCCTAATACCGCCTACCACCCCCGGAGACACAAACATTGAAGACTGCACCTTGCCCTGCGTCCCACGAGCTTCCGACAAACAAGTCTAGTGAGGATATTCGTAACTCCATGTGCAGGCAGGGTGGAACTGGGAGTCAAGTGTCACTCACCTCACAGGAGGAAGTTCCCAGAGAGATAGCTTTCAACAAGGTACTCGGTTTGGAAGTTAGTATGCAGCTCCCTTCTGAGGGAGGAATTGCTCAGAAGTCGCTGGATTGAGCTAAGAGTCACTTGCCGCTCACAAAGCTTGCCCCAGACGAACGAAATCCTTTGGAAGCGGCATACAGGCGGTCAACGGGGGGTACAAACCATAAGCTCAATCCAGGAGCGTGCATGCCTTGGAGGCAGCCGTCCTGGCGCGAAACTGACAAGGCAGACACTTGGTTCTCACTTCGCTACTGTCCCGCATACAACGAAATGCTGTGGAAGGACCGTACAGGCAGTCAGGATGGCCGAGGCAGAGGCCATGAGCTCAACTCTCAAACTGTGTATGCTTTGCAGGCCGATGTCTGCTAGGCACTTATTCAGGGGAGCTAGAACCGAGCTACACTCAAACTGAACAAGGACGTTGGCAATCGCTCTATTGAACTCAGATACACGAGAGTGCGGGCCTGTCACTTCCACAAGAGTTTCACAAAACCCTTCCGGCACCTAACGTAACTATGCTACGACCTCCGTCTACAGGCAGTCAGGATGCGGGAGGGTCCTGCCCTGACCTCAGCTCTCACAAGGAAGCATGCCTAGAAGCCAGCTTTCAACCAGCTGCCTTCTTATGGCAGTGAGAACGCAGCAGTATTCTGAGTCAGGAGGTTCCACGATTACCACTCTCCTGCACCTGGACATACCCCCAGGTCTGCATTGTTCCACTTGTGTCTCAGAAGCCTCTGACAAACGTCTATGGTGAAGATGTTGGAAACTCATTCTGCAGGCAGTGTGGAACTGTGAGGGACTGAGTGTGAGCTCAACTCTCAGAAGTAAGTTGCTTTGGACAGGGCGTTCAGCTAGCTTCTCACCTATGGAACTTAGTATGTAGCACCAGTCTCAGACAGGAATTACTAGGAAATCGCTGGATTGAGCTTGGAGGCACTTGTCTTGTGTGTGCCGACATTCCGCTACCTCTCACAACACTTCAGTCACGCATCGAGCCTAGGCCTGTCTGCAGCGAAGTACCTGCAGGCAGGATGTGGGAAGTACAGGCCATAAGCTCAACACTCAAAAGTGTGTACGCCTGGGAGGCAGATGTCTGCTATCCACTCGTACATGGGAGGTAGAAACTAGCTACACTCTGATAGCAGAAGGCCGTTGGAAATCGCTGTATTCAACTCAGATACGCGTGAGTTCAGGCCCAACGCTCCACATGCTTTCCTCACCACGCTCCCAGCACCTAACATAAGGATGTTAGCCTCCACGTCTACAGTCTGGCAGGATGGAGGGGTCCTGCCCTGAGCTCTGCTCTCCAAAGGAAGCATGCCTGCAAGCTAGCTTTCCACTAGCTGAGTTGTTATGGCCGTGAAAAAGAAGCAGCATTGTAAGTCAGGACGTTCCGTCAATACCGCTCTACCACCCCGGAGACACAAACATTGAAGACTGCACCTTGGCCCTTGCGTCCCACGAGCTTCGACAAACAAGTCTAGTGAGGATATTCGTAACTCCATGTGCAGGCAGGGTGGAACTGGGAAGTACCGTGTCAGCTCACCTCACAGGAGGAAGTCCCAGAGAGATAGCTTTCAACAAGGTACGGGTTTGGAAGTTAGTATGCAGCTCCCTTCTGAGGGAGGAATTGCTCAGAAGTCGCTGGATTGAGCTAAGAGTCACTTGCCGCTCACAAAGCTTGCGTCCCAGACGAACGAAATCCTTTGGAAGCAGCATACAGGCGGTCAACGTGGGGCGGTACAAACCATAAGCTCAATCCAAAGGAGCGTGCATGCCTTGAGGCAGCCGTCTGCTGGGCGCGAAACTGACAAGGCAGACACTTGGTTTCACTCGCTACTGTCCCGCATACAACGAAATGCTGTGGAAGCGGACCGTACAGGCAGTCAGGATGGCCGAGGCAGAGGCCATGAGCTCAACTCTCAAACTGTGTATGCTTTGCAGGCCGATGTCTGCTAGGCACTTATTCAGGAGCTAGAACCGAGCTACACTCAAACTGAACAAGGACGTTGGCAATCGCTGTATTGAACTCAGATACACGAGAGTGCAGGCCTGTCACTTCCACAAGAGTTTCAAAACCCCTTCCGGCACCTAACGATCTATGCTACGACCTCCGTCTACAGGCAGTCAGGATGCGGGAGGGTCCTGCCCTGACCTCAGCTCTCACAAGGAAGCATGCCTAGAAGCCAGCTTTCAACCAGCTGCCTTCTTATGGCAGTGAGAACGCAGCAGTATTCTGAGTCAGGAGGTTCCACGATTACCACTCTCCTGCACCTGGACATACCCCCAGGTCTGCATTGTTCCACTTGTGTCTCAGAAGCCTCTGACAAACGTCTATGGTGAAGATGTTGGAAACTCATTCTGCAGGCAGTGTGGAACTGTGAGGGACTGAGTGTGAGCTCAACTCTCAGAAGTAAGTTGCCTTTGGACAGGGCGTTCAGCTAGCTTCTCACCTATGGAACTTAGTATGTAGCACCAGTCTCAGACAGAAATTACTAGGAAATCGCTGGATTGAGCTTGGAGGCACTTGTCTTGTGCCGGGACATTCCGCTTACCTCTCACAACACTTCAGTCACGCATCGAGCCTAGGCCTGTCTGCAGCGAAGTGTACCTGCAGGCAGGATGTGGGAAGTACAGGCCATAAGCTCAACACTAAAAGTGTGTACGCCTGGGAGGCAGATGTCTGCTATCCACTCGTACATGGGAGGTAGAAACTAGCTACACTCTGATAGCAGAAGGCCGTTGGAAATCGCTGTATTCAACTCAGATACGCGTGAGTTCAGGCCCAACGCTTCCACATGCTTTCCTCACCACGTCTCCCAGCACCTAACATAAGGATGTTAGCCTCCACGTCTACAGTCTGGCAGGATGCGGGAGGGTCCTGCCCTGAGCTCTGCTCTCCAAAGGAAGCATGCCTGCAAGCTAGCTTTCCACTAGCTGAGTTGTTATGGCCGTGAAAAGAAGCAGCATTGTAAGTCAGGACGTTCCGTCAATACCGCTCTACCACCCCGGAGACACAAACATTGAAGACTGCACCTTGCCCTTGCGTCCCACGAGCTTCCGACAAACAAGTCTAGTGAGGATATTCGTAACTCCATGTGCAGGCAGGGTGGAACTGGGAAGTACCGCGTGTCAGCTCACCTCACAGGAGGAAGTTCCCAGAGAGATAGCTTTCAACAAGGTACTCGGGTTTGGAAGTTAGTATGCAGCTCCCTTCTGAGGGAGGAATTGCTCAGAAGTCGCTGGATTGAGCTAAGAGTCACTTGCCGCTCACAAAGCTTGCGTCCCGTATCGAACGAAATCCTTTGGAAGCGAAGCATACAGGCGGTCAACGTGGGGCGGTACAAACCATAAGCTCAATCCAAAGGAGCGTGCATGCCTTGGAGGCAGCCGTCTGCTGGCGCGAAACTGACAAGGCAGACACTTGGTTCTCACTTCGCTACTGTCCCGCATACAACGAAATGCTGTGGAAGCGACCGTACAGGCAGTCAGGATGGCCGAGGCAGAGGCCATGAGCTCAACTCTCAAACTGTGTATGCTTTGCAGGCCGATGTCTGCTAGGCACTTATTCAGGGAGCTAGAACCGAGCTACACTCAAACTGAACAAGGACGTTGGCAATCGCTCTATTGAACTCAGATACACGAGAGTGCGGGCCTGTCACTTCCACAAGAGTTTCACAAACCCCTTCCGGCACCTAACGTAACTATGCTACGACCTCCGTCTACAGGCAGTCAGGATGCGGGAGGGTCCTGCCCTGACCTCAGCTCTCACAAGGAAGCATGCCTAGAAGCCAGCTTTCAACCAGCTGCCTTCTTATGGCAGTGAGAACGCAGCAGTATTCTGAGTCAGGAGGTTCCACGATTACCACTCTCCTGCACCTGGACATACCCCCAGGTCTGCATTGTTCCACTTGTGTCTCAGAAGCCTCTGACAAACGTCTATGGTGAAGATGTTGGAAACTCATTCTGCAGGCAGTGTGGAACTGTGAGGGACTGAGTGTGAGCTCAACTCTCAGAAGTAAGTTGCCTTTGGACAGGGCGTTCAGCTAGCTTCTCACCTATGGAACTTAGTATGTAGCACCAGTCTCAGACAGGAATTACTAGGAAATCGCTGGATTGAGCTTGGAGGCACTTGTCTTGTGTGCCGGGACATTCCGCTTACCTCTCACAACACTTCAGTCACGCATCGAGCCTAGGCCTGTCAGCGAAGTGTACCTGCAGGCAGGATGTGGGAAGTACAGGCCATAAGCTCAACACTCAAAAGTGTGTACGCCTGGGAGGCAGATGTCTGCTATCCACTCGTACATGGGAGGTAGAAACTAGCTACACTCTGATAGCAGAAGGCCGTTGGAAATCGCTGTATTCAACTCAGATACGCGTGAGTTCAGGCCCAACGCTTCCACATGCTTTCCTCACCACGTCTCCCAGCACCTAACATAAGGATGTTAGCCTACGTCTACAGTCTGGCAGGATGCGGGAGGGGTCCTGCCCTGAGCTCTGCTCTCCAAAGGAAGCATGCCTGCAAGCTAGCTTTCCACTAGCTGAGTTGTTATGGCCGTGAAAAAGAAGCAGCATTGTAAGTCAGGACGTTCCGTCAATACCGCTCTACCACCCCCGGAGACACAAACATTGAAGACTGCACCTTGGCCCTTGCGTCCCACGAGCTTCCGACAAACAAGTCTAGTGAGGATATTCGTAACTCCATGTGCAGGCAGGGTGGAACTGGGAAGTACCGCGTGTCAGCTCACCTCACAGGAGGAAGTTCCCCAGAGAGATAGCTTTCAACAAGGTACTCGGGTTTGGAAGTTAGTATGCAGCTCCCTTCTGAGGGAGGAATTGCTCAGAAGTCGCTGGATTGAGCTAAGAGTCACTTGCCGCTCACAAAGCTTGCGTCCCGTATCGAACGAAATCCTTTGGAAGCGAAGCATACAGGCGGTCAACGTGGGGGCGGTACAAACCATAAGCTCAATCAAAGGAGCGTGCATGCCTTGAGGCAGCCGTCTGCTGGGCGCGAAACTGACAAGGCAGACACTTGGTTCTCACTTCGCTACTGTCCCGCATACAACGAAATGCTGTGGAAGGACCGTACAGGCAGTCAGGATGGCCGAGGCAGAGGCCATGAGCTCAACTCTCAAACTGTGTATGCTTTGCAGGCCGATGTCTGCTAGGCACTTATTCAGGGAGCTAGAACCGAGCTACACTCAAACTGAACAAGGACGTTGGCAATCGCTCTATTGAACTCAGATACACGAGAGTGCGGGCCTGTCACTTCCACAAGAGTTTCACAAAACCCCTTCCGGCACCTAACGTAACTATGCTACGACCTCCGTCTACAGGCAGTCAGGATGCGGGAGGGTCCTGCCCTGACCTCAGCTCTCACAAGGAAGCATGCCTAGAAGCCAGCTTTCAACCAGCTGCCTTCTTATGGCAGTGAGAACGCAGCAGTATTCTGAGTCAGGAGGTTCCACGATTACCACTCTCCTGCACCTGGACATACCCCCAGGTCTGCATTGTTCCACTTGTGTCTCAGAAGCCTCTGACAAACGTCTATGGTGAAGATGTTGGAAACTCATTCTGCAGGCAGTGTGGAACTGTGAGGGACTGAGTGTGAGCTCAACTCTCAGAAGTAAGTTGCCTTTGGACAGGGCGTTCAGCTAGCTTCTCACCTATGGAACTTAGTATGTAGCACCAGTCTCAGACAGGAATTACTAGGAAATCGCTGGATTGAGCTTGGAGGCACTTGTCTTGTGTGCCGGGACATTCCGCTTACCTCTCACAACACTTCAGTCACGCATCGAGCCTAGGCCTGTCTGCAGCGAAGTGTACCTGCAGGCAGGATGTGGGAAGTACAGGCCATAAGCTCAACACTCAAAAGTGTGTACGCCTGGGAGGCAGATGTCTGCTATCCACTCGTACATGGGAGGTAGAAACTAGCTACACTCTGATAGCAGAAGGCCGTTGGAAATCGCTGTATTCAACTCAGATACGCGTGAGTTCAGGCCCAACGCTTCCACATGCTTTCCTCACCACGTCTCCCAGCACCTAACATAAGGATGTTAGCCTCCACGTCTACAGTCTGGCAGGATGCGGGAGGGGTCCTGCCCTGAGCTCTGCTCTCCAAAGGAAGCATGCCTGCAAGCTAGCTTTCCACTAGCTGAGTTGTTATGGCCGTGAAAAGAAGCAGCATTGTAAGTCAGGACGTTCCGTCAATACCGCTCTACCACCCCCGGAGACACAAACATTGAAGACTGCACCTTGGCCCTTGCGTCCCACGAGCTTCCGACAAACAAGTCTAGTGAGGATATTCGTAACTCCATGTGCAGGCAGGGTGGAACTGGGAAGTACCGCGTGTCAGCTCACCTCACAGGAGGAAGTTCCCCAGAGAGATAGCTTTCAACAAGGTACTCGGGTTTGGAAGTTAGTATGCAGCTCCCTTCTGAGGGAGGAATTGCTCAGAAGTCGCTGGATTGAGCTAAGAGTCACTTGCCGCTCACAAAGCTTGCGTCCCGTATCGAACGAAATCCTTTGGAAGCGAAGCATACAGGCGGTCAACGTGGGGCGGTACAAACCATAAGCTCAATCCAAAGGAGCGTGCATGCCTTGGAGGCAGCCGTCTGCTGGGCGCGAAACTGACAAGGCAGACACTTGGTTCTCACTTCGCTACTGTCCCGCATACAACGAAATGCTGTGGAAGCGGACCGTACAGGCAGTCAGGATGGCCGAGGCAGAGGCCATGAGCTCAACTCTCAAACTGTGTATGCTTTGCAGGCCGATGTCTGCTAGGCACTTATTCAGGGAGCTAGAACCGAGCTACACTCAAACTGAACAAGGACGTTGGCAATCGCTCTATTGAACTCAGATACACGAGAGTGCGGGCCTGTCACTTCCACAAGAGTTTCACAAAACCCCTTCCGGCACCTAACGTAACTATGCTACGACCTCCGTCTACAGGCAGTCAGGATGCGGGAGGGTCCTGCCCTGACCTCAGCTCTCACAAGGAAGCATGCCTAGAAGCCAGCTTTCAACCAGCTGCCTTCTTATGGCAGTGAGAACGCAGCAGTATTCTGAGTCAGGAGGTTCCACGATTACCACTCTCCTGCACCTGGACATACCCCCAGGTCTGCATTGTTCCACTTGTGTCTCAGAAGCCTCTGACAAACGTCTATGGTGAAGATGTTGGAAACTCATTCTGCAGGCAGTGTGGAACTGTGAGGGACTGAGTGTGAGCTCAACTCTCAGAAGTAAGTTGCCTTTGGACAGGGCGTTCAGCTAGCTTCTCACCTATGGAACTTAGTATGTAGCACCAGTCTCAGACAGGAATTACTAGGAAATCGCTGGATTGAGCTTGGAGGCACTTGTCTTGTGTGCCGGGACATTCCGCTTACCTCTCACAACACTTCAGTCACGCATCGAGCCTAGGCCTGTCTGCAGCGAAGTGTACCTGCAGGCAGGATGTGGGAAGTACAGGCCATAAGCTCAACACTCAAAAGTGTGTACGCCTGGGAGGCAGATGTCTGCTATCCACTCGTACATGGGAGGTAGAAACTAGCTACACTCTGATAGCAGAAGGCCGTTGGAAATCGCTGTATTCAACTCAGATACGCGTGAGTTCAGGCCCAACGCTTCCACATGCTTTCCTCACCACGTCTCCCAGCACCTAACATAAGGATGTTAGCCTCCACGTCTACAGTCTGGCAGGATGCGGGAGGGGTCCTGCCCTGAGCTCTGCTCTCCAAAGGAAGCATGCCTGCAAGCTAGCTTTCCACTAGCTGAGTTGTTATGGCCGTGAAAAAGAAGCAGCATTGTAAGTCAGGACGTTCCGTCAATACCGCTCTACCACCCCGGAGACACAAACATTGAAGACTGCACCTTGGCCCTTGCGTCCCACGAGCTTCCGACAAACAAGTCTAGTGAGGATATTCGTAACTCCATGTGCAGGCAGGGTGGAACTGGGAAGTACCGCGTGTCAGCTCACCTCACAGGAGGAAGTTCCCCAGAGAGATAGCTTTCAACAAGGTACTCGGGTTTGGAAGTTAGTATGCAGCTCCCTTCTGAGGGAGGAATTGCTCAGAAGTCGCTGGATTGAGCTAAGAGTCACTTGCCGCTCACAAAGCTTGCGTCCCGTATCGAACGAAATCCTTTGGAAGCGAAGCATACAGGCGGTCAACGTGGGGCGGTACAAACCATAAGCTCAATCCAAAGGAGCGTGCATGCCTTGGAGGCAGCCGTCTGCTGGGCGCGAAACTGACAAGGCAGACACTTGGTTCTCACTTCGCTACTGTCCCGCATACAACGAAATGCTGTGGAAGCGGACCGTACAGGCAGTCAGGATGGCCGAGGCAGAGGCCATGAGCTCAACTCTCAAACTGTGTATGCTTTGCAGGCCGATGTCTGCTAGGCACTTATTCAGGGAGCTAGAACCGAGCTACACTCAAACTGAACAAGGACGTTGGCAATCGCTCTATTGAACTCAGATACACGAGAGTGCGGGCCTGTCACTTCCACAAGATTTTCACAAAACCCCTTCCGGCACCTAACGTAACTATGCTACGACCTCCGTCTACAGGCAGTCAGGATGCGGGAGGGTCCTGCCCTGACCTCAGCTCTCACAAGGAAGCATGCCTAGAAGCCAGCTTTCAACCAGCTGCCTTCTTATGGCAGTGAGAACGCAGCAGTATTCTGAGTCAGGAGGTTCCACGATTACCACTCTCCTGCACCTGGACATACCCCCAGGTCTGCATTGTTCCACTTGTGTCTCAGAAGCCTCTGACAAACGTCTATGGTGAAGATGTTGGAAACTCATTCTGCAGGCAGTGTGGAACTGTGAGGGACTGAGTGTGAGCTCAACTCTCAGAAGTAAGTTGCCTTTGGACAGGGCGTTCAGCTAGCTTCTCACCTATGGAACTTAGTATGTAGCACCAGTCTCAGACAGGAATTACTAGGAAATCGCTGGATTGAGCTTGGAGGCACTTGTCTTGTGTGCCGGGACATTCCGCTTACCTCTCACAACACTTCAGTCACGCATCGAGCCTAGGCCTGTCTGCAGCGAAGTGTACCTGCAGGCAGGATGTGGGAAGTACAGGCCATAAGCTCAACACTCAAAAGTGTGTACGCCTGGGAGGCAGATGTCTGCTATCCACTCGTACATGGGAGGTAGAAACTAGCTACACTCTGATAGCAGAAGGCCGTTGGAAATCGCTGTATTCAACTCAGATACGCGTGAGTTCAGGCCCAACGCTTCCACATGCTTTCCTCACCACGTCTCCCAGCACCTAACATAAGGATGTTAGCCTCCACGTCTACAGTCTGGCAGGATGCGGGAGGGTCCTGCCCTGAGCTCTGCTCTCCAAAGGAAGCATGCCTGCAAGCTAGCTTTCCACTAGCTGAGTTGTTATGGCCGTGAAAAAGAAGCAGCATTGTAAGTCAGGACGTTCCGTCAATACCGCTCTACCACCCCGGAGACACAAACATTGAAGACTGCACCTTGGCCCTTGCGTCCCACGAGCTTCCGACAAACAAGTCTAGTGAGGATATTCGTAACTCCATGTGCAGGCAGGGTGGAACTGGGAAGTACCGCGTGTCAGCTCACCTCACAGGAGGAAGTTCCCCAGAGAGATAGCTTTCAACAAGGTACTCGGGTTTGGAAGTTAGTATGCAGCTCCCTTCTGAGGGAGGAATTGCTCAGAAGTCGCTGGATTGAGCTAAGAGTCACTTGCCGCTCACAAAGCTTGCGTCCCGTATCGAACGAAATCCTTTGGAAGCGAAGCATACAGGCGGTCAACGGGGGCGGTACAAACCATAAGCTCAATCCAAAGGAGCGTGCATGCCTTGGAGGCAGCCGTCTGCTGGGCGCGAAACTGACAAGGCAGACACTTGGTTCTCACTTCGCTACTGTCCCGCATACAACGAAATGCTGTGGAAGCGGACCGTACAGGCAGTCAGGATGGCCGAGGCAGAGGCCATGAGCTCAACTCTCAAACTGTGTATGCTTTGCAGGCCGATGTCTGCTAGGCACTTATTCAGGGGAGCTAGAACCGAGCTACACTCAAACTGAACAAGGACGTTGGCAATCGCTCTATTGAACTCAGATACACGAGAGTGCGGGCCTGTCACTTCCACAAGAGTTTCACAAAACCCCTTCCGGCACCTAACGTAACTATGCTACGACCTCCGTCTACAGGCAGTCAGGATGCGGGAGGGTCCTGCCCTGACCTCAGCTCTCACAAGGAAGCATGCCTAGAAGCCAGCTTTCAACCAGCTGCCTTCTTATGGCAGTGAGAACGCAGCAGTATTCTGAGTCAGGAGGTTCCACGATTACCACTCTCCTGCACCTGGACATACCCCCAGGTCTGCATTGTTCCACTTGTGTCTCAGAAGCCTCTGACAAACGTCTATGGTGAAGATGTTGGAAACTCATTCTGCAGGCAGTGTGGAACTGTGAGGGACTGAGTGTGAGCTCAACTCTCAGAAGTAAGTTGCCTTTGGACAGGGCGTTCAGCTAGCTTCTCACCTATGGAACTCGTGTATGTAGCAACCAGTCTCAGACAGAAATTACTAGGAAATCGCTGGGATTGAGCTTGGAGGCACTTGTCTTGTGTGCCGGGACATTCCGCTTACCTCTCACAACACTTCAGTCACGCATCGAGCCTAGGCCTGTTTGCAGCGAAGTGTACCTGCAGGCAGGGATGTGGGAAGTACAGGTCCATAAGCTCAACACTCAAAAGTGTGTACGCCTGGGAGGCAGATGTCTGCTATCCACTCGTACATGGGAGGTAGAAACTAGCTGCACTCTGATAGAAGAAGGCCGTTGGAAATCGCTGTATTCAACTCAGATATGCGTGAGTTCAGGCCCAACGCTTCCACATGCTTTTCTCACCACATCTCCCAGCACCTAACATAAGGATGTTAGCCTCTACGTCTACAGTCTGGCAGGATGCGGGAGGGAGGGTCCTGCCCTGAGCTCTGCTCTCAAAAGGAAGCATGCCTGCAAGCTAGCTTTCCACTAGCTGAGTTGTTATGGCCGTGAAAAAGAAGCAGCATTGTAAGTCAGGACGTTCCGTCAATACCGCTCTACCACCCCTGGAGACACAAACGTTGAAGACTGCACCTTGGCCCTTGCGTCCCACGAGCTTCCGACAAACAAGTCTAGTGAGGATATTCGTAAATCCATGTGCAGGCAGTGTGGAACTGGGAAGTACCGCGTGTCAGCTCACCTCACAGGAGGAAGTTCCCCAGAGAGATAGCTTTCAACAAGGTACTCGGGTTTGGAAGTTAGTATGCAGCTCCCTTCTGAGGGAGGAATTGCTCGGAAGTCGCTGGGATTGAGCTAAGAGTCACGTGCCGCTCACAAAGCTTGCGTCCCGTATCGAACGAAATCCTTTGGAAGCGAAGCATACAGGCGGTCAACGTGTGGGAGGTACAAACCATAAGCTCAATCCAAAGGAGTGTGCATGCCTTGGAGGCAGCCGTCTGCTGGGCGCGAAACTGACAAGGCAGACACTTGGTTCTCACTTCGCTACTGTCCCGCATACAACGAAATGCTGTGGAAGCGGACCGTACAGGCAGTCAGGATGGCCGAGGTAAAGGCCATGAGCTCAACTCTCAAACTGTGTATGCTTTGCAGGCCGATGTCTGCTAGGCACTTATTCAGGGGAGCTAGAACCGAGCTACACTCAAACTGAACAAGGACGTTGGCAATCGCTGTGTTGAACTCAGATACACGAGAGTGCAGGCCTGTCACTTCCACAAGATTTTCACAAAACCCCTTCCAGCACCTAACGTACTTATGCTACGACCTATGTCTACAGGCAGTCAGGATGCGGGAGGGTTCTGCCCTGACCTCAGCTCTCACGAGGAAGCATGCCTAGAAGCCAGCTTTCAACCAGCTGCGTTCTCATGGCAGTGAGAACGCAGCAGTATTCTGAGTCAGGAGGTTCCAAGATTACCACTCTCCTGCACCTGGACATACCCTCCAGGTCTGCATTGTTCCACTTGTGTCTCAGAAGCCTCTGACAAACGTCTATGGTGAAGATGTTGGAAACTCATTCTGCAGGCAGTGTGGAACTGTTGAGGGACTGAGTGTGAGCTCAACTCTCAGAAGTAAGGTTGCCTTTGGACAGGGCGTTCAGCTAGCTTCTCACCTATGGAACTTAGTATGTAGCACCAGTCTCAGACAGAATTACTAGGAAATCGCTGGATTGAGCTTGGAGGGCACTTGTCTTGTGTGCCGGGACATTCCGCTTACCTCTCACAAACACTTCAGTCACGCATCGAGCCTAGGCCTGTTGCAGCGAAGTGTACCTGCAGGCAGGATGTGGGAAGTACAGGCCATAACTCAACACTCAAAAGTGTGTACGCCTGGGAGGCAGATGTCTGCTATCCACTCGTACATGGGAGGTAGAAACTATGCTACACTCTGATAGAGAAGGCCGTTGGAAATCGCTGTATTCAACTCAGATACGCGTGAGTTCAGCCCAACGCTTCCACATGCTTTTCTCACCACATCTCCCAGCACCTAACATAAGGATGTTAGCCTCTACGTCTACAGTCTGGCAGGATGCGGAGGGGTCCTGCCCTGAGCTTGCTCTCAAAGGAAGCATGCCTGCAAGCTAGCTTTCCACTAGCTGAGTTGTTATGGCCGTGAAAAAGAAGCAGCATTGTAAGTCAGGACGTTCCGTCAATACCGCTCTACCACCCCGGAGACACAAACATTGAAGACTGCACCTTGGCCCTTGCGTCCCACGAGCTTCCGACAAACAAGTCTAGTGAGGATATTCGTAACTCCATGTGCAGGCAGGGTGGAACTGGGAAGTACCGCGTGTCAGCTCACCTCACAGGAGGAAGTTCCCCAGAGAGATAGCTTTCAACAAGGTACTCGGGTTTGGAAGTTAGTATGCAGCTCCCTTCTGAGGGAGGAATTGCTCAGAAGTCGCTGGATTGAGCTAAGAGTCACTTGCCGCTCACAAAGCTTGCGTCCCGTATCGAACGAAATCCTTTGGAAGCGAAGCATACAGGCGGTCAACGTGGGGGCGGTACAAACCATAAGCTCAATCCAAAGGAGCGTGCATGCCTTGGAGGCAGCCGTCTGCTGGGCGCGAAACTGACAAGGCAGACACTTGGTTCTCACTTCGCTACTGTCCCGCATACAACGAAATGCTGTGGAAGCGGACCGTACAGGCAGTCAGGATGGCCGAGGCAGAGGCCATGAGCTCAACTCTCAAACTGTGTATGCTTTGCAGGCCGATGTCTGCTAGGCACTTATTCAGGGGAGCTAGAACCGAGCTACACTCAAACTGAACAAGGACGTTGGCAATCGCTCTATTGAACTCAGATACACGAGAGTGCGGGCCTGTCACTTCCACAAGAGTTTCACAAAACCCCTTCCGGCACCTAACGTAACTATGCTACGACCTCCGTCTACAGGCAGTCAGGATGCGGGAGGGTCCTGCCCTGACCTCAGCTCTCACAAGGAAGCATGCCTAGAAGCCAGCTTTCAACCAGCTGCCTTCTTATGGCAGTGAGAACGCAGCAGTATTCTGAGTCAGGAGGTTCCACGATTACCACTCTCCTGCACCTGGACATACCCCCAGGTCTGCATTGTTCCACTTGTGTCTCAGAAGCCTCTGACAAACGTCTATGGTGAAGATGTTGGAAACTCATTCTGCAGGCAGTGTGGAACTGTGAGGGACTGAGTGTGAGCTCAACTCTCAGAAGTAAGTTGCCTTTGGACAGGGCGTTCAGCTAGCTTCTCACCTATGGAACTTAGTATGTAGCACCAGTCTCAGACAGGAATTACTAGGAAATCGCTGGATTGAGCTTGGAGGCACTTGTCTTGTGTGCCGGGACATTCCGCTTACCTCTCACAACACTTCAGTCACGCATCGAGCCTAGGCCTGTCTGCAGCGAAGTGTACCTGCAGGCAGGATGTGGGAAGTACAGGCCATAAGCTCAACACTCAAAAGTGTGTACGCCTGGGAGGCAGATGTCTGCTATCCACTCGTACATGGGAGGTAGAAACTAGCTACACTCTGATAGCAGAAGGCCGTTGGAAATCGCTGTATTCAACTCAGATACGCGTGAGTTCAGGCCCAACGCTTCCACATGCTTTCCTCACCACGTCTCCCAGCACCAACATAAGGATGTTAGCCTCCACGTCTACGTCTGGCAGGATGCGGGAGGGGTCCTGCCCTGAGCTCTGCTCTCCAAAGGAAGCATGCCTGCAAGCTAGCTTTCCACTAGCTGAGTTGTTAGGCCGTGAAAAAGAAGCAGCATTGTAAGCAGGACGTTCCGTCAATACCGCTCTACCACCCCCGGAGACACAAACATTGAAGACTGCACCTTGGCCCTTGCGTCCCACGGCTTCCGACAAACAAGTCTAGTGAGGATATCGTAACTCCATGTGGCAGCAGGGTGGAACTGGGAAGTACCGCGTGTCAGCTCACCTCACAGGAGGAAGTTCCCCAGAGAGATAGCTTTCAACAAGGTACTCGGGTTTGGAAGTTAGTATGCAGCTCCCCTTCTGAGGGAGGAATTGCTCAGAAGTCGCTGGATTGAGCTAAGAGTCACTTGCCGCTCACAAAGCTTGCGTCCCGTATCGAACGAAATCCTTGGAAGCGAAGCAGTACAGGCGGTCAACGTGGGGGCGGTACAAACCCTAAGCTCAATCCAAAGGAGCGTGCATGCCTTGGAGGCAGCCGTCTGCTGGCCGAAACTGACAAGGCAGACACTTGGTTCTCACTATCGCTACTGTCCCGCTACAACGAAATGCTGTGGAAGCAGACCGTACAGGCAGTCAGGATGGCCGAGGCAGAGGCCATGAGCTCACTCTCAAACTGTGTATTGCTTTGCAGGCGATGTCTGCTAGGCACTTATTCAGGGGAGCTAGAACCGAGCTACACTCAACTGAACAAGGACGTTGGCAATCGCTCTATTGAACTCAGATACACGAGAGTGCGGGCCCTGTCACTTCCACAAGAGTTTCACAAAACCCCTTCCGGCACCTAACGTAACTATGCTACGACCTCCGTCTACAGGCAGTCAGGATGCGGGAGGGTCCTGCCCTGAACCTCAGCTCTCACAAGGAAGCATGCCTAGAAGCCAGCTTTTCAACCAGCTGCCTTCTATGGCAGTGAGAACGCAGCAGTATTCTGAGTCAGGAGGTCCACGATTACCACTCTCCTGCACCTGGACATACCCCCAGGTCTGCATTGTTCCACTTGTGTCTCAGAAGCCTCTGACAAACTTCTATGGTGAAGATGTTGGAAACTCATTCTGCAGGCAGTGTGGAACTGTGAGGGGACTGAGTGTGAGCTCAACTCTCAGAAGTAAGTTCCTTTGGACGGGCGTTCAGCTAGCTTCTCACCTATGGAACTTAGTATGTAGCACCAGTCTCAGACAGGAATTACTAGGAAATCGCTGGATTGAGCTTGGATGCACTTGTCTTGTGTGCCGGGACATTCCGCTTACCTCTCACAACACTTCAGTCACGCATCGAGCCTAGGCCTGTCTGCAGCGAAGTGTACCGCAGGCAGGATGTGGGAAGTACAGGGCCATAAGCTCAACACTCAAAAGTGGTACGCCTGGGAGGCAGATGTCTGCTATCCCACTCGTACATGGGAGTAGAAACTAGCTACACTCTGATAGCAGAAGGCCGTTGGAAATCGCTGTATTCAACTCAGATACGCGTGAGTTCAGGCCCAACGCTTCCACATGCTTTCCCTCACCACGTCTCCCAGCACCTAACATAAGGATGTTAGCCGCCACGTCTACAGTCTGGCAGGATGCGGGAGGGGTCCTGCCCTGAGCTCTGCTCTCCAAAGGAAGCAGCCTGCAAGCTAGCTTTCCACTAGCTGAGTTGTTATGGCCGTGAAAAAGAAGCAGCACTGTAAGTCAGGACGTTCCGTCAATAACCGCTCTACCACCCCCGGAGACACAACATTGAAGACTGCACCTTGGCCCTTGCGTCCCACGAGCTTCCGACAAACAAGTCTAGTGAGGATATTCGTAACTCCATGTGCAGGCAGGGTGGAACTGGGAAGTACCCGCGTGTCAGCTCACCTCACAGGAGGAAGTTCCCCAGAGAGATAGCTTTCAACAAGGTACTCGGGTTTGGAAGTTAGTATGGCAGCTCCCTTCTGAGGGAGGAATTGCTCAGAAGTCGCTGGATTGAGGCTAAGAGTCACTTGCCGCTCACAAAGCTTGCGTCCCGTATCGAACGAAATCCTTTGGAAGCGAAGCATACAGGCGGTCAACGTGGGGGCGGTACAAACCATAAGCTCAATCCAAAGGAGCGTGCATGCCTTGGAGGCAGCCGTCTGCTGGGCGCGAAACTGACAAGGCAGACACTTGGTTCATCACTTCGCTACTGTCCCGCATACAACGAAATGCTGTGGAAGCAGGACCGTACAGGCAGTCAGGATGGCCGAGGCAGAGGCCATGAGCTCAACTCTCAAACTGTGTATGCTTTGCAGGCCGATGTCTGCTAGGCACTTATTCAGGGGAGCTAGAACCGAGCTACACTCAAACTGAACAAGGACGTTGGCAATCGCTCTATTGAACTCAGATACACGAGAGTGCGGGCCTGTCACTTCCACAAGAGTTTCACAAAACCCCTTCCGGCACCTAACGTAACTATGCTACGACCTCCGTCTACAGGCAGTCAGGATGCGGGAGGGTTCCTGCCCTGACCTCAGCTCTCACAAGGAAGCATGCCTAGAAGCCAGCTTTCAACCAGCTGCCTTCTTATGGCAGTGAGAACGCAGCAGTATTCTGAGTCAGGAGGTTCCACGATTACCACTCTCCTGCACCTGGACATACCCTCCAGGTCTGCATTGTTCCACTTGTGTCTCAGAAGCCTCTGACAAACGTCTATGGTGAAGATGTTGGAAACTCATTCTGCAGGCAGTGTGGAACTGTGAGGGACTGAGTGTGAGCTCAACTCTCAGAAGTAAGTTGCCTTTGGACAGGGCGTTCAGCTAGCTTCTCACCTATGGAACTTAGTATGTAGCACCAGTCTCAGACAGGAATTACTAGGAAATCGCTGGATTGAGCTTGGAGGCACTTGTCTTGTGTGCCGGGACATTCCGCTTACCTCTCACAACACTTCAGTCACGCATCGAGCCTAGGCCTGTCTGCAGCGAAGTGTACCTCAGGCAGGATGTGGGAAGTACAGGCCATAAGCTCAACACTCAAAGTGTGTACGCCTGGGAGGCATATGTCTGCTATCCACTCGTACATGGAGGTAGAAACTAGCTACACTCTGATAGCAGAAGGCCGTTGGAAATCGCTGTATTCAACTCAGATACGCGTGAGTTCAGGCCCAACGCTTCCACATGCTTCCTCACCACGTCTCCCAGCACCTAACATAAGGATGTTAGCCTCACGTCTACAGTCTGGCAGGAATGCGGGAGGGGTCCTGCCCTGAGCTCTGCTCTCCAAAGGAAGCATGCCTGCAAGCTAGCTTTCCCTAGCTGAGTTGTTATGGCCGTGAAAAAGAAGCAGCATTGTAAGTCAGGACGTTCCGTCAATTACCGCTCTACCACCCCCGGAGGACACAACATTGAAGACTGCACCTTGGCCCTTGCGTCCCACGAGCTTCCGACAAACAAGTCTAGTGAGGGATATTCGTAAATCCATGTGCAGGCAGGGTGGAACTGGAAGTACCGCGTGTCAGCTCACCTCACAGGAGGAAGTTCCCCAGAGAGATAGCTTTCAACAAGGTACTCGGGTTTGGAAGTAGTATGCAGCTCCCTTCTGAGGGAGGAATTGCTCAGAAGTCGCTGGATTGAGCTAAGAGTCACTTGCCGCTCACAAAGCTTGCGTCCCGTATCGAACGAAATCCTTTGGAAGCGAAGCATACAGGCGGTCAACGTGGGGGAGGTACAAACCATAAGCTCAATCCAAAGGAGCTGGCATGCCTTGGAGGCAGCCGTCTGCTGGGCGCGAAACTGACAAGGCAGACACTTGGTTCTCACTTCGCTACTGTCCCGCATACAACGAAATGCTGTGGAAGCAGACCGTACAGGCAGTCAGGATGGCCGAGGCAGAGGCCATGAGCTCAACTCTCAAACTGTGTATGCTTTGCAGGCCGATGTCTGCTAGGCACTTATTCAGGGGAGCTAGAACCGAGCTACACTCAAACTGAACAAGGACGTTGGCAATCGCTCTATTGAACTCAGATACACGAGAGTGCGGGCCTGTCACTTCCACAAGATTTTCACAAAACCCCTTCCGCACCTAACGTAACTATGCTACGACCTCCGTCTACAGGCAGTCAGGATGCGGGAGGGTCCTGCCCTGACCTCAGCTCTCACAAGGAAGCATGCCTAGAAGCCAGCTTTCAACCAGCTGCCTTCTTATGGCAGTGAGAACGCAGCAGTATTCTGAGTCAGGAGGTTCCACGATTACCACTCTCCTGCACCTGGACATACCCCCCAGGTCTGCATTGTTCCACTTGTGTCTCAGAAGCCTCTGACAAACGTCTATGGTGAAGATGTTGGAAACTCATTCTGCAGGCAGTGTGGAACTGTGAGGGACTGAGTGTGAGCTCAACTCTCAGAAGTAAGTTGCCTTTGGACAGGGCGTTCAGCTAGCTTCTCACCTATGGAACTTAGTATGTAGCACCAGTCTCAGACAAGGAATTACTAGGAAATCGCTGGATTGAGCTTGGAGGCACTTGTCTTGTGTGCCGGGACATTCCGCTTACCTCTCACAACACTTCAGTCACGCATCGAGCCTAGGCCTGTCTGCAGCGAAGTGTACCTGCAGGCAGGATGTGGGAAGTACAGGCCATAAGCTCAACACTCAAAAGTGTGTACGCCTGGGAGGCAGATGTCTGCTATCCACTCGTACATGGGAGGTAGAAACTAGCTACACTCTGATAGCAGAAGGCCGTTGGAAATCGCTGTATTCAACTCAGATACGCGTGAGTTCAGGCCCAACGCTTCCACATGCTTTCCTCACCACGTCTCCCAGCACCTAACATAAGGATGTTAGCCTCCACGTCTACAGTCTGGCAGGATGCGGGAGGGGTCCTGCCCTGAGCTCTGCTCTCCAAAGGAAGCATGCCTGCAAGCTAGCTTTCCACTAGCTGAGTTGTTATGGCCGTGAAAAAGAAGCAGCATTGTAAGTCAGGACGTTCCGTCAATACCGCTCTACCACCCCCGGAGACACAAACATTGAAGACTGCACCTTGGCCCTTGCGTCCCACGAGCTTCCGACAAACAAGTCTAGTGAGGATATTCGTAACTCCATGTGCAGGCAGGGTGGAACTGGGAAGTACCGCGTGTCAGCTCACCTCACAGGAGGAAGTTCCCCAGAGAGATAGCTTTCAACAAGGTACTCGGGTTTGGAAGTTAGTATGCAGCTCCCTTCTGAGGGAGGAATTGCTCAGAAGTCGCTGGATTGAGCTAAGAGTCACTTGCCGCTCACAAAGCTTGCGTCCCGTATCGAACGAAATCCTTTGGAAGCGAAGCATACAGGCGGTCAACGTGGGGGCGGTACAAACCATAAGCTCAATCCAAAGGAGCGTGCATGCCTTGGAGGCAGCCGTCTGCTGGGCGCGAAACTGACAAGGCAGACACTTGGTTCTCACTTCGCTACTGTCCCGCATACAACGAAATGCTGTGGAAGCAGACCGTACAGGCAGTCAGGATGGCCGAGGCAGAGGCCATGAGCTCAACTCTCAAACTGTGTATGCTTTGCAGGCCGATGTCTGCTAGGCACTTATTCAGGGGAGCTAGAACCGAGCTACACTCAAACTGAACAAGGACGTTGGCAATCGCTCTATTGAACTCAGATACACGAGAGTGCGGGCCTGTCACTTCCACAAGAGTTTCACAAAAACCCCTTCCGGCACCTAACGTAACTATGCTACGACCTCCGTCTACAGGCAGTCAGGATGCGGGAGGGTCCTGCCCTGACCTCAGCTCTCACAAGGAAGCATGCCTAGAAGCCAGCTTTCAACCAGCTGCCTTCTTATGGCAGTGAGAACGCAGCAGTATTCTGAGTCAGGAGGTTCCACGATTACCACTCTCCTGCACCTGGACATACCCCCCAGGTCTGCATTGTTCCACTTGTGTCTCAGAAGCCTCTGACAAACGTCTATGGTGAAGATGTTGGAAACTCATTCTGCAGGCAGTGTGGAACTGTGAGGGACTGAGTGTGAGCTCAACTCTCAGAAGTAAGTTGCCTTTGGACAGGGCGTTCAGCTAGCTTCTCACCTATGGAACTTAGTATGTAGCACCAGTCTCAGACAGGAATTACTAGGAAATCGCTGGATTGAGCTTGGAGGCACTTGTCTTGTGTGCCGGGACATTCCGCTTACCTCTCACAACACTTCAGTCACGCATCGAGCCTAGGCCTGTCTGCAGCGAAGTGTACCTGCAGGCAGGATGTGGGAAGTACAGGCCATAAGCTCAACACTCAAAAGTGTGTACGCCTGGGAGGCAGATGTCTGCTATCCACTCGTACATGGGAGGTAGAAACTAGCTACACTCTGATAGCAGAAGGCCGTTGGAAATCGCTGTATTCAACTCAGATACGCGTGAGTTCAGGCCCAACGCTTCCACATGCTTTCCTCACCACGTCTCCCAGCACCTAACATAAGGATGTTAGCCTCCACGTCTACAGTCTGGCAGGATGCGGGAGGGAGGGTCCTGCCCTGAGCTCTGCTCTCCAAAGGAAGCATGCCTGCAAGCTAGCTTTCCACTAGCTGAGTTGTTATGGCCGTGAAAAAGAAGCAGCATTGTAAGTCAGGACGTTCCGTCAATACCGCTCTACCACCCCCGGAGACACAAACATTGAAGACTGCACCTTGGCCCTTGCGTCCCACGAGCTTCCGACAAACAAGTCTAGTGAGGATATTCGTAAATCCATGTGCAGGCAGGGTGGAACTGGGAAGTACCGCGTGTCAGCTCACCTCACAGGAGGAAGTTCCCCAGAGAGATAGCTTTCAACAAGGTACTCGGGTTTGGAAGTTAGTATGCAGCTCCCTTCTGAGGGAGGAATTGCTCAGAAGTCGCTGGATTGAGCTAAGAGTCACTTGCCGCTCACAAAGCTTGCGTCCCGTATCGAACGAAATCCTTTGGAAGCGAAGCATACAGGCGGTCAACGTGGGGGCGGTACAAACCATAAGCTCAATCCAAAGGAGCGTGCATGCCTTGGAGGCAGCCGTCTGCTGGGCGCGAAACTGACAAGGCAGACACTTGGTTCTCACTTCGCTACTGTCCCGCATACAACGAAATGCTGTGGAAGCAGACCGTACAGGCAGTCAGGATGGCCGAGGCAGAGGCCATGAGCTCAACTCTCAAACTGTGTATGCTTTGCAGGCCGATGTCTGCTAGGCACTTATTCAGGGGAGCTAGAACCGAGCTACACTCAAACTGAACAAGGACGTTGGCAATCGCTCTATTGAACTCAGATACACGAGAGTGCGGGCCTGTCACTTCCACAAGAGTTTCACAAAACCCCTTCCGGCACCTAACGTAACTATGCTACGACCTCCGTCTACAGGCAGTCAGGATGCGGGAGGGTCCTGCCCTGACCTCAGCTCTCACAAGGAAGCATGCCTAGAAGCCAGCTTTCAACCAGCTGCCTTCTTATGGCAGTGAGAACGCAGCAGTATTCTGAGTCAGGAGGTTCCACGATTACCACTCTCCTGCACCTGGACATACCCCCCAGGTCTGCATTGTTCCACTTGTGTCTCAGAAGCCTCTGACAAACGTCTATGGTGAAGATGTTGGAAACTCATTCTGCAGGCAGTGTGGAACTGTGAGGGACTGAGTGTGAGCTCAACTCTCAGAAGTAAGTTTGCCTTTGGACAGGGCGTTCAGCTAGCTTCTCACCTATGGAACTTAGTATGTAGCACCAGTCTCAGACAGGAATTACTAGGAAATCGCTGGATTGAGCTTGGAGGCACTTGTCTTGTGTGCCGGGACATTCCGCTTACCTCTCACAACACTTCAGTCACGCATCGAGCCTAGGCCTGTCTGCAGCGAAGTGTACCTGCAGGCAGGATGTGGGAAGTACAGGCCATAAGCTCAACACTCAAAAGTGTGTACGCCTGGGAGGCAGATGTCTGCTATCCACTCGTACATGGGAGGTAGAAACTAGCTACACTCTGATAGCAGAAGGCCGTTGGAAATCGCTGTATTCAACTCAGATACGCGTGAGTTCAGGCCCAACGCTTCCACATGCTTTCCTCACCACGTCTCCCAGCACCTAACATAAGGATGTTAGCCTCCACGTCTACAGTCTGGCAGGATGCGGGAGGGGTCCTGCCCTGAGCTCTGCTCTCCAAAGGAAGCATGCCTGCAAGCTAGCTTTCCACTAGCTGAGTTGTTATGGCCGTGAAAAAGAAGCAGCATTGTAAGTCAGGACGTTCCGTCAATACCGCTCTACCACCCCCGGAGACACAAACATTGAAGACTGCACCTTGGCCCTTGCGTCCCACGAGCTTCCGACAAACAAGTCTAGTGAGGATATTCGTAACTCCATGTGCAGGCAGGGTGGAACTGGGAAGTACCGCGTGTCAGCTCACCTCACAGGAGGAAGTTCCCCAGAGAGATAGCTTTCAACAAGGTACTCGGGTTTGGAAGTTAGTATGCAGCTCCCTTCTGAGGAGGAATTGCTCAGAAGTCGCTGGATTGAGCTAAGAGTCACTTGCCGCTCACAAAGCTTGCGTCCCGTATCGAACGAAATCCTTTGGAAGCGAAGCATACAGGCGGTCAACGTGGGGGAGGTACAAACCATAAGCTCAATCCAAAGGAGCGTGCATGCCTTGGAGGCAGCCGTCTGCTGGGCGCGAAACTGACAAGGCAGACACTTGGTTCTCACTTCGCTACTGTCCCGCATACAACGAAATGCTGTGGAAGCAGACCGTACAGGCAGTCAGGATGGCCGAGGCAGAGGCCATGAGCTCAACTCTCAAACTGTGTATGCTTTGCAGGCCGATGTCTGCTAGGCACTTATTCAGGGGAGCTAGAACCGAGCTACACTCAAACTGAACAAGGACGTTGGCAATCGCTCTATTGAACTCAGATACACGAGAGTGCGGGCCTGTCACTTCCACAAGAGTTTCACAAAACCCCTTCCGGCACCTAACGTAACTATGCTACGACCTCCGTCTACAGGCAGTCAGGATGCGGGAGGGTCCTGCCCTGACCTCAGCTCTCACAAGGAAGCATGCCTAGAAGCCAGCTTTCAACCAGCTGCCTTCTTATGGCAGTGAGAACGCAGCAGTATTCTGAGTCAGGAGGTTCCACGATTACCACTCTCCTGCACCTGGACATACCCCCCAGGTCTGCATTGTTCCACTTGTGTCTCAGAAGCCTCTGACAAACGTCTATGGTGAAGATGTTGGAAACTCATTCTGCAGGCAGTGTGGAACTGTGAGGGACTGAGTGTGAGCTCAACTCTCAGAAGTAAGTTGCCTTTGGACAGGGCGTTCAGCTAGCTTCTCACCTATGGAACTTAGTATGTAGCACCAGTCTCAGACAGGAATTACTAGGAAATCGCTGGATTGAGCTTGGAGGCACTTGTCTTGTGTGCCGGGACATTCCGCTTACCTCTCACAACACTTCAGTCACGCATCGAGCCTAGGCCTGTCTGCAGCGAAGTGTACCTGCAGGCAGGATGTGGGAAGTACAGGCCATAAGCTCAACACTCAAAAGTGTGTACGCCTGGGAGGCAGATGTCTGCTATCCACTCGTACATGGGAGGTAGAAACTAGCTACACTCTGATAGCAGAAGGCCGTTGGAAATCGCTGTATTCAACTCAGATACGCGTGAGTTCAGGCCCAACGCTTCCACATGCTTTCCTCACCACGTCTCCCAGCACCTAACATAAGGATGTTAGCCTCCACGTCTACAGTCTGGCAGGATGCGGGAGGGGTCCTGCCCTGAGCTCTGCTCTCCAAAGGAAGCATGCCTGCAAGCTAGCTTTCCACTAGCTGAGTTGTTATGGCCGTGAAAAAGAAGCAGCATTGTAAGTCAGGACGTTCCGTCAATACCGCTCTACCACCCCCGGAGACACAAACATTGAAGACTGCACCTTGGCCCTTGCGTCCCACGAGCTTCCGACAAACAAGTCTAGTGAGGATATTCGTAACTCCATGTGCAGGCAGGGTGGAACTGGGAAGTACCGCGTGTCAGCTCACCTCACAGGAGGAAGTTCCCCAGAGAGATAGCTTTCAACAAGGTACTCGGGTTTGGAAGTTAGTATGCAGCTCCCTTCTGAGGGAGGAATTGCTCAGAAGTCGCTGGATTGAGCTAAGAGTCACTTGCCGCTCACAAAGCTTGCGTCCCGTATCGAACGAAATCCTTTGGAAGCGAAGCATACAGGCGGTCAACGTGGGGGCGGTACAAACCATAAGCTCAATCCAAAGGAGCGTGCATGCCTTGGAGGCAGCCGTCTGCTGGGCGCGAAACTGACAAGGCAGACACTTGGTTCTCACTTCGCTACTGTCCCGCATACAACGAAATGCTGTGGAAGCAGACCGTACAGGCAGTCAGGATGGCCGAGGCAGAGGCCATGAGCTCAACTCTCAAACTGTGTATGCTTTGCAGGCCGATGTCTGCTAGGCACTTATTCAGGGGAGCTAGAACCGAGCTACACTCAAACTGAACAAGGACGTTGGCAATCGCTCTATTGAACTCAGATACACGAGAGTGCGGGCCTGTCACTTCCACAAGAGTTTCACAAAACCCCTTCCGGCACCTAACGTAACTATGCTACGACCTCCGTCTACAGGCAGTCAGGATGCGGGAGGGTCCTGCCCTGACCTCAGCTCTCACAAGGAAGCATGCCTAGAAGCCAGCTTTCAACCAGCTGCCTTCTTATGGCAGTGAGAACGCAGCAGTATTCTGAGTCAGGAGGTTCCACGATTACCACTCTCCTGCACCTGGACATACCCCCCAGGTCTGCATTGTTCCACTTGTGTCTCAGAAGCCTCTGACAAACGTCTATGGTGAAGATGTTGGAAACTCATTCTGCAGGCAGTGTGGAACTGTGAGGGACTGAGTGTGAGCTCAACTCTCAGAAGTAAGTTGCCTTTGGACAGGGCGTTCAGCTAGCTTCTCACCTATGGAACTTAGTATGTAGCACCAGTCTCAGACAGGAATTACTAGGAAATCGCTGGATTGAGCTTGGAGGCACTTGTCTTGTGTGCCGGGACATTCCGCTTACCTCTCACAACACTTCAGTCACGCATCGAGCCTAGGCCTGTCTGCAGCGAAGTGTACCTGCAGGCAGGATGTGGGAAGTACAGGCCATAAGCTCAACACTCAAAAGTGTGTACGCCTGGGAGGCAGATGTCTGCTATCCACTCGTACATGGGAGGTAGAAACTAGCTACACTCTGATAGCAGAAGGCCGTTGGAAATCGCTGTATTCAACTCAGATACGCGTGAGTTCAGGCCCAACGCTTCCACATGCTTTCCTCACCACGTCTCCCAGCACCTAACATAAGGATGTTAGCCTCCACGTCTACAGTCTGGCAGGATGCGGGAGGGGTCCTGCCCTGAGCTCTGCTCTCCAAAGGAAGCATGCCTGCAAGCTAGCTTTCCACTAGCTGAGTTGTTATGGCCGTGAAAAAGAAGCAGCATTGTAAGTCAGGACGTTCCGTCAATACCGCTCTACCACCCCCGGAGACACAAACATTGAAGACTGCACCTTGGCCCTTGCGTCCCACGAGCTTCCGACAAACAAGTCTAGTGAGGATATTCGTAACTCCATGTGCAGGCAGGGTGGAACTGGGAAGTACCGCGTGTCAGCTCACCTCACAGGAGGAAGTTCCCCAGAGAGATAGCTTTCAACAAGGTACTCGGGTTTGGAAGTTAGTATGCAGCTCCCTTCTGAGGGAGGAATTGCTCAGAAGTCGCTGGATTGAGCTAAGAGTCACTTGCCGCTCACAAAGCTTGCGTCCCGTATCGAACGAAATCCTTTGGAAGCGAAGCATACAGGCGGTCAACGTGGGGGCGGTACAAACCATAAGCTCAATCCAAAGGAGCGTGCATGCCTTGGAGGCAGCCGTCTGCTGGGCGCGAAACTGACAAGGCAGACACTTGGTTCTCACTTCGCTACTGTCCCGCATACAACGAAATGCTGTGGAAGCAGACCGTACAGGCAGTCAGGATGGCCGAGGCAGAGGCCATGAGCTCAACTCTCAAACTGTGTATGCTTTGCAGGCCGATGTCTGCTAGGCACTTATTCAGGGGAGCTAGAACCGAGCTACACTCAAACTGAACAAGGACGTTGGCAATCGCTCTATTGAACTCAGATACACGAGAGTGCGGGCCTGTCACTTCCACAAGAGTTTCACAAAACCCCTTCCGGCACCTAACGTAACTATGCTACGACCTCCGTCTACAGGCAGTCAGGATGCGGGAGGGTCCTGCCCTGACCTCAGCTCTCACAAGGAAGCATGCCTAGAAGCCAGCTTTCAACCAGCTGCCTTCTTATGGCAGTGAGAACGCAGCAGTATTCTGAGTCAGGAGGTTCCACGATTACCACTCTCCTGCACCTGGACATACCCCCCAGGTCTGCATTGTTCCACTTGTGTCTCAGAAGCCTCTGACAAACGTCTATGGTGAAGATGTTGGAAACTCATTCTGCAGGCAGTGTGGAACTGTGAGGGACTGAGTGTGAGCTCAACTCTCAGAAGTAAGTTGCCTTTGGACAGGGCGTTCAGCTAGCTTCTCACCTATGGAACTTAGTATGTAGCACCAGTCTCAGACAGGAATTACTAGGAAATCGCTGGATTGAGCTTGGAGGCACTTGTCTTGTGTGCCGGGACATTCCGCTTACCTCTCACAACACTTCAGTCACGCATCGAGCCTAGGCCTGTCTGCAGCGAAGTGTACCTGCAGGCAGGATGTGGGAAGTACAGGCCATAAGCTCAACACTCAAAAGTGTGTACGCCTGGGAGGCAGATGTCTGCTATCCACTCGTACATGGGAGGTAGAAACTAGCTACACTCTGATAGCAGAAGGCCGTTGGAAATCGCTGTATTCAACTCAGATACGCGTGAGTTCAGGCCCAACGCTTCCACATGCTTTCCTCACCACGTCTCCCAGCACCTAACATAAGGATGTTAGCCTCCACGTCTACAGTCTGGCAGGATGCGGGAGGGGTCCTGCCCTGAGCTCTGCTCTCCAAAGGAAGCATGCCTGCAAGCTAGCTTTCCACTAGCTGAGTTGTTATGGCCGTGAAAAAGAAGCAGCATTGTAAGTCAGGACGTTCCGTCAATACCGCTCTACCACCCCCGGAGACACAAACATTGAAGACTGCACCTTGGCCCTTGCGTCCCACGAGCTTCCGACAAACAAGTCTAGTGAGGATATTCGTAACTCCATGTGCAGGCAGGGTGGAACTGGGAAGTACCGCGTGTCAGCTCACCTCACAGGAGGAAGTTCCCCAGAGAGATAGCTTTCAACAAGGTACTCGGGTTTGGAAGTTAGTATGCAGCTCCCTTCTGAGGGAGGAATTGCTCAGAAGTCGCTGGATTGAGCTAAGAGTCACTTGCCGCTCACAAAGCTTGCGTCCCGTATCGAACGAAATCCTTTGGAAGCGAAGCATACAGGCGGTCAACGTGGGGGCGGTACAAACCATAAGCTCAATCCAAAGGAGCGTGCATGCCTTGGAGGCAGCCGTCTGCTGGGCGCGAAACTGACAAGGCAGACACTTGGTTCTCACTTCGCTACTGTCCCGCATACAACGAAATGCTGTGGAAGCAGACCGTACAGGCAGTCAGGATGGCCGAGGCAGAGGCCATGAGCTCAACTCTCAAACTGTGTATGCTTTGCAGGCCGATGTCTGCTAGGCACTTATTCAGGGGAGCTAGAACCGAGCTACACTCAAACTGAACAAGGACGTTGGCAATCGCTCTATTGAACTCAGATACACGAGAGTGCGGGCCTGTCACTTCCACAAGAGTTTCACAAAACCCCTTCCGGCACCTAACGTAACTATGCTACGACCTCCGTCTACAGGCAGTCAGGATGCGGGAGGGTCCTGCCCTGACCTCAGCTCTCACAAGGAAGCATGCCTAGAAGCCAGCTTTCAACCAGCTGCCTTCTTATGGCAGTGAGAACGCAGCAGTATTCTGAGTCAGGAGGTTCCACGATTACCACTCTCCTGCACCTGGACATACCCCCCAGGTCTGCATTGTTCCACTTGTGTCTCAGAAGCCTCTGACAAACGTCTATGGTGAAGATGTTGGAAACTCATTCTGCAGGCAGTGTGGAACTGTGAGGGACTGAGTGTGAGCTCAACTCTCAGAAGTAAGTTGCCTTTGGACAGGGCGTTCAGCTAGCTTCTCACCTATGGAACTTAGTATGTAGCACCAGTCTCAGACAGGAATTACTAGGAAATCGCTGGATTGAGCTTGGAGGCACTTGTCTTGTGTGCCGGGACATTCCGCTTACCTCTCACAACACTTCAGTCACGCATCGAGCCTAGGCCTGTCTGCAGCGAAGTGTACCTGCAGGCAGGATGTGGGAAGTACAGGCCATAAGCTCAACACTCAAAAGTGTGTACGCCTGGGAGGCAGATGTCTGCTATCCACTCGTACATGGGAGGTAGAAACTAGCTACACTCTGATAGCAGAAGGCCGTTGGAAATCGCTGTATTCAACTCAGATACGCGTGAGTTCAGGCCCAACGCTTCCACATGCTTTCCTCACCACGTCTCCCAGCACCTAACATAAGGATGTTAGCCTCCACGTCTACAGTCTGGCAGGATGCGGGAGGGGTCCTGCCCTGAGCTCTGCTCTCCAAAGGAAGCATGCCTGCAAGCTAGCTTTCCACTAGCTGAGTTGTTATGGCCGTGAAAAAGAAGCAGCATTGTAAGTCAGGACGTTCCGTCAATACCGCTCTACCACCCCCGGAGACACAAACATTGAAGACTGCACCTTGGCCCTTGCGTCCCACGAGCTTCCGACAAACAAGTCTAGTGAGGATATTCGTAACTCCATGTGCAGGCAGGGTGGAACTGGGAAGTACCGCGTGTCAGCTCACCTCACAGGAGGAAGTTCCCCAGAGAGATAGCTTTCAACAAGGTACTCGGGTTTGGAAGTTAGTATGCAGCTCCCTTCTGAGGGAGGAATTGCTCAGAAGTCGCTGGATTGAGCTAAGAGTCACTTGCCGCTCACAAAGCTTGCGTCCCGTATCGAACGAAATCCTTTGGAAGCGAAGCATACAGGCGGTCAACGTGGGGGCGGTACAAACCATAAGCTCAATCCAAAGGAGCGTGCATGCCTTGGAGGCAGCCGTCTGCTGGGCGCGAAACTGACAAGGCAGACACTTGGTTCTCACTTCGCTACTGTCCCGCATACAACGAAATGCTGTGGAAGCAGACCGTACAGGCAGTCAGGATGGCCGAGGCAGAGGCCATGAGCTCAACTCTCAAACTGTGTATGCTTTGCAGGCCGATGTCTGCTAGGCACTTATTCAGGGGAGCTAGAACCGAGCTACACTCAAACTGAACAAGGACGTTGGCAATCGCTCTATTGAACTCAGATACACGAGAGTGCGGGCCTGTCACTTCCACAAGAGTTTCACAAAACCCCTTCCGGCACCTAACGTAACTATGCTACGACCTCCGTCTACAGGCAGTCAGGATGCGGGAGGGTCCTGCCCTGACCTCAGCTCTCACAAGGAAGCATGCCTAGAAGCCAGCTTTCAACCAGCTGCCTTCTTATGGCAGTGAGAACGCAGCAGTATTCTGAGTCAGGAGGTTCCACGATTACCACTCTCCTGCACCTGGACATACCCCCCAGGTCTGCATTGTTCCACTTGTGTCTCAGAAGCCTCTGACAAACGTCTATGGTGAAGATGTTGGAAACTCATTCTGCAGGCAGTGTGGAACTGTGAGGGACTGAGTGTGAGCTCAACTCTCAGAAGTAAGTTGCCTTTGGACAGGGCGTTCAGCTAGCTTCTCACCTATGGAACTTAGTATGTAGCACCAGTCTCAGACAGGAATTACTAGGAAATCGCTGGATTGAGCTTGGAGGCACTTGTCTTGTGTGCCGGGACATTCCGCTTACCTCTCACAACACTTCAGTCACGCATCGAGCCTAGGCCTGTCTGCAGCGAAGTGTACCTGCAGGCAGGATGTGGGAAGTACAGGCCATAAGCTCAACACTCAAAAGTGTGTACGCCTGGGAGGCAGATGTCTGCTATCCACTCGTACATGGGAGGTAGAAACTAGCTACACTCTGATAGCAGAAGGCCGTTGGAAATCGCTGTATTCAACTCAGATACGCGTGAGTTCAGGCCCAACGCTTCCACATGCTTTCCTCACCACGTCTCCCAGCACCTAACATAAGGATGTTAGCCTCCACGTCTACAGTCTGGCAGGATGCGGGAGGGGTCCTGCCCTGAGCTCTGCTCTCCAAAGGAAGCATGCCTGCAAGCTAGCTTTCCACTAGCTGAGTTGTTATGGCCGTGAAAAAGAAGCAGCATTGTAAGTCAGGACGTTCCGTCAATACCGCTCTACCACCCCCGGAGACACAAACATTGAAGACTGCACCTTGGCCCTTGCGTCCCACGAGCTTCCGACAAACAAGTCTAGTGAGGATATTCGTAACTCCATGTGCAGGCAGGGTGGAACTGGGAAGTACCGCGTGTCAGCTCACCTCACAGGAGGAAGTTCCCCAGAGAGATAGCTTTCAACAAGGTACTCGGGTTTGGAAGTTAGTATGCAGCTCCCTTCTGAGGGAGGAATTGCTCAGAAGTCGCTGGATTGAGCTAAGAGTCACTTGCCGCTCACAAAGCTTGCGTCCCGTATCGAACGAAATCCTTTGGAAGCGAAGCATACAGGCGGTCAACGTGGGGGCGGTACAAACCATAAGCTCAATCCAAAGGAGCGTGCATGCCTTGGAGGCAGCCGTCTGCTGGGCGCGAAACTGACAAGGCAGACACTTGGTTCTCACTTCGCTACTGTCCCGCATACAACGAAATGCTGTGGAAGCAGACCGTACAGGCAGTCAGGATGGCCGAGGCAGAGGCCATGAGCTCAACTCTCAAACTGTGTATGCTTTGCAGGCCGATGTCTGCTAGGCACTTATTCAGGGGAGCTAGAACCGAGCTACACTCAAACTGAACAAGGACGTTGGCAATCGCTCTATTGAACTCAGATACACGAGAGTGCGGGCCTGTCACTTCCACAAGAGTTTCACAAAACCCCTTCCGGCACCTAACGTAACTATGCTACGACCTCCGTCTACAGGCAGTCAGGATGCGGGAGGGTCCTGCCCTGACCTCAGCTCTCACAAGGAAGCATGCCTAGAAGCCAGCTTTCAACCAGCTGCCTTCTTATGGCAGTGAGAACGCAGCAGTATTCTGAGTCAGGAGGTTCCACGATTACCACTCTCCTGCACCTGGACATACCCCCCAGGTCTGCATTGTTCCACTTGTGTCTCAGAAGCCTCTGACAAACGTCTATGGTGAAGATGTTGGAAACTCATTCTGCAGGCAGTGTGGAACTGTGAGGGACTGAGTGTGAGCTCAACTCTCAGAAGTAAGTTGCCTTTGGACAGGGCGTTCAGCTAGCTTCTCACCTATGGAACTTAGTATGTAGCACCAGTCTCAGACAGGAATTACTAGGAAATCGCTGGATTGAGCTTGGAGGCACTTGTCTTGTGTGCCGGGACATTCCGCTTACCTCTCACAACACTTCAGTCACGCATCGAGCCTAGGCCTGTCTGCAGCGAAGTGTACCTGCAGGCAGGATGTGGGAAGTACAGGCCATAAGCTCAACACTCAAAAGTGTGTACGCCTGGGAGGCAGATGTCTGCTATCCACTCGTACATGGGAGGTAGAAACTAGCTACACTCTGATAGCAGAAGGCCGTTGGAAATCGCTGTATTCAACTCAGATACGCGTGAGTTCAGGCCCAACGCTTCCACATGCTTTCCTCACCACGTCTCCCAGCACCTAACATAAGGATGTTAGCCTCCACGTCTACAGTCTGGCAGGATGCGGGAGGGGTCCTGCCCTGAGCTCTGCTCTCCAAAGGAAGCATGCCTGCAAGCTAGCTTTCCACTAGCTGAGTTGTTATGGCCGTGAAAAAGAAGCAGCATTGTAAGTCAGGACGTTCCGTCAATACCGCTCTACCACCCCCGGAGACACAAACATTGAAGACTGCACCTTGGCCCTTGCGTCCCACGAGCTTCCGACAAACAAGTCTAGTGAGGATATTCGTAACTCCATGTGCAGGCAGGGTGGAACTGGGAAGTACCGCGTGTCAGCTCACCTCACAGGAGGAAGTTCCCCAGAGAGATAGCTTTCAACAAGGTACTCGGGTTTGGAAGTTAGTATGCAGCTCCCTTCTGAGGGAGGAATTGCTCAGAAGTCGCTGGATTGAGCTAAGAGTCACTTGCCGCTCACAAAGCTTGCGTCCCGTATCGAACGAAATCCTTTGGAAGCGAAGCATACAGGCGGTCAACGTGGGGGCGGTACAAACCATAAGCTCAATCCAAAGGAGCGTGCATGCCTTGGAGGCAGCCGTCTGCTGGGCGCGAAACTGACAAGGCAGACACTTGGTTCTCACTTCGCTACTGTCCCGCATACAACGAAATGCTGTGGAAGCAGACCGTACAGGCAGTCAGGATGGCCGAGGCAGAGGCCATGAGCTCAACTCTCAAACTGTGTATGCTTTGCAGGCCGATGTCTGCTAGGCACTTATTCAGGGGAGCTAGAACCGAGCTACACTCAAACTGAACAAGGACGTTGGCAATCGCTCTATTGAACTCAGATACACGAGAGTGCGGGCCTGTCACTTCCACAAGAGTTTCACAAAACCCCTTCCGGCACCTAACGTAACTATGCTACGACCTCCGTCTACAGGCAGTCAGGATGCGGGAGGGTCCTGCCCTGACCTCAGCTCTCACAAGGAAGCATGCCTAGAAGCCAGCTTTCAACCAGCTGCCTTCTTATGGCAGTGAGAACGCAGCAGTATTCTGAGTCAGGAGGTTCCACGATTACCACTCTCCTGCACCTGGACATACCCCCCAGGTCTGCATTGTTCCACTTGTGTCTCAGAAGCCTCTGACAAACGTCTATGGTGAAGATGTTGGAAACTCATTCTGCAGGCAGTGTGGAACTGTGAGGGACTGAGTGTGAGCTCAACTCTCAGAAGTAAGTTGCCTTTGGACAGGGCGTTCAGCTAGCTTCTCACCTATGGAACTTAGTATGTAGCACCAGTCTCAGACAGGAATTACTAGGAAATCGCTGGATTGAGCTTGGAGGCACTTGTCTTGTGTGCCGGGACATTCCGCTTACCTCTCACAACACTTCAGTCACGCATCGAGCCTAGGCCTGTCTGCAGCGAAGTGTACCTGCAGGCAGGATGTGGGAAGTACAGGCCATAAGCTCAACACTCAAAAGTGTGTACGCCTGGGAGGCAGATGTCTGCTATCCACTCGTACATGGGAGGTAGAAACTAGCTACACTCTGATAGCAGAAGGCCGTTGGAAATCGCTGTATTCAACTCAGATACGCGTGAGTTCAGGCCCAACGCTTCCACATGCTTTCCTCACCACGTCTCCCAGCACCTAACATAAGGATGTTAGCCTCCACGTCTACAGTCTGGCAGGATGCGGGAGGGGTCCTGCCCTGAGCTCTGCTCTCCAAAGGAAGCATGCCTGCAAGCTAGCTTTCCACTAGCTGAGTTGTTATGGCCGTGAAAAAGAAGCAGCATTGTAAGTCAGGACGTTCCGTCAATACCGCTCTACCACCCCCGGAGACACAAACATTGAAGACTGCACCTTGGCCCTTGCGTCCCACGAGCTTCCGACAAACAAGTCTAGTGAGGATATTCGTAACTCCATGTGCAGGCAGGGTGGAACTGGGAAGTACCGCGTGTCAGCTCACCTCACAGGAGGAAGTTCCCCAGAGAGATAGCTTTCAACAAGGTACTCGGGTTTGGAAGTTAGTATGCAGCTCCCTTCTGAGGGAGGAATTGCTCAGAAGTCGCTGGATTGAGCTAAGAGTCACTTGCCGCTCACAAAGCTTGCGTCCCGTATCGAACGAAATCCTTTGGAAGCGAAGCATACAGGCGGTCAACGTGGGGGCGGTACAAACCATAAGCTCAATCCAAAGGAGCGTGCATGCCTTGGAGGCAGCCGTCTGCTGGGCGCGAAACTGACAAGGCAGACACTTGGTTCTCACTTCGCTACTGTCCCGCATACAACGAAATGCTGTGGAAGCAGACCGTACAGGCAGTCAGGATGGCCGAGGCAGAGGCCATGAGCTCAACTCTCAAACTGTGTATGCTTTGCAGGCCGATGTCTGCTAGGCACTTATTCAGGGGAGCTAGAACCGAGCTACACTCAAACTGAACAAGGACGTTGGCAATCGCTCTATTGAACTCAGATACACGAGAGTGCGGGCCTGTCACTTCCACAAGAGTTTCACAAAACCCCTTCCGGCACCTAACGTAACTATGCTACGACCTCCGTCTACAGGCAGTCAGGATGCGGGAGGGTCCTGCCCTGACCTCAGCTCTCACAAGGAAGCATGCCTAGAAGCCAGCTTTCAACCAGCTGCCTTCTTATGGCAGTGAGAACGCAGCAGTATTCTGAGTCAGGAGGTTCCACGATTACCACTCTCCTGCACCTGGACATACCCCCCAGGTCTGCATTGTTCCACTTGTGTCTCAGAAGCCTCTGACAAACGTCTATGGTGAAGATGTTGGAAACTCATTCTGCAGGCAGTGTGGAACTGTGAGGGACTGAGTGTGAGCTCAACTCTCAGAAGTAAGTTGCCTTTGGACAGGGCGTTCAGCTAGCTTCTCACCTATGGAACTTAGTATGTAGCACCAGTCTCAGACAGGAATTACTAGGAAATCGCTGGATTGAGCTTGGAGGCACTTGTCTTGTGTGCCGGGACATTCCGCTTACCTCTCACAACACTTCAGTCACGCATCGAGCCTAGGCCTGTCTGCAGCGAAGTGTACCTGCAGGCAGGATGTGGGAAGTACAGGCCATAAGCTCAACACTCAAAAGTGTGTACGCCTGGGAGGCAGATGTCTGCTATCCACTCGTACATGGGAGGTAGAAACTAGCTACACTCTGATAGCAGAAGGCCGTTGGAAATCGCTGTATTCAACTCAGATACGCGTGAGTTCAGGCCCAACGCTTCCACATGCTTTCCTCACCACGTCTCCCAGCACCTAACATAAGGATGTTAGCCTCCACGTCTACAGTCTGGCAGGATGCGGGAGGGGTCCTGCCCTGAGCTCTGCTCTCCAAAGGAAGCATGCCTGCAAGCTAGCTTTCCACTAGCTGAGTTGTTATGGCCGTGAAAAAGAAGCAGCATTGTAAGTCAGGACGTTCCGTCAATACCGCTCTACCACCCCCGGAGACACAAACATTGAAGACTGCACCTTGGCCCTTGCGTCCCACGAGCTTCCGACAAACAAGTCTAGTGAGGATATTCGTAACTCCATGTGCAGGCAGGGTGGAACTGGGAAGTACCGCGTGTCAGCTCACCTCACAGGAGGAAGTTCCCCAGAGAGATAGCTTTCAACAAGGTACTCGGGTTTGGAAGTTAGTATGCAGCTCCCTTCTGAGGGAGGAATTGCTCAGAAGTCGCTGGATTGAGCTAAGAGTCACTTGCCGCTCACAAAGCTTGCGTCCCGTATCGAACGAAATCCTTTGGAAGCGAAGCATACAGGCGGTCAACGTGGGGGCGGTACAAACCATAAGCTCAATCCAAAGGAGCGTGCATGCCTTGGAGGCAGCCGTCTGCTGGGCGCGAAACTGACAAGGCAGACACTTGGTTCTCACTTCGCTACTGTCCCGCATACAACGAAATGCTGTGGAAGCAGGACCGTACAGGCAGTCAGGATGGCCGAGGCAGAGGCCATGAGCTCAACTCTCAAACTGTGTATGCTTTGCAGGCCGATGTCTGCTAGGCACTTATTCAGGGGAGCTAGAACCGAGCTACACTCAAACTGAACAAGGACGTTGGCAATCGCTCTATTGAACTCAGATACACGAGAGTGCGGGCCTGTCACTTCCACAAGAGTTTCACAAAACCCCTTCCGGCACCTAACGTAACTATGCTACGACCTCCGTCTACAGGCAGTCAGGATGCGGGAGGGTCCTGCCCTGACCTCAGCTCTCACAAGGAAGCATGCCTAGAAGCCAGCTTTCAACCAGCTGCCTTCTTATGGCAGTGAGAACGCAGCAGTATTCTGAGTCAGGAGGTTCCACGATTACCACTCTCCTGCACCTGGACATACCCCCCAGGTCTGCATTGTTCCACTTGTGTCTCAGAAGCCTCTGACAAACGTCTATGGTGAAGATGTTGGAAACTCATTCTGCAGGCAGTGTGGAACTGTGAGGGACTGAGTGTGAGCTCAACTCTCAGAAGTAAGTTGCCTTTGGACAGGGCGTTCAGCTAGCTTCTCACCTATGGAACTTAGTATGTAGCACCAGTCTCAGACAGGAATTACTAGGAAATCGCTGGATTGAGCTTGGAGGCACTTGTCTTGTGTGCCGGGACATTCCGCTTACCTCTCACAACACTTCAGTCACGCATCGAGCCTAGGCCTGTCTGCAGCGAAGTGTACCTGCAGGCAGGATGTGGGAAGTACAGGCCATAAGCTCAACACTCAAAAGTGTGTACGCCTGGGAGGCAGATGTCTGCTATCCACTCGTACATGGGAGGTAGAAACTAGCTACACTCTGATAGCAGAAGGCCGTTGGAAATCGCTGTATTCAACTCAGATACGCGTGAGTTCAGGCCCAACGCTTCCACATGCTTTCCTCACCACGTCTCCCAGCACCTAACATAAGGATGTTAGCCTCCACGTCTACAGTCTGGCAGGATGCGGGAGGGGTCCTGCCCTGAGCTCTGCTCTCCAAAGGAAGCATGCCTGCAAGCTAGCTTTCCACTAGCTGAGTTGTTATGGCCGTGAAAAAGAAGCAGCATTGTAAGTCAGGACGTTCCGTCAATACCGCTCTACCACCCCCGGAGACACAAACATTGAAGACTGCACCTTGGCCCTTGCGTCCCACGAGCTTCCGACAAACAAGTCTAGTGAGGATATTCGTAACTCCATGTGCAGGCAGGGTGGAACTGGGAAGTACCGCGTGTCAGCTCACCTCACAGGAGGAAGTTCCCCAGAGAGATAGCTTTCAACAAGGTACTCGGGTTTGGAAGTTAGTATGCAGCTCCCTTCTGAGGGAGGAATTGCTCAGAAGTCGCTGGATTGAGCTAAGAGTCACTTGCCGCTCACAAAGCTTGCGTCCCGTATCGAACGAAATCCTTTGGAAGCGAAGCATACAGGCGGTCAACGTGGGGGAGGTACAAACCATAAGCTCAATCCAAAGGAGCGTGCATGCCTTGGAGGCAGCCGTCTGCTGGGCGCGAAACTGACAAGGCAGACACTTGGTTCTCACTTCGCTACTGTCCCGCATACAACGAAATGCTGTGGAAGCGGACCGTACAGGCAGTCAGGATGGCCGAGGCAGAGGCCATGAGCTCAACTCTCAAACTGTGTATGCTTTGCAGGCCGATGTCTGCTAGGCACTTATTCAGGGGAGCTAGAACCGAGCTACACTCAAACTGAACAAGGACGTTGGCAATCGCTCTATTGAACTCAGATACACGAGAGTGCGGGCCTGTCACTTCCACAAGATTTTCACAAAACCCCTTCCGGCACCTAACGTAACTATGCTACGACCTCCGTCTACAGGCAGTCAGGATGCGGGAGGGTCCTGCCCTGACCTCAGCTCTCACAAGGAAGCATGCCTAGAAGCCAGCTTTCAACCAGCTGCCTTCTTATGGCAGTGAGAACGCAGCAGTATTCTGAGTCAGGAGGTTCCACGATTACCACTCTCCTGCACCTGGACATACCCCCCAGGTCTGCATTGTTCCACTTGTGTCTCAGAAGCCTCTGACAAACGTCTATGGTGAAGATGTTGGAAACTCATTCTGCAGGCAGTGTGGAACTGTGAGGGACTGAGTGTGAGCTCAACTCTCAGAAGTAAGTTGCCTTTGGACAGGGCGTTCAGCTAGCTTCTCACCTATGGAACTTAGTATGTAGCACCAGTCTCAGACAGGAATTACTAGGAAATCGCTGGATTGAGCTTGGAGGCACTTGTCTTGTGTGCCGGGACATTCCGCTTACCTCTCACAACACTTCAGTCACGCATCGAGCCTAGGCCTGTCTGCAGCGAAGTGTACCTGCAGGCAGGATGTGGGAAGTACAGGCCATAAGCTCAACACTCAAAAGTGTGTACGCCTGGGAGGCAGATGTCTGCTATCCACTCGTACATGGGAGGTAGAAACTAGCTACACTCTGATAGCAGAAGGCCGTTGGAAATCGCTGTATTCAACTCAGATACGCGTGAGTTCAGGCCCAACGCTTCCACATGCTTTCCTCACCACGTCTCCCAGCACCTAACATAAGGATGTTAGCCTCCACGTCTACAGTCTGGCAGGATGCGGGAGGGGTCCTGCCCTGAGCTCTGCTCTCCAAAGGAAGCATGCCTGCAAGCTAGCTTTCCACTAGCTGAGTTGTTATGGCCGTGAAAAAGAAGCAGCATTGTAAGTCAGGACGTTCCGTCAATACCGCTCTACCACCCCCTGGAGACACAAACATTGAAGACTGCACCTTGGCCCTTGCGTCCCACGAGCTTCCGACAAACAAGTCTAGTGAGGATATTCGTAACTCCATGTGCAGGCAGGGTGGAACTGGGAAGTACCGCGTGTCAGCTCACCTCACAGGAGGAAGTTCCCCAGAGAGATAGCTTTCAACAAGGTACTCGGGTTTGGAAGTTAGTATGCAGCTCCCTTCTGAGGGAGGAATTGCTCAGGAAGTCGCTGGATTGAGCTAAGAGTCACTTGCCGCTCACAAAGCTTGCGTCCCGTATCGAACGAAATCCTTTGGAAGCGAAGCATACAGGCGGTCAACGTGGGGGAGGTACAAACCATAAGCTCAATCCAAAGGAGCGTGCATGCCTTGGAGGCAGCCGTCTGCTGGGCGCGAAACTGACAAGGCAGACACTTGGTTCTCACTTCGCTACTGTCCCGCATACAACGAAATGCTGTGGAAGCGGACCGTACAGGCAGTCAGGATGGCCGAGGCAGAGGCCATGAGCTCAACTCTCAAACTGTGTATGCTTTGCAGGCCGATGTCTGCTAGGCACTTATTCAGGGGAGCTAGAACCGAGCTACACTCAAACTGAACAAGGACGTTGGCAATCGCTCTATTGAACTCAGATACACGAGAGTGCGGGCCTGTCACTTCCACAAGATTTTCACAAAACCCCTTCCGGCACCTAACGTAACTATGCTACGACCTCCGTCTACAGGCAGTCAGGATGCGGGAGGGTCCTGCCCTGACCTCAGCTCTCACAAGGAAGCATGCCTAGAAGCCAGCTTTCAACCAGCTGCCTTCTTATGGCAGTGAGAACGCAGCAGTATTCTGAGTCAGGAGGTTCCACGATTACCACTCTCCTGCACCTGGACATACCCCCCAGGTCTGCATTGTTCCACTTGTGTCTCAGAAGCCTCTGACAAACGTCTATGGTGAAGATGTTGGAAACTCATTCTGCAGGCAGTGTGGAACTGTGAGGGACTGAGTGTGAGCTCAACTCTCAGAAGTAAGTTGCCTTTGGACAGGGCGTTCAGCTAGCTTCTCACCTATGGAACTTAGTATGTAGCACCAGTCTCAGACAGGAATTACTAGGAAATCGCTGGATTGAGCTTGGAGGCACTTGTCTTGTGTGCCGGGACATTCCGCTTACCTCTCACAACACTTCAGTCACGCATCGAGCCTAGGCCTGTCTGCAGCGAAGTGTACCTGCAGGCAGGATGTGGGAAGTACAGGCCATAAGCTCAACACTCAAAAGTGTGTACGCCTGGGAGGCAGATGTCTGCTATCCACTCGTACATGGGAGGTAGAAACTAGCTACACTCTGATAGAAGAAGGCCGTTGGAAATCGCTGTATTCAACTCAGATACGCGTGAGTTCAGGCCCAACGCTTCCACATGCTTTCCTCACCACGTCTCCCAGCACCTAACATAAGGATGTTAGCCTCCACGTCTACAGTCTGGCAGGATGCGGGAGGGGGTCCTGCCCTGAGCTCTGCTCTCCAAAGGAAGCATGCCTGCAAGCTAGCTTTCCACTAGCTGAGTTGTTATGGCCGTGAAAAAGAAGCAGCATTGTAAGTCAGGACGTTCCGTCAATACCGCTCTACCACCCCCGGAGACACAAACATTGAAGACTGCACCTTGGCCCTTGCGTCCCACGAGCTTCCGACAAACAAGTCTAGTGAGGATATTCGTAACTCCATGTGCAGGCAGGGTGGAACTGGGAAGTACCGCGTGTCAGCTCACCTCACAGGAGGAAGTTCCCCAGAGAGATAGCTTTCAACAAGGTACTCGGGTTTGGAAGTTAGTATGCAGCTCCCTTCTGAGGGAGGAATTGCTCAGAAGTCGCTGGATTGAGCTAAGAGTCACTTGCCGCTCACAAAGCTTGCGTCCCGTATCGAACGAAATCCTTTGGAAGCGAAGCATACAGGCGGTCAACGTGGGGGAGGTACAAACCATAAGCTCAATCCAAAGGAGCGTGCATGCCTTGGAGGCAGCCGTCTGCTGGGCGCGAAACTGACAAGGCAGACACTTGGTTCTCACTTCGCTACTGTCCCGCATACAACGAAATGCTGTGGAAGCGGACCGTACAGGCAGTCAGGATGGCCGAGGCAGAGGCCATGAGCTCAACTCTCAAACTGTGTATGCTTTGCAGGCCGATGTCTGCTAGGCACTTATTCAGGGGAGCTAGAACCGAGCTACACTCAAACTGAACAAGGACGTTGGCAATCGCTCTATTGAACTCAGATACACGAGAGTGCGGGCCTGTCACTTCCACAAGAGTTTCACAAAACCCCTTCCGGCACCTAACGTAACTATGCTACGACCTCCGTCTACAGGCAGTCAGGATGCGGGAGGGTCCTGCCCTGACCTCAGCTCTCACAAGGAAGCATGCCTAGAAGCCAGCTTTCAACCAGCTGCCTTCTTATGGCAGTGAGAACGCAGCAGTATTCTGAGTCAGGAGGTTCCACGATTACCACTCTCCTGCACCTGGACATACCCCCCAGGTCTGCATTGTTCCACTTGTGTCTCAGAAGCCTCTGACAAACGTCTATGGTGAAGATGTTGGAAACTCATTCTGCAGGCAGTGTGGAACTGTGAGGGACTGAGTGTGAGCTCAACTCTCAGAAGTAAGTTGCCTTTGGACAGGGCGTTCAGCTAGCTTCTCACCTATGGAACTTAGTATGTAGCACCAGTCTCAGACAGGAATTACTAGGAAATCGCTGGATTGAGCTTGGAGGCACTTGTCTTGTGTGCCGGGACATTCCGCTTACCTCTCACAACACTTCAGTCACGCATCGAGCCTAGGCCTGTCTGCAGCGAAGTGTACCTGCAGGCAGGATGTGGGAAGTACAGGCCATAAGCTCAACACTCAAAAGTGTGTACGCCTGGGAGGCAGATGTCTGCTATCCACTCGTACATGGGAGGTAGAAACTAGCTACACTCTGATAGCAGAAGGCCGTTGGAAATCGCTGTATTCAACTCAGATACGCGTGAGTTCAGGCCCAACGCTTCCACATGCTTTCCTCACCACGTCTCCCAGCACCTAACATAAGGATGTTAGCCTCCACGTCTACAGTCTGGCAGGATGCGGGAGGGGTCCTGCCCTGAGCTCTGCTCTCCAAAGGAAGCATGCCTGCAAGCTAGCTTTCCACTAGCTGAGTTGTTATGGCCGTGAAAAAGAAGCAGCATTGTAAGTCAGGACGTTCCGTCAATACCGCTCTACCACCCCCTGGAGACACAAACATTGAAGACTGCACCTTGGCCCTTGCGTCCCACGAGCTTCCGACAAACAAGTCTAGTGAGGATATTCGTAACTCCATGTGCAGGCAGGGTGGAACTGGGAAGTACCGCGTGTCAGCTCACCTCACAGGAGGAAGTTCCCCAGAGAGATAGCTTTCAACAAGGTACTCGGGTTTGGAAGTTAGTATGCAGCTCCCTTCTGAGGGAGGAATTGCTCAGAAGTCGCTGGATTGAGCTAAGAGTCACTTGCCGCTCACAAAGCTTGCGTCCCGTATCGAACGAAATCCTTTGGAAGCGAAGCATACAGGCGGTCAACGTGGGGGAGGTACAAACCATAAGCTCAATCCAAAGGAGCGTGCATGCCTTGGAGGCAGCCGTCTGCTGGGCGCGAAACTGACAAGGCAGACACTTGGTTCTCACTTCGCTACTGTCCCGCATACAACGAAATGCTGTGGAAGCGGACCGTACAGGCAGTCAGGATGGCCGAGGTCAGAGGCCATGAGCTCAACTCTCAAACTGTGTATGCTTTGCAGGCCGATGTCTGCTAGGCACTTATTCAGGGGAGCTAGAACCGAGCTACACTCAAACTGAACAAGGACGTTGGCAATCGCTCTATTGAACTCAGATACACGAGAGTGCAGGGCCTGTCACTTCCACAAGATTTTCACAAAACCCCTTCCGGCACCTAACGTAACTATGCTACGACCTCCGTCTACAGGCAGTCAGGATGCGGGAGGGTCCTGCCCTGACCTCAGCTCTCACAAGGAAGCATGCCTAGAAGCCAGCTTTCAACCAGCTGCCTTCTTATGGCAGTGAGAACGCAGCAGTATTCTGAGTCAGGAGGTTCCACGATTACCACTCTCCTGCACCTGGACATACCCCCAGGTCTGCATTGTTCCACTTGTGTCTCAGAAGCCTCTGACAAACGTCTATGGTGAAGATGTTGGAAACTCATTCTGCAGGCAGTGTGGAACTGTGAGGGACTGAGTGTGAGCTCAACTCTCAGAAGTAAGTTGCCTTTGGACAGGGCGTTCAGCTAGCTTCTCACCTATGGAACTTAGTATGTAGCACCAGTCTCAGACAGGAATTACTAGGAAATCGCTGGATTGAGCTTGGAGGCACTTGTCTTGTGTGCCGGGACATTCCGCTTACCTCTCACAACACTTCAGTCACGCATCGAGCCTAGGCCTGTTTGCAGCGAAGTGTACCTGCAGGCAGGATGTGGGAAGTACAGGCCATAAGCTCAACACTCAAAAGTGTGTACGCCTGGGAGGCAGATGTCTGCTATCCACTCGTACATGGGAGGTAGAAACTAGCTACACTCTGATAGAAGAAGGCCGTTGGAAATCGCTGTATTCAACTCAGATACGCGTGAGTTCAGGCCCAACGCTTCCACATGCTTTCCTCACCACGTCTCCCAGCACCTAACATAAGGATGTTAGCCTCTACGTCTACAGTCTGGCAGGATGCGGGAGGGAGGGTCCTGCCCTGAGCTCTGCTCTCAAAAGGAAGCATGCCTGCAAGCTAGCTTTCCACTAGCTGAGTTGTTATGGCCGTGAAAAAGAAGCAGCATTGTAAGTCAGGACGTTCCGTCAATACCGCTCTACCACCCCTGGAGACACAAACATTGAAGACTGCACCTTGGCCCTTGCGTCCCACGAGCTTCCGACAAACAAGTCTAGTGAGGATATTCGTAACTCCATGTGCAGGCAGTGTGGAACTGGGAAGTACCGCGTGTCAGCTCACCTCACAGGAGGAAGTTCCCCAGAGAGATAGCTTTCAACAAGGTACTCGGGTTTGGAAGTTAGTATGCAGCTCCCTTCTGAGGGAGGAATTGCTCAGAAGTCGCTGGATTGAGCTAAGAGTCACTTGCCGCTCACAAAGCTTGCGTCCCGTATCGAACGAAATCCTTTGGAAGCGAAGCATACAGGCGGTCAACGTGGGGGAGGTACAAACCATAAGCTCAATCCAAAGGAGCGTGCATGCCTTGGAGGCAGCCGTCTGCTGGGCGCGAAACTGACAAGGCAGACACTTGGTTCTCACTTCGCTACTGTCCCGCATACAACGAAATGCTGTGGAAGCAGGACCGTACAGGCAGTCAGGATGGCCGAGGCAGAGGCCATGAGCTCAACTCTCAAACTGTGTATGCTTTGCAGGCCGATGTCTGCTAGGCACTTATTCAGGGGAGCTAGAACCGAGCTACACTCAAACTGAACAAGGACGTTGGCAATCGCTCTATTGAACTCAGATACACGAGAGTGCAGGGCCTGTCACTTCCACAAGAGTTTCACAAAACCCCTTCCGGCACCTAACGTAACTATGCTACGACCTCCGTCTACAGGCAGTCAGGATGCGGGAGGGTTCTGCCCTGACCTCAGCTCTCACAAGGAAGCATGCCTAGAAGCCAGCTTTCAACCAGCTGCCTTCTTATGGCAGTGAGAACGCAGCAGTATTCTGAGTCAGGAGGTTCCACGATTACCACTCTCCTGCACCTGGACATACCCCCCAGGTCTGCATTGTTCCACTTGTGTCTCAGAAGCCTCTGACAAACGTCTATGGTGAAGATGTTGGAAACTCATTCTGCAGGCAGTGTGGAACTGTGAGGGACTGAGTGTGAGCTCAACTCTCAGAAGTAAGTTGCCTTTGGACAGGGCGTTCAGCTAGCTTCTCACCTATGGAACTTAGTATGTAGCACCAGTCTCAGACAGGAATTACTAGGAAATCGCTGGATTGAGCTTGGAGGCACTTGTCTTGTGTGCCGGGACATTCCGCTTACCTCTCACAACACTTCAGTCACGCATCGAGCCTAGGCCTGTCTGCAGCGAAGTGTACCTGCAGGCAGGATGTGGGAAGTACAGGCCATAAGCTCAACACTCAAAAGTGTGTACGCCTGGGAGGCAGATGTCTGCTATCCACTCGTACATGGGAGGTAGAAACTAGCTACACTCTGATAGCAGAAGGCCGTTGGAAATCGCTGTATTCAACTCAGATACGCGTGAGTTCAGGCCCAACGCTTCCACATGCTTTCCTCACCACGTCTCCCAGCACCTAACATAAGGATGTTAGCCTCTACGTCTACAGTCTGGCAGGATGCGGGAGGGGTCCTGCCCTGAGCTCTGCTCTCAAAGGAAGCATGCCTGCAAGCTAGCTTTCCACTAGCTGAGTTGTTATGGCCGTGAAAAAGAAGCAGCATTGTAAGTCAGGACGTTCCGTCAATACCGCTCTACCACCCCCGGAGACACAAACATTGAAGACTGCACCTTGGCCCTTGCGTCCCACGAGCTTCCGACAAACAAGTCTAGTGAGGATATTCGTAACTCCATGTGCAGGCAGGGTGGAACTGGGAAGTACCGCGTGTCAGCTCACCTCACAGGAGGAAGTTCCCCAGAGAGATAGCTTTCAACAAGGTACTCGGGTTTGGAAGTTAGTATGCAGCTCCCTTCTGAGGGAGGAATTGCTCAGAAGTCGCTGGATTGAGCTAAGAGTCACTTGCCGCTCACAAAGCTTGCGTCCCGTATCGAACGAAATCCTTTGGAAGCGAAGCATACAGGCGGTCAACGTGGGGGAGGTACAAACCATAAGCTCAATCCAAAGGAGCGTGCATGCCTTGGAGGCAGCCGTCTGCTGGGCGCGAAACTGACAAGGCAGACACTTGGTTCTCACTTCGCTACTGTCCCGCATACAACGAAATGCTGTGGAAGCGAACCGTACAGGCAGTCAGGATGGCCGAGGTAAGGCCATGAGCTCAACTCTCAAACTGTGTATGCTTTGCAGGCTGATGTCTGCCAGGCACTTATTGAGGCGAGGTATTCCCCAGCTGCACTGTAATTGAACAAGGGCACTGGCAATCGCTGTATTGAACTCAGATCCACGTGAGTAGAGTCCTGACACTTCCACTCGCGTTTCTCCAATCTCTCCCAGCACCTCACTTAAGGATGTTCACAGCTATGACTATGGGCAGGCAGGATAGGGGAGAGTCTTGCCCTGAGCTCCGCTCTCACAAGAGAGTATGCCTAGAAGCCAGCTTTCAACCAGCGGCGTTGTAATGGCTGTGAGACTAAAGCAGTCTTCTAACTCAGGAGGTTTGAAGAATACCACTCTACTGCACCTGGACACACCTTCCAGGCCTGCCTTATTCCACTTGTGTCTCACAAGCTTTTGACAAACGTCTCAGGTGTAGATTTTTAAAACTCATTCTGCAGGCAGTGTGGAACTGTGAGGGACTGAGTGTGAGCTCAACTCTCAGAACAGAGATTCTTTTGGACTCGGGGTTCAGCTAGCTTCTCTCGTATGGAACTTAGTATGTAGCACTTGTCTAAGACAGGAATTACTGGGAATCACTGGATTGAGCTTGGAGGCACTAGTTTTGTGTGCCGAGACTTTCCACTTACCTCTCACAGCACTTCAGTCACGCATCGAGCCTAGGCCTGTTTGCAGCGAAGTGTACCTGCAGGCAGGATGTGGGAAGTACAGGCCATAAGCTCAACTCTCAAAAGTGTGTACGCCTGGGAGGCAGATGTCTGCTACCCACTCGTACATGGGAGTTAGAAACTAGCTACACTCTTTGAAGAAGGCTGTTTGAAATCGCTGTATTCAACTCAGATAATCGTGAGTACAGGCCTGACACTTTCACATGCATTTCGCCACCCTGTCCCAGCACCTAACATAAGGATATTAGCAGTTACGTCTAGGGGCAGGCAGGATGCAAGATGGTCCTGCCCTGAACTCAGCCTCAGAAGGAAGCATGCCTAGAAGCCAATTTTCTACTAGCTCGTTCTGATGGCCGTGAGAACGTAGCAGCATTGTAAGGTGGGATGTTCCATGACTACCGCTCTACTGCACCTGGAGACACAACCATTGAATCCTGCCACTGGCCCTTGCGTCCCATGAGCTTCTGACAAACATGTCTAGTGAGGATATTTGTAACTGTATCTGCAGGCAGTGTGGAACTGGGAAGGACCATGTTTCAGCTTATCTCCAAGCGGGAAGTTCCCCAAGAGAGAGCTTTCAGCTACGTTCTCAGGTTGGAAGTTAGTATGTAGCTCCCATCTTAGGGAGGAATTCCTCAGAAGTCGCTGGATTGAACTAAGAGGCACTTGGCTCTTGCAAAAATTGCATCCCGAATTGAACGAAATCCTTTGGAAGTGAAGCGTACAGGCGGTCACTATGTGGAAGGTACAAGCCATAAGCTCAAGCCAAAGGAGTGTGCATGCCTAGTAGGCAGCTGTCCGCTAGGCGCGATTCTGACAAGGGAGACACTTGGTTTATACTCCGCTTCTCTCCCATATACAACGAAATGCTGTGGAAGCCGTACTTTCAGGTAGTCAGGATTGGGGAGGTACATGCCATAAGCTCAACTCTCAGCAATGTGTATGCTTTGCAGGCTGATGTCTGCTAAACACTTATCGAAGCGTGGTATAGCCAAGCTACACTCTAATTGAACAAGGACGTTGGCAATCGCTGTATTGAAGTCAGATGCATGTGAGTACAGTCCTGGCACTTCCACTTGCATTTCTCCAACCTCTCCCATCATCTCACTTAAGGATGTTAGCAGGTATGACTATGGGCAGGCAGGATGCGGGAGGGTCCTGCCCTGAGCTCAACTCTCACAAGAGAGCATGCCTAGAAGCCAGCTTTCAACTGGCTGCGTTCTAATGGCCGTAAGATCATAGCAATCTTCTAACTCAGGAGGTTCGAAGAATACCACTCTACTGCACTTGGAGACACCTTCCAGGCCTGCATTATTCCACTTGCTTCTCACAAGCTTTTGACAAACGTCTCTGGTGAAGATGTTCAAAACTCATTCTGCAGGCAATGTGGAACTGTGAGGGTTTGGGTGTGAACTCAACTCTTGGAAGAGAGATGCTTTTGGACTTGAGGTTCAGCTAGCTCTCACATATGGAACTTAGTATGTAGCACCTGTCTAAGACATGAATTACTAGGAAATCGCAGGATTGAGCTTCGAGGCCCTAGTCTTGTGTGCCGGGACTTTCGTCTTATCTCTCACAACACTTCAGTCACGCATCGAGCCTAGGCCTGTTACCAGTGCAGTGTACCTGGAGGAGGATGTGGGAAGTACAGGCCATAAGCTCAACTCTCAAAATGTGTACGCCTGGGAGGCTGATGTCTGCTACCCACTCGTACATTGGAGTTAGAAACTAACTACACTCTGATTGAAGAAGGCCGTTTGAAATCGCTCTATTCAACTCTGATAATGGTGAGTACGGGCCTGATACTTCCACATGCAAATGGAATCGAAACAAATAGAATCACATCGAATAGAATCGAAAAGAAAGAATCGGAAACTATCGTACTGATATGAAAAAAAATGGAATTGAATCGAATCGAATCCAAAAGGATCGAATCGCATCGAATTGAAAAGAATCGAATCGAATCGAAAATAATTGAAACAAATCAAATAAAAAGGAATTGAATAGAAAAAATCGAATCGAAATGAATTGAATCGAATCGAAAAGAATCGAATTGAAAAGAATTCAATCGAAGAGTTTCCATTCGAATCGAATTGAATCGAAAAGAATCTAATCGAACCAAAAAGATTAGAATGGAATCAAAAAGAAACGAATCAAAAAGAATCTAATCGGGGATCCCTGGGTGGCACAGCGGTTTGGTGCCTGCCTTTGGCCCAGGGCACGATCCTGGAGACCCGGGATCGAATCCCACGTCGGGCTCCCGGTGCATGGAGCCTGCTTCACCCTCTGCCTCTGTCTCTGCCTCTCTCTCTCTCTCTGTATGACTATCATAAATAAATTAAAAAATTTAAAAAAAGAATCTAATCGAATCGATTCATAAGAATCGAATCTAATCGAATTGAAAAGTTTCGAATCCAAATGAATCTAACCGAAAAGAATGGAATCAAAAAGAATAGAATTTTTTCAGAAAAAACGAATCGAAGTGAATCGAATCGAAAAGAATTGAATTGAATTGATTTTAAAAGAAAGGAATTCGAATTGAAAAGACTCGAATCGAAAGATTCGAATCAAATCGAATCGAAACCAAAAGAATCGAATCGAATAGAATCGAAAAGAAATTAATCGAAAACTATCATATCGAAAAGAAAAAAATCGTATCGAATCAAAAAAATCGAATCGAATTATATCGAAAAGGATCTAATCAATTCTAAACGAATCAAAAAGAATCGAATCGAATCAAAAAGAATCGAATCGAATAGGAAATAATCGAAATAAATCAAATAAAAAAGAATCGCATAGAAAAAATCGATTCGAATCGAAAAGAATCAAATCTAATCGAAAAGAATTGAATCAAATCGAATCGAAAACAATCGAATCCAATCGAATCGAAAACTATCGAATCCAAATGAATCTAATCGAAAAAAAGTGGAATCAAAAAGAATCGAATTGTTTCAGAAAAAACGAATCGAATTGAATCAAATCGAATAGAATTAAATGGAATCGATTTTAAAAGAAAGGAATTCGACTCGAAAAGACTCGAATCAAGATTCGAATCAAATCTAATCGAAACAAAAAGAATCGAATCGAATCTAATAGAATCGAAAAGAAACTAATCGAAAACTATCATATCGAAAAGAAAAAAAATCGTATCGAATCAAAAAAATCGAATTGAATCGAATCGAAAAGGATCTAATCAATTCTAAATGAATCAAAAAGAATCGAAACGAATCGAAAAGAATCAAATCGAATCGAAAAGAATTGAATTGAATGGAATCAAAAACAATTGAATCCAATCGAAAACAATCGAATCATAGAGTTTCAAATCGAATCGAATTCAATCAAAAAGAATCTAATCGAACCAAAAACATTCAAATGGAATCAAAAAGAAATGAATTAAAAAGAATCAAATCGAATTGAATCGAAAAGAATCGAATCGAATCGAATCAAAATAATCGAATCCAAATGAATCGAGTCGAAAGGAGTGGAATCGAAAAGAATCGAATCGTTTAGAAAGAAACAAATCGAATTGAATTGAATCAAATAGAAAATAATCGAATCGAATCGCACCAAATCAAAAGAATTGAATCGAATGGAAGTGAAAATAATCGAATCAAATCGAATCGAATCAAAATAATCGAATCGAATCGAATTGAAAAGAATCGAATCGATTCGAAAAGAAAGGAATTCAAATCAAAAACATTCGATTAGAAAGATTCGAATCGAATCGAATTGAATAGAAAAGAATAGAATCAATTCAAATAAAAAAGAAACGAATAGAAAACTGTCGAATGGAAATGAAAAAAATCGAATCGAATCGTATCGAAGAGAATCGAATCGAATCGAAAAAGATCGAATGGAATCGATATAAGAATCTAATCGAATCGAATCAAAAAGAATCGAATCGAATCGAAAAGGATCGAATCGAATTTTATCGAATGGAAAAGAATCAAATCAAATCGAAAAGAATTGAATTGAATCGAAAAGGATTGAATCGAATCAAATCGAATAGAAAAGAATCAAATCGAATCGAAAAGAATCGAATCGAATTGAATCGAAAAGAATCAAATCAAATCGAAAAGAATCGAATCAAATTGATTCAAAAAGAAAGAAATTCATATAGAAGAGGCTAGAATCGAAAAGAATCGAAACGAATCGAATCGAAAAATATCGAATTGAATCGCACCGTATCAAAAGAATCAAATCGAATGGAAGTGAAAATAATCGAATTGAATCGAATCGAATAAAAAAGAATCGAATCGAATCAAAAAGAATTGAATCGAATCGAATCGAAAAGAATCAAATCGAATCGATTCGAAAAGAAAGGAATTCAAATCAAAAACACTCGAATAGAAAGATTCGAATCGAATCGAAAAGAATCGAATCGAATAGAAAAGAAACGAATAGAAAACTATCGAATGGAAACGAAAAAAATCGAATCGAATCGGAGAGAATCGAATTGAATCGAAAAAGATCAAATCGAATCGAATATAAGAATCGAATCGAATCGAATTGAAAAGAATCGAATCGAATCGAAAAGGATTGAATCGAATTGTATCGAATAGAAAAGAATCAAATCAAATCGAAAAGAATCGAATCGAATAGAAAAGAATCGAAAAAATCTAATAAAAAGAATCGAATCGAATCGAATCGAAAAGAATCAAATCGAATGGAAAAGAATCGAATAGAAAAGAATCAAATCGAATCGAAAAGAAGTGAATCAAAAAGAATCGAATCGAATCAAATCGATTGAAAAGATCGAATCAAAAAAATCAAAGAGAATCGAAACGAATCAAAACGAATCAAATCTAATCGAATTGAAAAGAATCATTGAATCAAATCGAAAAGAATCTAATTGAATCGTATCGAATCAAAAAAAATCAAATAGAATCAAATCGAAAAGAATAGAATCGTATTTAATTGAATCAAAATAATCGAATCGAATTGAATCGAAAAGAATCGAATCGAATCAAAACGAATCAAATCAAATCGAAAAGAATCGTATTGAATCGAATTGAATCGTAAAGAATCCAATCGACCGTAATCGATTCGAATTGAAAAGAATCGAATCGAAAAGAATCAAATCGAACCGAAAAGAAAGGAATCGAATCGAATAGAATCTAATCGAATGGTATCATTGAATCGAAAAGAATCGAATCATATCGAATTGAATTGAAAAGAATCAAATCGAATAGAATCGAAAAGATTCGAATCGAATCAAAAAGAATCGAATCGTATCGAATCAAATCGAATAGAATCGAGTCGAATACAACGAAAAGAATCAAAATGAATCGAAAAGAATCGAATCAAATCGAATCAAATATTATAGAATCGAATCGAAAAGAATCGAATTGAATAGCATCGAGACGAATCGAATCGAAAAGAATCAAATTGAATAGCATCGAAACGAATCGAATCAAAATGAAAAGAATCGAATAGAAAAGAATCTAATCGTATCGAATGGAATCGAAAAGAATCGAATCATATCGAATTGAATCGAAAAGAATCGAATCGAATCATATCGAATTGAAAAGAATCGAATTGAATCGAATTGAATTGAAAAGAATCGAATCGAACTGAATCGAAAAGAATCGAATCGAAATGTAACAAATTGAATCCAAATGATCGAATCGAATCAAATCGAAAAGAATCGAATCGAAACGAAAAGAATCGAATAGAATCGAACTGAAAATAACTGAATCTAATCGAATCGAATAGAATAGAATCGAACAGAATTGAATCGAATGAAAAGAATCTTATCGAATCGAATCGAAAAGAATCGAATCGAATCGAATGGAGAAGAATCAAATCGAATCGAATCGAAAAGAATTGAATTGAAAAGAATCGAATCGAAGAGAATCTAATCGAAACGAAAAGAATCAAATCGAATCGAAAAGAATAGAATCAAAACGAAAAGAGACGAATTGAATTAAATCGAAAAGAATCGAATAGAAAAAAATTGAATCGAATCGAATCGAAAAGAATCGAATTGAAAAGAATAGAATCAAAAAATTCGAATCGAATCGAATCAAAATGAATCGAATCGAATCAAATTGATTGAAAAGATCAAGTCAAAAAACATCAAAGAGAATCGAAACGAATCGAAACTAATCGAATCGAATTGAAAAGAATCGTATCAAATCAAATCTAAAAGAATCGAATCGAATCGAAAAGAATCGAATCGAATTTAATTGAAAAGAATCGAATCGAATTGAATTGAGTTGAAAAGAATTGAATCGAACAGTATCAAATCGAATTGAAAAGAATTCAATCAAACGGAAAAGAATCGAATCGAAACGAAAAGAATCGAATCGAATCGAATTCGAAAGAATCGAATTGAATTGAAATGAGAAGAATCGAATCGAATTGCATCGAAACGAAAATAATTGAATCGAATTGAATAAAAAATAATCGAATCAAATCAAATTGAAAATAATTGGAATTGAATCGAATCGATAATCGAATCGAATCAAATCGAGTCAAATCGAAAATAATCGAATCGAATCAAATGGATTCAAAAACAATTGAATTGAATCGAATCGAAAAGAATCGAAAAGAATCAAACCGAATCAAAAAGAATCGAAAAGAATTGAATCGAGTAGAATCGAATCGAAGCTAGGGGAAAAGAATTGAATCAAATCAAAAATTATCTAAACGAATCCAATGAAATCCAAAAGAATTGAATCGAATCGAATCGAAAAGTATCGAATCGAAATGTAACAAATCGAATCCAAATGATCGAATCGAATCAAATCAAAAAGAATCGAATCGAAAAGAATCGAATTGAATTGAATCGATTCAAGAAGAATCGAATTGAATGGTATCAAATCGAAAAGAATTGAATTGTATCAAATCGAATCGAATCGAAAAGAATCGAATGAAGAGAATCTAATCGAAACGAAAAGAATCGAATCGAATCGAATTGAAAAGAATCGAATTGAAGAGAATCTAATCGAAACGAAAAGAATCGAATCGAATCGAATTGAAAAGAATCGAATCGAATTGAAACGAAAAGAATCAAATCGAAAAGAATGGAATTGAAAAGAATGGAATCGAAAAAATCGAATCGAAAAGAATCGAATCGAATCGTATCGAATTGAAAAGAATCGAATCGAATCGAAAAGAATCGAATCAAATGGAATCGAATCGAATGAATCGAAAAGAATCGAATCGAATCGAATTGAATAGAAAAGAATCGAATAGGGGATCCCTGGGTGGCGCAGCGGTTTAGTGCCTGCCTTTGGCCCGGGGCACAATCCTGGAGACCCGGGATCGAATCCCACATCGGGCTCCCGGTGCATGGAGCCTGCCCTTCCTCTGCCTGTGTCTCTGCCTGTCTCTCTCTCTCTCTGATGACTATCATAAATAAATAAAAATCTTTTAAAAATGTTTTAAAAAAAGAATCGAATAGATTCGAATCGAAATGAATCGAAAAAATCGAAACGAATGGAATCATATCGAATGGAAAAGAATCCAATCGAATTGAAAAGAATCGAATCGAACGTAATCGAAAAGAATCGAATAGAAATGTAACAAATTGAATCCAAATGATCGAATCGAATCAAATCGAAAAGAATCGAATCGAAACGAAAAGAATCGAATAAAATCGAATTGAAAACAATCGAATCGAATCGAATCGAATGGAATAGAATCGAACAGAATTGAATCGAACGAAAAGAACCTTATCGAATCGAATCGAAAAGAATCTAATCGAATCGAATGGAGAAGAATCAAATCGAATCGAATCGAAAAGAATCGAATAGAAAAGAATCTAATCGAAACGAAAAGAATCAAATCGAATCGAAAAGAATCGAATCGAAATGAAGAGTCGAGTCGAATCGAATCGAAAAGAATCGAATAGAAAAAAATCGAATCGAATCGAATCGAAAAGAATCGAATTGAAAAGAATAGAATCGAAAAATTCGAATCGAATCGAACCGAAATGAATCGAATCGAATTAAATCGATTAAAAAGATCGAATCAAAAAACATCAAAGAGAATCGAAACGAATCGAAACGAATCGAATCGAATCAAATCGAATTGAAAAGAATCGTATCAAATCAAATCTAAAAGAATTGAATCAATCGAATCAAAAAGAATGGAATCGAATTGATTCGCATCGAAAAGAATCGATCGAATCGTATTGAATCGAAAAGAATCTAATCAAATCGAAAAGAATCGAATCGAATGGAATCGAATCGAATCGAAATTAATCGAAAAGAATCGAATCGAATCAAATTGAATCGAAAAGAATTGAATCAAAGAATATCAAATCGAATTGAAAAGAATTGAATCAAATCGAAAAAAATCGAATCGAAACGAAAAGAATCGAATCGAATCAAATTCGAAAGAATCGAATTGAATTGAAATGAGAAGAATCGAATCAAATTGCATCGAATCGAAAATAATTGAATCGAATTGAATAAAAAATAATCAAATCGAATCGAATCGAAAATAATTGGAATTGAATCGGATCGATAATCGAATCGAATCAAATCAAGTCGAATCGAAAATAATCGAATCGAATCAAATGGATTCAAAAACAATTAAATCGAATCGAATTGAATCGAAAAGAATCGAATTGAATCAAAAGAATCAAACCGAATCAAAAAGAATCGAAAAGAATTGAATCAAGAAGAATCGAAATGAATTTAATCGAGTAGAATCAAATCGAAGCTAGGGTAAAAGAATCGAATAGAATCAAAAATTATCTAAATGAATCCAATTAAATCCAAAAGAATTGAATCGAATCGAATCGAAAAGAACCGAATCAAAATGTAACAAATCTAATCCAAATGATCGAATCGAATCAAATCGAAAAGAATCGAATTGAATCGAAAAGGATCAAACCGAATCAAAAAGAATCGAAAAGAATTGAATCAAGAAGAATCGAAATGAATTGAATCGAGTAGAATCAAATCCAAGCTAGGGTAAAAGGATCGAATCAAATAAAAAATTATCTAAACGAATCCAATTAAATCCAAAAGAATTGAATTGAATCGAATCGAAAAGAATCGAATCAAAATGTAACAAATCGAATCCAAATGATCGAATCGAATCAAATTGAAAAGAATCGAATCGAATCGAAAAGAATCGAATTGAATCGATTCGAGAAGAATCAAATCGAATGGTATCGAATCGAAAAGAATCGAATCGTATCGAATCAAATCGAAAAGAATCGAATCGAAGAGAATATAATCGAAACGAAAAGAGTCGAATCGAATCGAATCAAAAAGAATCGAATTGAAACGACAAGAGGCGAAGTGAATCGAATCGAAAAGAATCAAATTTAAAAGAATCGAATCGGGGATCCCTGGGTGGCGCAGCGGTTTGGCGCCTGCCTTTGGCCCAGGGCGCGATCCTGGAAATCCAGGATCGAATCCCACATCAGGCTCCCGGCGCATGGAGCCTGCTTCTCCCTCTGCCTATGTCTCTGCCTCTCTCTCTCTCTGTGACTATCATAAATAAATAAAAAAATAAAAGAATCGAATCGAATTGAAAAGAATCGAATCGAAAAATTGAATCAAAAAGAATCGAATCGAATCATATCGAATCGAAAAGAATCGAATCGAATCGAATTGAATCGAAAAGAATCGAATCGAATTGAATAGAAAAGAATCGAATAGATTCGAATCAACATGAATCGAAAAAAATCGAAACGAATCGAATCATATCAAATTGAAAAGAATCGAATCAAATCAAAAAGAATCGAATCGAAAAGAATCGAATCGAACAGACCGAAAAGAATCGAATCGAAAAGAATCGTATCGAATCGAATCAAATAGAATCAAAAGAATCGAATCGATTCAAATCGACTTGAATCGAAAGGAATCGAATCGAACAGTATCGAATCTAATTGAAATGAATCGAATCAAATAAAATAGAAAAGAATCAAATCGAAACGAAAGGAATCGAATCGAATCGAATCGAATTGAAAAGAATTGAATCGAATCGAAAAGAATCGAATCGAAATGAAAAGAATCGAATTGAATCGAAATGATCGAATTGAAAAGTATCGAATTGAATCGTATCGAATCAAAAAGAATCAAATCAAATCGAATCGAAAAGAAGAGAATCGTATTTAATTGAATCGAAAAGAATTGAATCGAAAAGAACCGAGTCGAATCAAAATGAATCGAATCAAATCGAATAGAATCGTATCGAATCGAATCGAATTGAATCGAAAAGAATCGGATCGAATCTTATATACTTGAATCAAAAAGATTCGAGTCGATTCGAATCGAAAATATCAAACCGAATAGAAAAGAATCGAGTCGAAAAGAAAAGAATCGATTCAAATCGAAAATAATTGAATTGAATCAAAATGATTCGAATCGATACGAAACGAATCGAATCGAAAATAATAGAATCGAATTGAACCGAATCGAAATGAAAATAATCAAATTGAATCGAATTGAAAATAATCGAATCAAATCAAATCGAAAATAATTGAATCGAATCTAATAGAAAATAATCGATTCGCATTGAATTGAATCGAAAATAATCGAATTGAACTGAATTGAAAATAATGAAATCGAATCGAAAATAATCGAATCGAAAGTAATCTTATCGAATTGAAAATAATCGAATCGAATCTAATCGAAAATAATTGAACCGAATCAATCGAATTGAGTTGAAAATAATCGAATCGAACCGAATTGAATCGAAAATAATCGAATTGAATCGAATCGAAAAGAATCGAAACGAAACAAAAAGAATCGATCGAATCAAAAATAATCGGATCAAGTCGAAAATAATCGAATCAAATCCAATCAAATCGAATTGAAAATAATCAAATTGAATTCAAATGAATCGAAAATAATCGAATCGAACCGAAATGAATCGAATCAAATAAAAAATTATCGAATCGAATTGAATAAAAAATAATCGAATCTAATGCAATCGAATCGAATCAAAAATATTCTAATAGCATCGCATTGAATCGAAAATAATCGAATCGAATCGATAAGAATCGAATCAAATCGAATCGAAAATAATCGAATCAAACCATCGAATTGAGTCGAATCAAAAATAATCGAATCGCATCAAAAAGAATCAAATTGAATCGAATCGAATCGAATTGAAAAGAATCGATCAAATCAAAAAGAATCGAATCGAATCGAAAAGAATCGAATCGAAAAGTATCGAATCGAATTGAATCAAATCAAATCGAACAGAATTGAATCGAATCAAATCGAAAAGAATCAAATCGAATCGAAAAGAATAGAATCGAAAAGAATAGAATTGAATCGAATTGAAAAGAATAGAATTGATTCGAAAACATTCGAATCGAATTGAATCAAACCGAAAAGAATCAAATCGAAATCGAAATCAATCAAATCAAATCGAATCGAAAAAAATCGAATCGAATCGAAAAGAATCAAATCAAAACAAAAGATTTGAATCGAATTGAATCGAATCAAAAGGAATCGAATCGAAAAAATCGAATCGAATTGAAAAGAATAGAATCGAATTGAATCGAAGAGAATCAAATCGAAAAGAATAGAATTGAATTGTATCGAAAAGAATCGAATCAAATCGAATGGAAAAGAATCGAATCGAATCGAAAAAAAATTGAGTCGAATTGAAAAGAATCGAATCGAATTGTAAAGAATCGAATTGAATCGCATCAAAAAGATTTGAATCGAATCGAACTGAAAAGAATCGAATTGAAATGAATCGAATCAAAAAGACTCGAATCGAATCGAATCAAAAAGAATCGAATCGAATAAAATTGAATCGAATAGAAAAGAATCTATCTAATCGAAAAGAATCAAATCGATAAGAATCGAATTGAAAGAATTGAATCGAATCGATTCGAATCGAAAAGAATTGAATCATATCGAATCGAATCGAATCGAAAAGAATCGAATCGAATCAAATCCCTAACCTTAACCCCTAACCCCTAACACTAAACCTATCCTAACCCTAAGCCTTAACCCTAACACTTAACCCTAACCCTAACCGTAATGCTAACCCTAACCCTAACCCCTAACCCTACCCCGAACACTAACCCTAAACTTAACCCGTACCCTAACCAAACCCATACCCTAACCCTAACAGGTACACTAACACTAACCTGTACCCCAACCCTAATCCAGACCCTAACCCGTATCCTAACCCTAAGCCCGTCCCCTAACCCGTACACTAACCCGTCCCCTAAACCTAACCTAACCAGTACTCTAACACTAACCCATATCCTAACCCGTACCCTAACCCGTATCCTAACCCTAACACTAACACGTACCTAACCATAACCCTAACCCTAACCCTAACCCTAACCCTAACCCTAACACCTAACCGCTAACCCTAACCCTAAACCAAAACCTAACCCTAACCCCTAACCCTAACCTTAACCCCTACCCCTACCCCTAACCCTAACCTGAACCCCTAACCACTAACCCTAAACCTAACACTAACCTTTAACCCGAACCCTTAACCCTAACACTAACCCTAACCCTAATCCTAACACTAACCCAAACCCAACCCTAAACACTAACCCTAACCTTAACCCCTAACCTTAACCCTAACACTAACACTAACCCTAACACCTAAACACTAACCCTAGCCCTAACCCCTAACCGCTAACCCTAACCCTACCCCTAACCCTTAACCCTAACCCTTAACCCGAACCCTAATCCAAAACCTAACCCCTAACCCTAACCAAAACCCGTAATCCCTAACCCTAACCCTTAACCCTACCCTTAACCCTAACCCTAACCCAAACCCTAACCCTAACCCCAAACCCTATCAGTAACCCCAAACCTTAACCCTAACCCTAACGCTAACACTACCCCTAACCCTAACCCCTAACCCTAACCTCTAATGATCTCCGTAACCCTTAAACTCAACACTTAACCCTAAACCTAAACCTAAACCTTACCCTAACCTGTACCCTAACCCTAACCGAACCCTAACCGTAACCCGTACCCTAACCCTAACCCGTACCCTAACCCTGAACCATACCCTAACCCCAACCTTAACCCGTACACTAACCCTAACCCGTATCCTAACACTAACCCATACCCTAACCCTAACACGTAACCTAAATCTAACCCTGACCCTAACCCAAACAATAACCTAACCCTAACCCTAACCCGTGCCCTAACCCTTACGCTAACCCCAACCCTAATGCTAACCCGTACACTAACCCTAAATGGTACCCTAACACTAACCCTAACCCGTACCCTAAACCTAACCCTAAAATTAACCCTAACCCGTACCCTAACCCTATACCATACCCTACCCTAACCCTAAACATAACCCGTACCCTAACACTAAAACTACCCCTAAACCAAACGCTAACTCTAATCATAACCCTAACCCTATCTCTAAACCTAACCCTAAACCTAACCTAACTGTAACCCTCACACTAACCGTATCCCTAACACATAAACTAACCCTAACCCTAACCCTAACCCATAAACTAAACCTAACCCTAACCCTAACCCTAAACAGTGCCCTAACCCTAACATGTACCTTAACCCTAACCCTAACCCTAAACCTAACCCTAAGCCGTACCCTAACCCTAACCCTAATCCGTACCCTAACCCATACCGTGACCCTAAACCTAACCCGTACCCTAAACCTAACCCTAACTCTAACCTGAACCCTAACTCTAACCTGTACCCTAACCCTAAACCATAACGTAACCTGTACCCTAACCTGTACCCTAACCCGTACCCAAACCCTAATCCTATCCCGTTCCCTAACCCAAACCCTAACACTAACCCGTACACTAACCCGTAACCGTAGCCATACCCTAACCCATAAACAAACCTATACCCTACCCCTAACCCTAACCTGAACCCGTACCCTAAGCCTAACCCTAACCCCAACCCTAACCCTAACCCGTTCCCTAACCCTAACCCAAAACATATCCCATACCCTAACCCTAAACCTAACCCTAACCCATAACCTAACCCTAACCCGTAACCTAAACCTAACACTATACCTAACCCTAAACAGTACCCTAACCCTAGCCCTAACCCTAAAGACTAACCCTACCCCTAACCCTAACCGAAACCTAACCCTAACACTAACCCTAACCGTAACCTACCCTAACCCTAACCCGTACCCTAACCCAAACCCTAACACCGTAAACCTAACCCTATCCTGTACCCTAACCCTAACCCTAACCCTAACCCAAACCCTAACCGTTACCAGTACACTAACCCATACCTTAACCCGTACCGTAATCCATACCATATCTCTAAACCGTACCCTAACCCTAACCCTAACCCGTACCCTAACCCTAATCTGTACCCTAACCTAAGCCTAAACCGAACCCTAATCATAACCCTAACACTAACCCTAACCCGTAGCCTAACCCGAACCCGAACCCTAAACATAACCGAAACTCTAACTCTAACCCTAACCTGTACTCTAACCCTAACCGTAACCCTAACCTGTAACCTAACCCTAACCCTAACGCTGAACAGTACCCTAAACCTAACCCTATCCCATACACTAACCCTAAACCTAAACCTAACCCTAAACCTAACCTTAACCCATACCCTAATCCTAACCCGTACCCTAACGCTTACCCTAAGCCTCACCCGTACCCTAACCCAAACTCTAACCCATACCCTAACCCTAATCTTACCCCAACCCTAAACCTAACGAAACCCAATCCCTAATCCTAACCTTAACCCTAACCTAATCCTAACCTTAACCCTTACCCTATCCCTAACCCTAACTCGTAACCTAACCCTAACCCTAACCCTAAACAGTACCCTAACTTTAACCCTAACCCGTACCCTAACCCTAACCCTAACCGTAAACCTAAACCGAACCCTAACCCGTACCCTAACACTAACACTAACCCATACCCTAACCCGTAACCTAACCCGTAACCTAACTCTAACCCTAAACCTAATCCTAACCCGTAGCCTACCCCTAACCCTAACCTGAACCCTAACCCTAACCCTAACTCTAAGCTTAAACAGGACCCTAACCCTAACCCGTAACCTAACTCAAACTTTACAGCGTTGGAAGTCAGGTCGTTCCATGAATAAAGCTCTACTGCACCTGGAGACACAACCTTGAAGCCTGCAGCTTGCCCCTTGCGTCCCATGAGCGTCTGACAAACATGTCTAGTGAGGATGTTCGTAACTCCATCTGCAGGCAGTGTGGAACTGGGAAGGACCGCGTGTCAGCTCATCTTGCAGAAGGAAGTTCCCCAGAGAGACAGCTTTCAACTAGGTACTCAGGTTTGGAAGTTAGTATGTAGCTCCCTTCTGAGGGAGGAATTACTCAGAAGTTGGATTGGGCTAGGAGACACTTGCCTCTCACAAAACTTGTGTCCCGTATCAAACGACGTCCTTTCGAAGTGAAAGGTACAGGCGGTCAGCATGTGGGAGGAACAAGCCATAAGCTCATCCAAAGGAGTGTGCATCACTTGGAGGCAGGTGTCCGGTAGTCGTGAATTGACAATGCAGACACTTGGTTCTCACTTCGCTATAGTCCCGCATAGAAGGAATGCTGTGGAAGCGATCCGTACAGGCCGTCAGATTGTGGGAGGTACAGGCCATAAGCTCAACTCTGAGAAGCGTGTATGCCTTGCAGGCTCTGCTAGCCACTCTTTTATGGGAGTTAGAACCTAGCTACACTTTAATTGAACAAGGCTGTTGGAAATCGCTGTATTGAACTCAGTTACAAGTGACTACAAGCCGAAACTGTCTACATGCTTTTCACAACCTCTTCCAGCACCTAACATAAGGATGTTAGGACCTATGTCTACAGGCAGTCAGGTTGCGGGAGGGTCCTGTCCTCACCTCAACTCTCACAAGGAAGCATGTCTAGAAGCCAGCTTTCAACTAGCTGCATTCTTCTGGCCCTGAGAATGCAGCAGTATTCTAACTCAGGAGGTTCCAAGAATACCACTCTACTCCACCTGGAGACACCTTCCAGGCTTGCATTATTCCACTTGCGTCTCACAAGCTTCTGACAAGCTTCTCTGGTGAAGACGTTGGAAACACATTCTGCAGTCAGTGTGGAACTGTGAGGGACTGCGTGTGAGCCCAACTCTCGGATGTAAGTTGCCGTTGGATGCAGGGTTCAATTAGCTAGTATGGAACTTAGTATGTAGCACCAGTCTAAGACAGGAATTATTAGGAAGTCGCGGGATTGAGCTTGGAGGCACTACTCTTGTGGGCCTCACCTGGATGAGGTGACTGGTTCTCACCTGGGACTCAACTGGACCTGATAACTTCACTCCACACTTTGGCCTCACCTGGCCCTGATGACTCTGGGCCCCACCTAGGCCTCAATCTGGACTTGATGACTGTGGTCCCCACCTGGGTCTCACCAGGACCTGGTGACTCTTGTTCCCACATGACCCACACCTGGACCTGGTGACTGTGGTGTTCTTGTAGACTCACATTTACCTGGTGATTCTAGTCCCCACCAGGGCCTCACCTGGATCTGGTGACTCTGGCCTGCAGGTTGGCCTCACCTGGACCTGGTGAGTGGGGTTGCCACCTGGGCCTCACCCATACCTGGTGACACAGGTCCCCACGTGGGCCTCACTTGGACCTGGTGAATCTGGTCCTTACCTGGTCCTCACCCGGAACTGGTAACTCTGGTCACCACCTGGGCCTCACCTGGACCTGGTGAATCTGGTCCCCATCTGGGCCTCATGCAGTCCTGGTGACTTTGTTCCCCACCTGGACCTGATTGCTGTGGACTCCTTCTTGGCCTCACCTGGAACTGGTGACTCTGATCCTAACTGGGCCTCACCCAGATCTGGTGACTCTGGTCCTCACCTGTGGACCATTATGACCTGGATACTCTGTTCCACACCTGAGCCTCACCTGGACATGATGACTCTGGATCCCCTCTGGGCCTCACCCTGACATGGTGACTCTGGTCCCCATGTAGGGGGGTGATGTCACATGGACCAGGTGAATCTGGTACCCCTCTAGGCCTCAACTAGACCTGGTGACTCTGGTCCTCAACTGGGCCTCACCAAGACCTAGTGAATATGCTCCCCACCTGCGCCTCATCTGGACCTGGTGACTCTGGTTCTACCTGGACATCATCGGGACATGGTTACTCTATTCCCCACTGGGACTGACCTGATCCTGGTAACTCTGGTCCTGACTTTGGCCTCTTCTGTACCAGGTGACTCTGGCTCCACCTGGGCCTCACCTGGAACTGGTGACTCTGATCCTCAGCATGGCCTCACCTGACCTGGTGACTGTGGTTCCCATCGGGACCTCACCTGGACCTCATGTCTCTGGTCCCACCTGGGCCTCACCAGGACCTGGTGTCTCTGGTACCCACCTGGATAGCATCAGGATATGGTTACACTGTTCACTAACAGTGACCCAGCTGGACCTATTAACTCTGGTCTTCACCTGGGCCACACCTGGACATGGTGACACTGGTTCCCACCTGGGTCTCACCTGGACCTGGAGAGTCGGATCCCCACCTGGTCCTCACCTGTAACTGGTGATTCTCATTCCCACATGGACATCATGTGGACCTGGTGTCTGCAGTGTTTCTAGCTTCTCATGTACCTCGTGACTCTGGTCCCCACCAGGGCCTCACTGGGACCTGGTGAGTGTGGTTGCCACCTGCACCTCACCTGGACCTGGTGATTCTGGTCTGCACCTGAGACTACCCTGGATCTGGTGACTGTGGTCCCCACCTGGGCTTCACCTGGATTTGGAGACTCCGATCCCCATCTGGGCCTCACCTGGCCCTGTTGACCATGGTCCTCAACTGGGCATAATTGGGACCCGGTGACTGTGTTCCACAACTGGACCTCACCTGGACCAGGTGACTTTGGTCCCCCTCTGGGTCTCACTGTGCCCTAGTGACTGTGAACCCCACTTTGGCCTGACTTGGACCTGCTGACCCTGGTTGCCACCTGCGCCTGACCTCGAACTGTTGACTCTCGTTCTTTCAAGGGCCTCCCCTGTACCTGGTGATCCTGGTCCCCACCTGGGCCTCACCTGGATGTGGTGACTTGTCACCACCGGGGACTCACCTGGACCTGGTTACTGTGTTCCACACCTGGGCCTCAAGTAGACCTGTTGACCATGGTCCCCAAGCCGGCCTCACATGGACCTGTTGCCTCTGATCCCCACCGGGGCCTCACGTGTACCTGGTAACTCTGGTCCTCACCTGGGCCTCATCTGGACCTAGTGACTCTGGTCCCCACCTGGGCTTCACCTGGATCTGGTGACTCTGGTCCCCACCTGGACTTCACCTGGATCTGGTGACTCTGGTCCCCACCTGGACCTCTCCTGGACCTGGTGACTCTCTTTCCAATATGGACCTCACCTGGATCTGGTGACTCTGGTCCTCAGTTTGGCCTCACCTGGACCTGGTGTCTCTCGTCCCCACTTTGACCTAACTCAGAACTGCTGAATCTTGCCCCACCTAGGCCTCACCCAGACCTGGTGACTCTTGTCCCCAGCTATGCCTCAATTCGACCTGATGAATCTGGTCCTCACGTGGGCCTCACATGGACCTGGGACTCAGCTGGATAGATGGCTCTTGTTCCCACAAGGGGCTCACCTGATACTGGTGACTGTGGTCTTATTCTATGCCTCACCAGGACCTAGTGATTCTGATCCCCATCTGGGCCCGGCATGGCCCTAGTGACTCTGGTCCTCACCCAGGCATCACTGGGACCTGGATACTCTATTCCACACCTGGGCCTCACTTTGACCAGGGACCTCTGGTCCCATTCTGGGCCTCAAACTAAAATGGTTACTCTGGTTCCCCCTCTGGGCCTCACCCTTACCTGGTGACTCTGGTCACCCCTTGGGCTTCACTTGGACCTGGTGAATCTGGTCCTTAGCTGGTCCTCACCTGGATCTGGTGACTGGTCACCACCTGGGCCTCACCTGGACTTGGTGAATCCTGTTGCCACCTGGGCCTCACCTGGACCTTGTGACTGTGGTCCCACCTAGACCTCACCTGGATCTGGTGGCTCTGGTTCCCATATGGGGCTCTCCTGGACCTGGTTCCTGTGGTCTCCATCTGGCCTCACCTGGAACAAAATGACTCTGATCCATATTTGGGCCTCACCTGGACCTGTTGACTCTGGTCCTTACCTGGGCATCATTGGGACCTGGTTACTCTCTTATATACCTGGGCCTCACCTGGACCTGGTGACTCTGGTCCCCCTCTGGACCTCACCCTGACCTGGTGACTGTGGTCTCACCTGGGCTTCACCTGGATGAGGTGACTGGTTCCCACAGGGACCTCACCTGGACCTGGTGACTCAGGTCCTCATATGGGCATCATGGGACCTGGTTTCTCAGTTCCACATCGGGGCCTCACCTGGACCTAGTGATTCTCGTCCCCCTCTGGGCCTCACCCTGATGTGGTGACTCTGGTCCCCACCTGGATATCACCAGAACCAGGTGACTCTGGTCCCCCTCTGGGACTCACCCGGAGCTGGGGACACTGGTCCTCAACTGGGCCTCAACAGGACCTGGTGAATCTACTCCTCACTTAGGCCTCGTCTGGACCTTGTGACTCTTGTCCCGCCTGGCATCAATGGGACATGGTTACTCTGTTCCCCACATGGGCTTCACCTGGACATGATAACTTTGCTCCACACTTTGGCCTCACCTGGCCCTGATGACTCTGGGCCCCCCACCTAGGCCTCAATCTGGACCTGGTGACTGTGGTCCCCACCTGGGTCTCACCTGGACCTGGTGACTCTCGTTCCCACATGAACCACACCTGGACCTGGTGACTGTGGTGTTCTTGTAGACTCACATTTACCTGGTGACTCCAGTCCCCACCAGGGCCTCAACTGGATCTGGTGACTCTGGCCTGCAGATTGGCCTCACCTGGACCTGGTGAGTGGGGTTGCCACCTGGGCCTCACCCATACCTGGTGACTCAGGTCCCCACGTGGGCCTCTTGGACCTGGTGAATCTGGTCCTCACCTGGGCATCATAGGTACCTGGTTACTCTGTTCCACACCTGAGCCTCACCTGGACATGATGACTCTGGAAACTCTCTGGGCCTCACCCTGACCTGGTGACTCTGGTCCCCATCTGGATGTCACCTGGACCAGGTGATTCTGGTACCCCTCTAGGCCTCGACCAGACCTGGTGACTCTGGTCCTCAACTGGGCCTCACCTGGACCTAGTGAATATGCTCCCCATCTGGGCCTCATCTGGACCTGGTGACTCTGGTCCCTACCTGGGCATCATCGGGACATGGTTCCACTGCATGGCCTGCAGGTTGGCCTCACCTGGACCTGGTAACTCTGGTCCGTACCTGGGCATCATCGGGATACGGTTCCTCTGCATGGCCTGCTGGTTGGCCTCACCTGGACCCGGTAACTCTTGTCCTCACTTTGGCCTCTTCTGTACCAGGTGACTCTGGCCCCACCTGGGCCTCACCTGGAACGGGTGACTCTGATCCTCAGCAGCATGCCTCAAATGCACCTTTCCACTAGCTGCGTTCATATGGCCGTGAGAATGTAGCTACATTGTAAGTCAGGAGGTTCCATGTATACCACTCTACTGCACCTAGAGACACAAACATTGAAGCCTGCAGCTAGCTCCTTTTGTCCTATGAGCTTCTGACCAACACGTCTAGTGAAGATGTTCGAAATTTCATCTGAAGGCCATGAAGGTGAGCTCAAGTCTCAGAAGAAAGTACCCTTTGGACACTGCGTTCCACTAGCTTCTCATGTACTTACTATGTAGCACCAATCGTAGAGTGCAGTTCCTCACATATCTCTGGATTGGGCTTGGAGACACTAGGCGTGTGGGCCGGCACCTTCCACTAACCTCTCACAACCCTTCTGTCACGATTCAAGCCTAGGCCTGATAGGAGCGAAGTGTACCTGCAGTCAGCATGTGGGAGGTACAGGGCATAATTTCAACTCTCAGAAGTGTGTATGCTTTACAGGCAGATGTCTGCTAGACACTTATTTATGGGAGGTAGAACCGAGGTACACTCTAATTAAATAAGGACGTTGGCAATCGCTGCATTTAACTCAGATATACGTGAGTCAGGCCTGTCACTTCCACATGCTTTTCACACAACCTCTTCCAGCACCTAACATAAAGATTCTAGGACTTATGTCTACAGGCAGTCAGGATGCGGGACGGTCCTGCCCTGACCTCAGCTTGTACAAAGAAGCATGCCTAGAAGTCAGCTTTCAACTAGCTGCGTTCTTATGGCAGTGAGAATGTAGCAGTATTCTAATTCAGGAGGTTCCAAGATTACCACTCTACTGCACCTGGAGACACCTTCCAGGCCTGCATTATTCCACTTGCGTCTCACAAGCTTCTGACAAACGGCTCTGGTGAAGATGATCAAAACTCATTCTGCAGGCAGTGTGGAACTGTGAGGGACTCGGTGTGAATTCAACTCTCAGAAGAGAGACTCTTTTGGACTCGGGGTTCAGATAGCTTCTCACCTATGGAAATTAGTATGTAGCACCTGTCTAAGACAGGAATTACTAGGAAGTCGCTGGATTGAGCTTGGAGGCACTAGTCTTGTGTGCCGGGACTTTCCACTTACCTCCCACAACACTTCAGTCATGCATCGAGCCTAGGCCTTTTAGCAGCGAAGTGTACCTGCAGGCAGGATGTGGGAAATACAGGCCATAAGCTCAACTCTCAAAAGTGTGTACGCCTGGGAGGCAGATGTCTGCTACCCACTCGTCCATGGGAGTTAGAAACTAGCTACACTCTTTGAAGAAGGTCGTTTGAAATAGCTGTATTCAATTCAGATAATCAGGAGTACGGGCCTGAAACTTCCACATGCATTTCACCGACCTCTCCCAGCCCCTAACATAAGCATATTAGCAGGTACGTGTATGGGCAGGCAGGATGCGGGAGGGTCCTTCCATGAGCTCAGCTCTCAGAAGGAAGCATGCCTAGAAGCCAGCTTTTTACTAGCTCGTTCGGATGGCCGTGAGAACGTAGCAGCATTGTAAGGCAGGACGTTCCATGAATACTGCTCTACTGCACCTGGAGACACAACCATTGAAGCCTGCAGCTGGCCCTTGCATCCCATGAGCTTCAGACAAACATGTTTAGTGAGGATTTTCGTAACTGCATCTGCAGGCAGTGTGGAACTGGGAAGGACCGCGTGTCAGCTCATCTCCGAAAGGGAAGTTCCCCAGAGAGAGAGCTTTCAGCCAGGTACTCAGGTTTCGAAGTTAGTATGGAGATCCCATTTGAGGGAGGAATTCCTCAGAATTCGCTGGATGGAGCTAAGAGACACTTGCCTCTCACAAAACTTGCATCCCATATCGAACGAAATCCTTTAGAAGCATAGCGTACAGGCGGTCAACCTGTGGGAGGTTCAAGTCCTAAGCTCAATCCAAAGGAGTGTGCATTCCTGGGAGGCAGCTGTCCCTAGGCGCGAAATTGACAAGGCAGACACTTGGTTCTCACTCCGCTCCTCTCCCGCATACACCGAAATGCTGTGGAAGTGGAACGTCCATGTAGTCAGGATGGGGGAGGTACAGGCCATAAGTTCAACTCTCAGAAGTGTGTACGCTTTGCAGGCCGATGTCTGCTAGACACTTATCGAGGCGAGGTATATCCGAGCTACACTCTAATTGAACAAGGACATTGGCAATCCCTGTATTGAACTCAGATACACGTGAGTAGAGTCCTTACACTTCCACTGGCATTTCTCCAAACTCTCCCAGCACCTCACTTAAGGATGTTAACAGCTATGACAATGGGCAGCCAGGATTCGGGAGGGTCCTGCCCTGAGCTCAGATCTCACAAGTGAGCAAGGCTAGAAGCCAGTTTTCCACTAGCTTCATTCTAATGGCCGTGAGACCATAGCAGTCTTCTAACACAGAAGGTTCGAAGAATACCAGTCTCCTGCACCTGGAGATACCTTCCAGGCCAGCATTATTCCACTTGCGTCTCATAAGCTTCTGACAAACGTCTCAGGTGAAGATGTTCAAAACTCATTCTGCAGGCAGAGTGGAACTGTGAGGGACTGGGTGTGAATTCAACTCTCAGAAGAGAGATGCTTTTGGACTCAGGGTTCAGCCAGCTTCTCACGTATTGAACTAAGTAGGTAACACCTGTCTAAGACAGGAATTACTAATAAATCGCTGGATTGTGCTTGGAGGCACTAGTCTTGTGTGCCAGGACTTTCCACTTACCTCTCACAACACTTCAGTCACGCCTCGAGCCTAGGCCTGTTTGCAGCGAAGGGTACCTGCAGGCAGGATGTGAGAAATACAGGCCATAAGCTCAACTCTCAAAAGTGTGTACGCCTGGGAGGCAGATGACTGCTACCCAGTCGTACATGGGAGTTAGAAACTGGCTACACTCTTTGAAGAAGCCCGTTTGAAATCGCTGTATTCAACTCAGATAATCGAGAGTATAGGCCTGACACTTCCACAAGCATTTCGCCACCCTCTCCCAGCACCTAACATAAGCATATTAGCAGTTACGTCTACAGGCTGAAGGATGAGGGAGGGTCCTGACCTGAGCTTAGCTCTCAAAAGGAAGCATGCCTAGAAGCCAGCTTTCTACTAGCTTGTTCTGATGGCCATGAGAATGTGACAGCATTGTAAGGCGGTACACTTACAATGAATACCGCTTTACTGCACCTGGAGACACAACCTTGAAGCCTGCAGCTGGCCCTTGCGTCCCATGAGCTTCTGAAAACCTGTCTAGTGAGGATGTTCATAACTGCATCTGCAGGAAGTGTGGAACTGGGAAGGACTGCGTGTAAGCTCATCTCGCAGAAGGAAATTCCGCAGAGAGAGAGCTTTCAGCTAGTTACTCAGGTTTGGAAGTTAGTATGTAGCACCCCTCTGAGGGAGGAATTCCTCAGAAGTCGCTGGATGGAACTAAGAGACACTTGCCTCTTGCAAAACTTGCGTCCCGTATCGGACGAAATCCTTTGGAAGTGAAGCATACAGGCCGTCAGCATGTGGGAGGTACAAGCCATAAGCTCAATCCAAAGGAGCGTGCATGCCTTGATGGCAGCTGTCCGCTACGCACAAAATTGACAAGGGAGACACGTGGTTTTCACTCCGCTACTCTCCCGGATACAACGAAATGCTGTGGACGTGGAACATACAGGCAGTCAGGATGGGGGAGGTACAGGCCATAAGTTGAACTCGCAGAAGTGTGTTTGCTTTGCAGGCCGATGTCTGCTAGACACTTATCGAGACGAGGTATACAGGGGCTACACTCTAATTGAACATGGATGTTGGAAATCGCTCTATTGAACTCAGATACATATGAGTACAGTCCTGACACTTCCACTGACATTTCTCCAACCTCTCCGAACACCTAATATAAGGATGTTAGCAGCTACGACTACGGGCAGGCAGGATGCGGGAGGCTCCTGCCCTGAGCTCAGCTTTCAAAGGAGGCATGCCTGGAGGCCAGCTTTCTACTAACTGCGTTCTGATGGGTATGAGAACGTGGCCGCATTGTAATTCAGGATGTTCCATGAATACCGCTTTACTGCACCTGGAGACACAACCTTGAAGCCTGCAGCTTGCCCCTTGCATCCCATGAGCTTCTAACAAACATGTCTAGTGAGGATGTTTATAAGTGTATCTGCAGGCAGTGTGGAACTGGGAAGGACCACGTTTCAGCTCATCTCCGAGAGGGAAGTTCCCCAGAGTGAGCTTTCAGGTAGGTTCTCAGGTTTGGAAGTTAGTATGTAGCTCCCATCTGAGGGAGGAATTCCTTAGATGTTGCTGTATTGAAAAGAAAGAAAAGAAAGAAAGAAAAAGAAAGAAAGAAAGAAAGAAAGAAAGAAAGAGAAGAAAGAAAGAAAAGAAGGAAGGAAGGAAGGAAGGAAGGAAGGAAGGAAGGAAGGAAGGAAGGAAGGAAGAAAGAGTGGCACCTGTGTGGCTCTGTCAGTTAAGCTTCTGCCTTAGGCTCAGATCATGATCCAGGTCCCAAGGCAGGCTCCCTGTTCAACAGAGAACCTGCTTCTCCCTCTCCCTCTTCCCCTCTCGCTCATGCTTTATCTCTACTCTCTCTCTCAAATAAATAAAAAACATCTTTGAAAAAGAAACAAACAAATCCACAAGAAAGAGAAATTGCCCATGTAGAATAATTTCAAACAATTTGTGAAGACATTCCACCCTCAAGTTCATGAGCATAGCTTCCCACTCTTAAGTGTGGAATACACATAGTAACTTCCTTCTACAAAATATAATATGAAAACCTTAAAATAATAATGATAATATAATACTAATACTAATAATAATAATAATAAAGAATAATAATAAAGAATCAGTTTACTACTGAGAAAGCTGACAAACACTACATCAGCAAGATGATCAGATCGATACCAAGACTGATAAATCATGTTGATAGTATCTATCCTTTATATGATATAATGAAAATGGCAGTATATCTCTGTATATAATCCACAAAAACAGTTCAGTCATGAGATAAACAACAGACATGTCCCAACTGAGGGAAATTTTACAAAATACTCTACTTGTCAAAGTGTTCCAGTTCAACAACAAGAAAAGGCTGAAAGACTGTCACAATCCAGATGAGCCTAAGGAAAGAGGACAAATGGAATGTGATTTGAGGATTGGTAACTTAGCAAAAACTAAGGAAATCTGAATAAACTATGGTCTTTGTTTTTTTTTTTTGTCTTTGTTTAATGCGAATTTTTTTTTAAATTTATTTATGATAGTCACACAGAGAGAGAGAGAGAGGTGGAGACATAGGCAGAGGGAGAAGCAGGCTCCATGCACCAGGAGTCCGATGTGGGATTCGATCCCGAGTCTCCAGGATCACGCCCTGAGCCAAAGGCAGGCGCTAAACCGCTGCGCCACCCAGGGATCCCTAATGCGAATTTTTTAATATTGATTCATTAGCTCATATTTGTACCGTACTAATATAAGATATCAATAATTGGAGAAATTGAGTGCAAGTGCATGCGAATGCTCTGTACTATCTTCTCAGTTTCCCTATAAATCTTTGTTTTTTTCCTAATAAATAAGATTTATTTTGAAAATTGACAAATGAATCAGGCTCCAAGTGTGAAGACATTTTAAGAATTGTTGAATTGACTTTTGCCTTATTCTTAAAGAGTTCCTTTGATGGAAACAATTAAGAATTTTAGATCAAAGGAAAGAAAAACACTTATGAACACGTATAATGCCTCCTCAACCTGAAAAGCAGGAAAGGATAATAAATAGCAAAAATCAGATAAAAATACTTCTAGTACAATAGACACCATATTGCAAGTGCATTTAAAATTAGCGATGCATAACATTTATTTCCTTGACATTTGACTTCCAAAGAGTTCAAAGTGTTTCAGTGTCAGTTGAAACAGGGGAAGAATCTCAGGGAAGGATCCTTCACATAAATAATAGGACCACGGTAATAATGTCTCTCAGTTCTTTCCAAATCCATAAAGATGCATTTCCTGATGAGTGACTGAGCTGTGAAGAAAGAGATGAGAAACCCTCATCCCTCTGAATTACTTGTGTCAGAATATTTTGACCATAGTACCACGGATAGTAAATTATCCTTATTAACAGGAAATATGTCTCAGATTGGAATCTGAGCAATCAGATGGGCAGAGAAAAAATGCTTTGACTCGCTCTTCATCTTTTAAAGACAAAGGAGAGCTTTTTTATGTACAAAGTCTATTGTCAAGATAGCCTTAGGGAATAAGAGTCTGCAGCATGGAATCCCCCTGCACATCTGGGAAGCCCGTGCCCCAGGTCTTCCTGATTCGAAATCCCTGGGCCTGTCCCCCAACACAGGCTGCCACGCTGAGGTCATTTTCAATTGCTCTCTTAGGAGCTCTGGGGAAGGGGGAAGGAGCTAGATAGGATGTGACTGGAAGCCTGGAGGCCTAGAAAATTAAGGCCATACCAATTTAAATTCAGTGTTAGCACAAGTCCAGCCATCCCAGGTCCCTGTGAAGAACAGCTGAAATTAACATTACTTCAGTTACTGGAAAAAGCAAAAGTTTACAGCTTAATGTCCTAGAAAGCCCCACAATAGAAACAAAACTGAGTCAAGGCCAAGGACAGGAAGCCTCTATTAGAATGAGAACAGAGCTCAATGCCCTTGAATGTCCCATATCAAAATGTAAACAGAACTTGAGGAATTGCTCCACCCCTTCTGGAGGTCCCTGAGACCAGCCCTTAAAACTAAGCTAAAACCCACCTCGGGGTCCAAGTCCCTGCTCCACTCTGTCAGGTATACTTGCACACAAGCTCTAGCTTGTAAATAAACCCTCATGTGTTTGCATCAGTGTCGGCTTCTTGGTGGTTTCTCGGATTCACAATCTTGGGCACAACACTCTGAGATAAAAAAAACAAAGCCAAAAGAAGCTCAGACGCAGGTAGAGTAAATGCAGGGTTCTGAGAGAATCGGTGGAGACCCAGGGGCTTGGGAGCTCTTCTGTGGAGGCCCATGCAGACTGGGGGGCAGGATGCTCAGCCCCAGAGCCAGAGGACCCAGAGACCCCACCCGCATCCGGCCAATCAGGGGGGGTCTCAAGGAGCAGCACTGTGCCGCTCACTGGAGGCCAGAGGTGCTGATGCCCACCCCACCTCTGACTCCGCAGGTGCATCTACCACACAGATGTGCACCTGATAATCAGCGCCAGAACCCATCCCCAGACCCTGCACAGACCACTCACTGCCACCATGTTGTCGGACCACAGAGGATGCATAGATTCAGCTCTGCCTGGAAAGTAGGATATACCTTCCTTTGTACTTTGTGCTTTACTGTCATTTATTTTCCTTGATTTTTTTATTAATTTCTTATTTTAATTTTATGTATGTACCTTATATATTTCTTAATTTTACTTTCATGGTACTTTAATTGTGTTTCATATTTGGGGTTTAGAATCTTTTGAAATGCAGGCCAAAATAATCTGGTGGTTTTTTTTTTTTTTTTTGGAGAGCAGTTATTATTGTTTTCCTTGGTTTTTCTTTTTCTTCCCTCTCTCTTTTCTGGAAAAGGTAATGAGATGGAGAAATTCACCTCCATAAAATAACATGAGATAGTACTCACAGCCAGGAAGTCCATCAATACACATATATGATGTCTAACTACATTTTAAAACAATGATTATAAAGATAGCAGCTGGGCTGGATAAAGAGCACAGAGGAAAACTAGAGAATCCCTTACTGTAGAAGTAAAACAACTAAAATCTAGTCAGGCCAAGTTAAAAATGCTATAACTGAGATGCAGTCCCACGTGGAAGCCATAAAAACAAGAAAAGTTATGGACCACAGAGACAGACGTAGGGAAGTCAGCCACTTATTAAAAAATAACATTCATATCTTAGGAGACTCAGAAGCTGAAGAGAGAGAACAGGTGGGCCTTGCTCAGACATTAGAAACGACAAATAACCACCATTTGCTTCAACGTGGATGTAACTGGAAGGTATTATGCTGAGTGAAGTAAGTCAATCAGAGAAGGACAAACATTGTATGTTCTCATTCATTTGGGGAATATAGATAATAGTGAAAGGGAATATAAGGGAACGGAGAAGAAATGTGTGGGAAATATCAGAAAGGGAGACAGAACATAAAGACTCCTAACTCAGGGGATCCCTGGGTGGCGCAGCGGTTTAGCGCCTGTCCTTTGGTCCAGGGTGCGATCCTGGAGACCCGGGATCGAATCCCACATCGGGTTGCCGATGCATGGAGCCTGCTTCTCCCTCTGCCTATGTCTCTGCCTCTCTTTCTCTCTCTCTGTGTGTGTGACTATCATAAATAAAATTTAAAAAAAAGACTCCTAACTCAGGAATGAACTAGGGGTGATGGAAGGGGAGGAGGGCGGGTGGTGGGGGTGAATGTGTGATGGGCACTGAGGGGGGCACTTGACGGGATTAGCACTGGGTGTTATTCTGTATGCTGGCAAATTGAACACCAATAAAAATAAAATTATTATTAAAATAAAAGAAAGAAATAAATAAAGAAGAAAGAAATAGAATGAAAGAAAGAAAGAAAGATAAAAGAAAGAAAGAAAGAAAGAAAGAAAGAAAGAAAGAAAGAAAGGAAGGAAGGAAGGAAGGAAGGAAGGAAGGAAGGAAGGAAGGAAGGAGTGGCACCTGGGTGGCTCAGTCAGTTAAGCTTCTGCATTAGGCTCAGATCATGATCCAGGTCCCAAGGCAGGCTCCCTGTTTAGCAGGGAACCTGCTTCTCCCTCTCCCTCTGCCCCTCTCGCTCATGCTTTTTCTCCTCTCTCTCTCTCTCTCATATAAATAAATAACATCTTTGAAAAAGAAACAAACAAACTCAGAAGGAAGAGAAATCTCCCATGTAGAAGAATTTCAAACAATTCGTGCAGACATACCACACTCAAGTTCATGAGCATAGCTTCCCACTCTTATGTGTGGAAAACACATAGTAACTTCCTTCTGCAAAACATATTATGAAAAACCTAAAATAATAATGATAATATAATAATAATAATAATAATAATAATAATAATAAAAGAATCACTTTACTACGGAGAAAGCTGACAAACACTACCTCAGCAAGATGATCAGATCGATACCAAGACTGATAAATCATGTTGATAGTATCTATCCTTTATATGATATAATGAAAATGGCAGTATATCTCTGTATATAATCCACAAAAACAGTTCAGTCATGAGATAAACAACAGACATGTCCCAACTGAGGGAAATTTTACAAAATACTCTACTTCTCAAAGTGTTCCAGTTCAACAACAACAAGGAAAGGCTGAAAGACTGTTACAATCCAGAGGAGCCTAAGAAAACAGGAGGACAAATGGAATGTGATATGAGGGATGGTAACTTAGCAAAAGCTAAGGAAATCTGAATAAAGTATGGTCTTTGGTTAATGCGAATATTTTAATATTGATTCATTAGCTCATATTTGTACCGTACTAATATAAGATATCAATAATTGGAGAAATTGAGTGCCAATGCATGCGAATGCTCTGTACTATCTTCTCAATTTCCTATAAATTCCCTCAATTCCCTATAAATCTTTGTTTTTTTCCTAATAAATAAGATTTATTTTGAAAATTGACTCATTTCTTGATGAGTGACTGAGCTGTGAATAAAGAGATGAGAAACCCTCATCCCTTTGAATTACTTGTGTCAGAATATTTTAACCATAGTACTACGGATAGTAAATTATTCTTAGTAACAGGAAATACATCTCAGATTGGAATCTGAGCAATTAGATGGGCAGAGAAAAAAAACTTTGACTTGCTCCTCATCTTTTAAAGATAAAGGACAGCTTTTCTATGTACAAAGTCAGTTGTCAAGATAGCCTTAGGGAATAAGAGTCTGCAGCATGGAATCCCACTGCACAGCTGGGACGCCCATGCCCCAGGTCTTCCTGATCCCAAATCCCTGGGCCTGTCTCCCAACACAGGCTGCCAAGCTGAGGTCATTTGCAATTGCTCTCTTAGGAGCTCCAGGGAAGGGGAAAGAGCTAGATAGGATGGGACTGGATGCAAGGAGGCTGAGAAAATGAAGGCCTTTCTACTTTAAGTTCAGTGTTCGAACAAGACCAGCCATCCCAGGCCCCTGTGAAGAAGAGCTGAAATTTACATTACTTCAGTTACAGGAAAAACAAACAAACAAACAAAAGTTTACAGCTTAATGTCCTAGAAAGCCCCACAATAGAATGAAACTGAGCCCATGCCAAGGGCTGGAAGCGCCTATTAGAATGAGAGCAGAGTTCAATACCCTTGAAGGCCTCATAACAAAATGTAAACAGAACTTGAGGAATTGCTCCAGCCCTTCTGGAGGACCCCGAGACAAGCCCTTAAAACTAAGCTAAAACCCAGCTCAGGGTCCAAGTCCCTGCTCCGCAGTGTTGGGTGTACTTGGACGCAAGCTCGAGTTTGGAAATCAACCCTTGTGTGTTTGCATTGGTGTCAGCTCCTTAGTGGTTTCTCGGATTCGCAATCTTGGGCACAACACCCCCATGTTCCCTCCCACCTTGGTTGAACCGCTATCCCCTCCCACCCAGGGTGACACTCAGTCACCTCCCTCCCTACAACAGCTGGGCACAGGCCGTCACACAGGTCCCATGGGCACAGTGGGCACTCTCACCGTCCCTGGCCTCCCAGAGGAAGGAAGGAGGTTTTGGCAGTACCCACTCCATGGTGGCCCCAGGGCTCCCTGCCCAGGACAGACAGGTTAGGGTCTGTGTCCCTGACGCCAGCTCCTCCTCCCCGGTTTTCCCACAGGAAATGAAGGAGGAGGCCCTGGTCTCCTCTAGGGACATCACGCTGGGGGACCTGGACGTCAACAGGATATTCAGCAGTCACGTCATGTTTTGGGACTACTATGGGTTAGGGTGAAGCTGAGGGGCCAGGGGGATCGGGACCCGGGAGGACCGGGGGCTTCTGGGTAGGGAACATGGGGCTTCAGAGCCTGGGAGAAGAACAGCAGCCAACAACACATGGCTGCATGGTAGGTTGTTGGGGATGAACACCGTGCCCCCACCCTCGGGGTCTCAGAGATGAGGAGGCCACTAGGACGCGGCCTCCAGGGATTGCCATGTTAGCTGAACCCCAAAAGGGTGAGGGACAGCCCCCTGAAAAGCAGGGGGCTGGGGTGGGGGCCGTCGGGCCAGTAAGGGGACCTGGGGGCAGGGTGCATGGCCGTGACTGGAGGAAGACACACATCGATCTGATGAGGGTCGGACGGGTCAGGGTGATACCCACCCTCAGGACTTCATATATTTCTAAATTCTATGCATTAAATTTGAGACAATTTGAAATTTGTAAACATACATTGTATGATGACCCCCAGATAATGCCCCTGGTCCAGCCAGGGCCCTGTACTCACCACACGGGGCCCCAGGGGCAGGTGTCACAGCATACCCCAGACTGGGGTCGCTTTATCTGTGGACGTCTCAGTGTGCATCTTAGAGAAAGAGGATGCCCTGTGTCCGCCGGCCCCCCACACCATCCTCCCATTCCCCAGACCCACACCATCCCCTAACATCATCATCCCCCATGGCATAGCCCCTACACCATCCCCCTCACACACACACAGCCTCACACAATCCCCACCCACACTATACCCCAACACCATCCCCCCTACACCATCCCCCACACCCCACCACCATCATACCCATGCCCCCACACCATCCACCCCACACCATCGGCCCCGAGCAAGGACCCAGTGCAGCTGCACCCTGTGGGACATGCTCAGACTCCCCAGGGTTCTCTGGATACCCTGCTCCCATCAGAAGCCTGGGTGTCCCATTGAGTACCAGGGGTTGCAGGGAGGAGGGAAGGCAGGGAGCCCCGGACAGTGTGTGTGCAGGAGAGTGGTGCAGAGGACACACTGTGCCCTGCCTCCACCCTCTGTCCCTCCTGGAGGGTGGGACACCCTGCACAGGACACCAGGCCCTAACCCAGAGGGACCTGGGCTGACTTGGGCCCAGGCTCTGTGGGGGCTGGGTTGATTTGAGCCCACACCAGTCCCAACTCAAAGACTAATGGAATCAGGCCCCCATGGCCCTCGACAACCCTGGATTCTGGCGCCGGGCTCAGCGAGCCCTCTCAAAGCTGGATGTGGCCTACTGGGCCCTGGACATGTCACACAGATACAGGTCGCTTATCTAGGGCAGCCCTGGGGATCCCAGGACACACCAGTGTGGGGAGTGGAGGGGTAAGCCGGTGGGCCACACCCGCACCCACACCATGAGGCAGGCTCCTCCAGGTGCTGGGACCCTAGAGGGCCCGAGGCCGGGGTCCAGCTGCCCTGCGGGGACCCAGAGCAGGAGCCCATGAGCTACAGGTCCAGGTCAGCTCTGCTGTCCGCAGAACCGTCACTCAGGCTGAAACCTCAGGACACACGCCCCCACCCGGAGTCCACACATGCTCCCAGGTGGGGGACTCCAGCACCAGCCCACCCACCCCGTGTGATTCTTGCCCCCACTTAAAGGACAGAAAAGTCTCCTTCCCAGGGGAAGGCACGCACCCACGGCTCTGAGCCCGTTTGCTGTAGAAAGTCAATAAAGTGATGTGGTGCGAAAATGCACAGCCAGCCCATTTTTGTGTCTCATAGAACTCTGTGCACGGGGCGTGAAGAGACCCCCAGAGAGGAGGAGGGGGCACCACCTAGGCCCCAACCAGCCCCTGCAGGGGTACCGCCAGGCAAACACAGCTGACGTCCCCACGTGCCTTCCAGGGAAGGCCTGACCCACTGCCGGACATGGGAATGTGGCCGAGCCGGAACTTCCGCTCAGCTGGCCCTCCAGCTGAAAGTTCCTGCACGAGTTAGCCCTGGCATAGCCAGGAGAGCTCAGCTAGCCGCCAAGCGCCAGCATCAGAAATGATATTCTGCCAACCATTTTGGGGTTTTGGGTGACCCAGACAGAGGATCCGATAGCTGCATGGGATAGCTGCATGTGATAGACACACACGCACCTCAAAACCAACAAAAGTCAGAATCCCCCCAATGTTGTCAAACAGCAGCCAGATGGTTACATACACTAAGCTGTGGTCCCCAATAGGATACATGGAAAACGCTATAAGCCATGACTGCAGAGGTGCTGGAGGCACGTAGATGTGCCTGCTTGTGTTCCAACAAGGAGGGCAGAGGGGCAGGAAGCATCCTCCGGATGGGGGGCACTCCTAGGAAAGGACACCAGGTCCCTATGAAGGCTACGGAGGGTGAAATCTGTCCTCCTCTCTTTCTGCTTCTGGTTTTCCTCCTAAATGCCATTTTCCTCAATCATATTAGCAAGAATTTTTTTTTGTTTTTAAATTTCTTTTTATTGGAGTCTAATTTGTATGAATTCTTTCTTCAGCAAGTGTGTCATTCAGGAGGGAAAGAGAGATAAAGATTTTCCCAGACAGGCAACATATAAAGGAGTTCAGGACCACTTAACCAGTCCAGTAAGGAATTTTAAGACGGACTCTTCTAGTGGGGGAAAAAAAGAGACCAAAAGCAACAAAGACTAGAAAGGCCGAGAGAACGTCACCAGAAACACCAACTCTTCTGGTAACACAAATGCACAAAGTTCATATCTTTGAATAATCACTCTGAATGCTGATAGACTAAATGCTTCAATCAAAAGATATAGGGTATCAGAGTGGCTTAAAAAGCAGGATCTGGGATGCCTGGGTGGCTCAGGGTTTGACCCTCTGCCTTTGACTCAGGGTGTGATCCTGGAGTCTGGGATCGAGTCCCATATTGGGCTCCTGGTGGGGACCCTGTTTCTCTCTCTGCCTAATTTTCTGCCTCTCTCTCTCTCTCTCTCTCTCTCTCTCACACACACACACACACACACTATCATAAATAACATTATTATTAAAAAACAACATCCATCTGTACGCTGCCTACTAGATGCTCACCTTAGACCTATAGACACCAACAGATTGAAAGTCAGGGGATAGAAAATCATTTATGATGCTAATAGATATCAAAAGAAAGATGGAGGACCCATACTTATATCAGACAAACGAGATTTGAAACCAAACCCTGGGGGACACCTGGTGGCTCAGTGGTTGAGCATGTGCCTTCGGCTCAGGGTGTGATCCTGGGATCCCAGGATCGAGTCCCACATCAGGCCTCCCTTTGGGGAGCCTGCCTCTCACTCTGCTATGTTCCTTCCTCTGCTTCTCTGTGTATCTCTCATGAATAAATAAGTAATTTAAATTTCAAAAAAGAAAGAACAAATACTGTAAGAAGAGATGAAGAAGGGCATTATTTCATAATTAAAAAGACTCTCTATCAAGATCAAACAACTAAATATTTATGCTGCCAACATGGGAGTATCTAAATATAGAAACCACTGTTGGTGGGAATGTGAACTGGTGCAGCCACTCTGGAAAACTCTGTGGCGGTCCCTCAATGAGAAAAAAATAGACCTGCACAACGACCCAGAAATTGCACTGTTGGGGATTTACCCCAAAGATTCAGATGCAATGAAACGCCGGGACACCTGCACCCTGATGTTTATATTAGGAATGTCCACAATAGACAAACTGTGGAAGGAGCCTCGCTGTCCATCAAAAGATAAATAGATACAGAAGATGTGGTTTATGTATACAATGGAATATTACTCAGCCATTAGAAATGACAGATACCCACCATTTGCTTCAATGTGGATGGAACTGGAAGGTATTATACTGAGTGAAGTAAGTCAATCGGAGAAGGACAAACAGTGTGTGTTCTCATTCATTTGGTGAATATAAATAATACTGAAAGGGAATATAAGGGAATGGAGAAGAATTGTGTAGGAATTATCAGAAAGGGAGACAGAACATAAAGACTCCTAACTCTGGGAAACGAACTAGGGGGGCTGGGAGGGGAGGAGGGTGGAAGTGTGGGTGAATGGGTGATGGGCACTGAGGGGGACATATTATGGGATGAGCACTAGGTGTTATTCGGAATGTTGGTCAATTCAACATCAATACAAAATAAATTTATTTAAAAAAAAAGATCCAACAACTAAATATTTATGCTGCAACATGGGAGTACCTAAATATAGAAACGAATTAACAACAAACATACAGGAACTCACTGATAATAATACAATGACAGGGGTTTTAACACCCACTTATGGCAATGGACCGATCGTCTATGCAGAAAATCAACAGGGGAACAATAGCCTTGACACACTGGACCACAGGGACTCAACAGATATAGTCTGAACATTTCTTCCTAAAGCAGAATACACATTCCTTTCAAGTGCACATGGGACATTCTCCAGAACAGATCATATCATGGGCCACAAATCAGCCCTCAACAGGTACAACAGGTACAAGAAGGTTGATATAACATGCTGTACATTTTCGGAACACGATGCTATGAAACTCGAAGTCGACAGTAAGAAAAAAAAATTTGGACAGACAAAAAATACGTGGAGATTATGAACATCCTACTAGAGAATGAATGGATCAACCAGGAAATTAAACAGGAAATTTAAAACAAATGAAAATGAAAATATGTTTTTCCAAAACTCTGGGATGTAGCAAAGGCAGTCCTAAGAGGTAAGTACATAGCAATACAGGACTACCTCAAGAAACAAGAAGTCTCCAATACACAACCTAACCCTACACCTAAAGGAGCTGGAAAAGAAATAGCAAACAAAGCCTAAAGCCTACAGAAGAAGGGAAAAAATAATGATGAGAGCAGAAATAAACAATACAGAAACAACAAAACAGTAGAATGGAATAACGAAACTAAGAGCTGGTTCTTCAAAATAATTAATAAAATGGATCAAGCCCTAGCCAGCTTTATCAATGAGAAAAGAGAAAAGACCTAAATAAATAAAATAACAGATGAGAGAAGAGAGATCACAATCAACACCAGCAAAATTAGACAATTATAAGGGAATACTATGAAATTATACGCAAACAAACTGGAAGACCTGGAAGAAATGGACAAATCCCTAGAAATGTGCAAACGAGCAGAACTGAAATAGAAAGAAATAGAAAATGTGAACAGACCTATAATGAGCAAAGGAATTGAATCAGCAAGGTACCTGGGTGCATCAGGGGTTGAGCATCTGCTTTGGCTCAGATCATGATCCCGGGGTCCTGGGGGAATCATGTCCAACATCAGGGCCCACTGGAGGCTCATTTTCCCTCTGCCTTTACCTCTGCCTTTCTGTGTCTCACATGAATACATAAATAAAATATTTAAAAAAGAAAAAAGATAAAAAGTGAGAAAGGACCCAAATAAAATCACAAATGGGAAAAGAGAAATAACAACCAACACTAGAGAAATAGAAACGATTATAAGAGAACATTATGAAAAATTATATGCCAGCAACCTAGAACCTGGAAGAAATAGATCAATTCTGGAAATATATAACATAGCAAAAATGAAAAAGGAAGAAGTAAGGAACTTGAACAGACATATAACCAGCAGACGAAATTGAATCAGCAATCAAGGATCTCCCAACAGGAGACGCTTAGATCAACAGAACAGAATGGAAAGCCGAAACAAGATACAAACCTGTAACTCTATGATCCATTAATCGACAACAAGGCAGCAAGGAATATCCAATGGCACAAAGACAGTCTCTTCAACAAACCCTAACCCTGATCCCAGGAAAAGAACAAATAGTGTTGGGAAAACCAGGCAGCCACATGCAGAAGAATCAAAGTGGACCACTTTCTTACACCATATATATAAAAAATAAATTCAAAATGGATGAAAGACCTAAATGTGAGACCTGAAACCATATACAAAGAAGAAAAGATAGGCAGCAACGTCTTTGATATTGGCCATTGGATCTTCTTTCTAGATATGCCTCTGACGTGAGGGAAACAAAAGCAAAAATACTATTGGGACTTCATCAAATGTAAAAGCTTCTGCAAAGTGAAGGAAACAACCAAAGCTAAAAGGCAACATACAAAATGAGAGGAGATATTTATAAACAACCCATCCAATAAAGAGTTAGTATGCAAAATACATAAAGCAAATATAAATCTCAGCATCCTAAACACAAATTATCCAACTACAGATGGGCAGAAGAGATGAATGGACTTTGTCTCTGACAAGACATCCAGATGGCCACCAGACACACGGAGAGACACTCAGCGTCACCCATCATCAGGGAAATGCAATCCACAATGAGATGTCACCTGACAGCCATCAGATTGGCTAAAATTAACAGCACAAGAAACAACAGGTGTTGGTGAGGCTATGGAGAAGGAGAGCCCCCTTACACTCCTGGTGGGCATGCGAAAATGTACAACCACTGTGGAAAACAGTGTGGAGGGTCCTCGAAATTTTAAAAATAGGGGATCCCTGGGTGGCGCAGCAGATTGGCACCTGCCTTTGGCCCATGGCGCAATCCTGGACACCTGGGATTGAATCGTACTTCGGACTCTTGGTGCATGGAGCCAGCTTCTCCCTCTGCCTGTGTCTCTGCCTCTCTCTCTGTGACTATCATAAAAAAATAAAATAAAAAGAAGTTAAAAATAGAGCTAACCTATGATTCCAAAATTGCACAGCTAGGTATTTACCACAAGGATACAAAAGTAGTTTAGTAGATTGGAAGAGGGACACGCAGCCCAGTGTTTGCAGCAGCGTTATCAACAAAAGCCAATCTGTGGATACAGCCCAGATGTCCATCGACAGATGAATGGGCAGAGACGATGTGCTAAATATACACACTGTGACATCACTGGGTCATCAGAAGGGATGAAATGAAGCCATTTAAAATGACGTGAGAGAAGTGGAAAGGACTTATGCTAAATGAACTCAGTCAGTCAGAGAAAGACAGATACCAAATACCATACAATGGCATTCACATGTGAATTTTAAAAAACCAAACAAACTGGCAAAGGGGCAGAGGGGGGATGAGAGAAGCAAACCAAGATACACACTCTAACCACAGAGAATAAACTAATCAACACCAGAGGATGGTGGGGGAAAGGGGAATCAGGGCATGGGGATGCTGGAGGGCACCTGTGACCAGTACCAGGAGTTGTATCCAAGGATTAAATCACTATGTGGTAAACCTGAAAGTATATCATACTGTGTTTACAAACAGGAATTCAAGTAAAATTTTAAAATGATAATTGGTATGATTGATGAAACATGTGCACACAAGAGATAAAATCAGAAAGGCAACTGAAAATCCAAATAGAGTATTTAGAGGCACAAATCCCCTCCTTAGCTCAGCTCGGGAGAAGCCTGCCCTGTCTATTCTGACCCCAGCAGAAGCCTGGATTTTGATTCTCTGGGGAGGCCACTGACTTGGTGGAGTCAGGCTATCTTTGAACCCAAAACCTAAATAGAGTGCATAAAACTAAACTGCCCAAGATACTAGGAGTCCCAGTGAGGCACATGCCAAGACCCAAACTCTAACCATATACAGACATAACCCTAACCCTACACTTAATCCTAATGTTAACCTAAACCTTAAACAAGACCCATCACTAATCAAAAACCAAACACAAACCCCAAGACCGAAACACATTCACTAAACCTTCCTGCCAACCCTCACCCTAACTCCTAAACCTATTCTAAACCCTTAAGCCTGACCCCTAACTTAAATCTAAACCTAAGCCTACCCTCTAACCCTAACCTTAACTTAATATACTCAAATACTATTCCTAACCTTAACCAGTACCCTAACCCTAACACTCTAATACTAATCCTATCTCATACCCCAAACTGTACCCTAACCCGTACCCGTAAAACTAACCCCTAACCCACTCCCTAACCGTATCTCTTACCCTTTTCCAAATCCGTACCCTGACCCTGACCTGAACCTAAACCTAACCCCTAACCAAACACTAACCCTAACCCTAGCCCTAATCCCTATCTTAACCCTAACCCTAACCCTCGCCCTAACCCTAAACCTAGCCCTTCTTTAACTCTAACCCCTAACCCTTAACCCTAACCCTAACTCACACCCTAACCCCTAACCTTAAATGCAAACCTAAGCTCAACCCTAACTCTAACCATAACCCTAACCCCAACTCCAAACCTCCTGCCCTAATCCCTAGAGCCTAAACCCTAACCCTAACTCTAAATCCTGTCCCTAACCCTAACCCCCATCCTAACTCTTAACTACTGACCCTTACACTTATGCCTCACCTAACCTCTAATCCTGTAACCATAAGCATAATCATAACTCCTAACATCTAACCTAAGCCTAACCACCAACTGCCTCCCCTCCCCTGACCCTACCATTTATTCTACCCATTCACTTACCCTATGCTTGTGAGTAGTCCCTTCTGATATGGACGTGGCCCCCAATGGCGCCTCCAGAGTCCTCCACGGGGTCCTGAGTAATCCAGGATCATGTGAGTGCGGACGTGGCCCCACATGTTCCTGAGTCATAGTCAGCAGGTCCTGAGGACGCTGGGTCTCCTATCACTGTGGACTATGCCTCACATCCTCTGGAAACCTCACAGCAGGTCCTTAGGAGGCCGGGGGGTCCTGTCAGCCTGAGCATGGCCCCACGTCCCCCAGAAAACTCACCGCAAGTCCTGAGGAAGGGCTCCTATCAGCATAGACACATCCCCATACGTCCCAAAGCCAAAGTGCAGGTGCTGAGGATGATGGGGGTCCTGTCACTGTGAATGCGGCACCCAGCTTCCAGAAGCCTCAACTTATGTCCGGAGGGGGCCTGGAGCTCCTGCCAGAGTGGAAGCGGTGCCACATCTTCCTGAAGTGTCCCCGTGGGTCCTGAAGCAGCTCAGGGGCTCCTGTCAGCGTAGATGCGGGCCCACAATTTCCTGAAGCCTCCCCGCAGGACCTGAGGCGGCCCAGGCCTCCTGGCAGCGTGATGCGGGCCCACATCTTCCTGAACCTCACTGCTGGTCCTGAGGAGACCAGGGCTCCTGTCAGCGTGAACGCGGCCCAATTTCCCCATGAGACTTCCCGCGGGTCCTGAGGAGGCTGGGATTCATCAGCGTGGACTCGTCCCCATGTCCTCCTCAGGCCTCCCCAGCACAGGCTGGCTCCTGTTAGTGAAGGCAGAGGAGGCCTACTGCACATGCACACCCCTGGGTGGGGCCTGGGGTCGGGCGCCCCCTGCGGGACGCTCAGGCGCTGCAGGAGGCCATGCAGGAAGAGTCGGGTGCTCCACAGGCCACACCTGCCTCATCCAGGTTCCAGCTGTGGCCTGTTAGCTTCGGAAACATCTCACTGAAATGGAGCCCAACACCCGGATTCCCCAGAAATACTTAAGGACAAGGAATTGCAGCCACAGGACACGAAATGAAATGTGGACCAGACTTTTACCACGTCCTGCAAAACTCACTCAACCCTCTTCCACTGTGGGTGGGACTGCGGGCTAGTGTAGCCGCCCTGGACAGTGTGGAGGCTCCTCAGGAAGTTACAAATAGAGCCGCCCTGCGACCAGCAGGTGAACGGCCTGGAGCTCACTCCGAAGATACAGATGCAGTGAGACTCGGGACACCTGCACCCCAATTTCCACTGCAGCCGGGTCCACAGTAGCCACACTGTGGGAGGAGCCTTGGTGCCCTCGGGCAGATGATGGATAAAGAGGACGGGAGATAGATGATGGTCATAGAGAGAGGAATGGTACTCAGCTATCAAAGAGAAGGAAATCTTGCCATTTGCAATGATGTGGATAGAACTAGAAGAATCATGTTAAGTGAAATAAATCAGTCGGGAAAGAGAATGACCGTGTGGTGTCATTCATAGGTGGAATTAAAGAAGCAAAGCAGATAACAACTGTAAAGGGAAGGAAAAACAAATATGATAAAAACAGATGCAGGAAATACAGACTCTTAATGATAGGAAACAAACTGAGGGCCGCTGGAGGTTGGGGATAACAGGGGACCAGCATGAAGGAGGGCACGTGATGTCATGAGCACTGCTGTTATCTCCAACTGGTGAATCCCTGAATTCTTCCTCTGAAAGTATAATACACTATACATTAATTAATTGGGTTTAAATTAAATTAAGTTAAAAAATCATTTGTATCAGAGCACATTTCCTTCTAGACTCTCAGTTTTGCTCATTCAGCTTATACCGGGACCACCCACCGTGGGTCTGGTTTGTCTAAATAGGCTCCATGCCTCATCCATGGCCCAGCCCAGGGCTAGAACTCATGACCCCTGAGATCAGGACCGGAGGTGAGGTCAGGAGTCGGATGCTTAACCAACAGAGCCAGCTGGGGGCCCGAGAACCACACTGCTTTATCCTGTGTCTCTGTGACATCATTTGAAATAGGAAAGTGCTGCGTTCTGCTCTCTCCTGCTTCTCCAATACTGATTTGCTGTCCGGGGTCATTTGTGGGGGCGGATGGATGTTATGGGTTTTTTTTTTACTATTTCGAAGATCTGCCACCATGATTTTGATAGGAATGACATTGAATCTGAGGGTGGATTCAGGAACTGCGGACATTTTCACAAGATGAGGCTCTCACCCCACAAGCCCAGGACGGCCTCCCAGAGCCTGGTATGGCTCAGTGCAGAAGTCTTGTGCTCCTTTGGTTCAGTCTCATTATTAATTCTCCTTGATGCTCCTGAGAAGGGAGTCACAACTTCATTTTTTTCCTGAGTGCTCATTGTCGGGACACAGCAAGGCTACTCTGCTCTGTAGGGTCAGTTTGTGTCCGTGACTTTACTGAACTCACTCCTTAGTTCTAACAGGTTTTGGTGGAGGCTCTCGGGTTTCCTTCTTCTAGCACCGCATCTTCAGCATATAGGGACAGTGTACGTCCCCCTTCCAGGTGTGGAACCTTTGCTGTTTACAGTTTAATGTCCTAGAAAGACCCACAATAGAATCAAAACTGAGCCCAGGACAAGGACAGGAAGGCCCTATTAGAATGAGAACAGAGCTCAATGCCCTTGAAGGCCCCATATCAAAATGTAAACAGAACTTGAGGAATTGCTCCAGCCCTTCTGGAGGTCCCCAAGACCAGCCCTTAAAACTAAGCAAAAACCCACATCGGGGTCCAAGTCCCTGCTCCACTCTGTCGGGTATACTAGGACACTAGCTTGATCTTGTAAATAAACCCTCATGTGTTTGCATTCGTGTCGGCTTCTCAGTGGTTTCTCGAATTCGCAATCTTGGGCACAACAGACTGAGATAAAAAACAAAACCAAAAGAAACTCGGATGAGGGCAGAGTGAAAGCAGGATTCTGAGAGAAGCAGCAGAGACCCGGGGGCTTGGCGGCTCTTCTGTGGTGGGCCTGCAGACTGGGGGGCGGGATGCTCAGCCCCAGAGCTAGAGGACCCAGCGTCCCCACCCGCATCCCTCCCATTAGCACGGAGTCTCAGGGAGCAGCACAGTGCCACCCGCTGGAGGCCAGAGGCGCTGAAGCCCACCCCACCTCTGACCCCACAGGTGCATCTCCCAGGCAGATGTGCACCTGACAATCAGCGCCATGGGCCATTCCCAGACCCCGCACAGACCACTTGCTGCCACCAAGTTGTTGGACCGCAGAGGCTGCAGAGCTTCAGCTCTGCCTGGAAAGTAGGGTCTAGCTTCCTTTGTACTTTGTGCTTTATTTTCATGTATTTTCTTTGATTCTAGTTTATAAATTGCCTTATTTTAAATTTTATGTATGTACCTTATATATTTCTTATGTTTAGTTTCATGGTACTTTAATTGTGTTTCTTATTTTGGGATTTAGAATCTTTTAACAAGCAGGCCAAAATAATCTGGTGTTCTTTTAGGAGGGCAAATTTATTGTTTTTATTGGTTTTTCTTTTTCTTCCTTCTTTCTTTTTTGGAAAAAATAATGAGATGGAGAAATTCACCTTCATAAAATAACATGAGGTAGTACTCACAGCCAGGAAGTTCATCCATTCACATATATGATGTCTAAATACAGTTTAAAACAATGATTATAAAGATAGCAGCTGGGCTGGAAAAAGAGCACAGAAGAAAACTAGAGAATCCCTTACTGTAGAAATAAAAGAACTAAAATCTAGTCAAGCCAACGTTAAAAATGCTATAACTGAGATGCAGTCCCAAGTGGAAGCCTTAAAAACAAGGAAGGTTATGGACTACAGAGGCAGACATAGGGAACTCAGCCACTTATTAAAGCAATAACATTCATATCATAGGAGACTCAGAAGATGAAGAGAGAGAAAAGGTGGGCCTTGATCAGCCATTATAAATGACAAATACCCACCATTTGCTTCAACGTGGATGTAACTGGAAGGCATTATGCTGAGTGAAGTAACTCAATCAGAGAAGGACAAACATTGTATGTTCTCATTCACTTGGGGAATATAAATAATAGTGAAAGGGAATATAAGGGAAGGGAGAAGGAATGTGTGGGAAATATCAGAAAGGGAGACAGAACATAAAGACTCCTAACTCTGGGAAACGAACTAGGGGTGATGGTAGGGGAGGAGGGCTGGGGTGGGGGTGAATGTGTGATGGGCACTGAGGGGGGCACTTGATGGGATGAGCACTGGGTGTTATTCTGTATGTGGGCAAATTGAACACACACACAAAAATAAATTTATTATTAAGAAAAAAAAAAGAAGGAAGAAAAAGTGGCACCTGGGTGGCTCAGACAGTTAAGCTTCTGACTTAGACTCAGATCATGATCCAGGTCCCAAGGAAGACTCCCTGTTCAGCAGGGAACCTGCTTCTCCTTCTCCCTCTGTCCCTCTCGCTCATGGTTTTTCTCTCCTCTCTCTCTCAATTAATTAAATAGCGTCTTTGAAAAAGACACAAACAAACCCAGAATGAAGAGAAATCTCCCATGTAGAAGAATTTCAAACAATTTGTGCAGACATTCCACCCTCAAGTTCATGAGCATAGCTTCCCACTCTTATGTGTGCAATACACATAGTAACTTCCTTCTACAAAATATATTATGAAAAACTTAAAAATAATGATAATATAATATTAATAATAATAATAACAATAACAATAAAGAATCACTTTACTACGGAGAAAGCTGACAAACACTACATCAGCAAGATGATCAGATGGATACCAAGACTGATAAATTATGTTGATAGTATCTATCCTTTATATGATATAATAAAAAAGCAGTATATCTCTGTATATAATCCACAAAAACAGTTCAATCATGAGATAACAACAGACATGTCCCACTGAGGGAAATTTTACAAAATACTCTACTTCTCAAAGCATTCCAGTTCAAAGACAACAAGGAAAGGCTGAAAGACTGTCACAATCCAGAGGAGCCTAAGAAAACATGAGGACAAATGGAGTGTGATATGAGGAATGGTAACTTAGCAAAAACTATGGAAATCTGAATAAAGCATTGTCCTTGGTTAATGCAAATATTTTAATATTGATTCATTAGCTAATATTTGAACCATACTAATATATCAATAATTGGAAAAATTGAGTGCAAGTGAATGAGAATTCTCTTACTATCTTCTCAATTTCCCTATAAATCTTTGTTTTTATTCCAATAAATAAGATTTATTTTGAAAATTGAGTTAAATAAATCAGGCTCCAAGTGTGAAGACATTTCAAGAATAGTTGAAGTAACTTTTGCCTTATTCTTAGAGAGTTCCTTCGTTGGGAACAAAGTAAAAATTTTATATCAGAAGGAAAGAAAAACAGTTATGAACACGTACAATGCCTTCTCAACCTGAAAAGCAGGAAAGGATAATAAATAGCAAAAATCAGATTAAAAAACTTCTATTATAATAGACACCATATTGCAAGTGCATTTAAAATTAGCAAGGCATAACATTTATCTCCTTGACATTTGTCTTCCAAAGAGTTCACAGTGTTTCAGTGTCAGTTGAAACAGGGGAAGAATTTCAGGGAAGAATCCTTCACATAATAATAGGACCATTGGTAATAATGTCTCTCAGTTATTTCCAAATCCATAAAGATGCATTTTCTGATGAGTGACTGAGCTGTGAAGAAATAGTTGAGAAAGCATCATCCCTCTGAATTACTAGTGTCAGAATATTTTAACAATACTACTACGGATAGTACTTTATCCATATTAACAGTCAATACGTCTCAGATTGGAATCTGAGCAATCAGATGGGCAGAGAAAAAACGCTTTGACTTGCTCCTCATCTTTTAAAGGCAAAGGAGAACTTTTCTATGTACAAAGTCAGTTGTCAAGATAGCCTTAGGGAATAAGAGTCTGCAGCATCAAATCACGCTGCATAGCCGAGACGCCGATCTCCAGGTCTTCCTGATCGCAAATCCCGGGGCTTGTCCCCCAACACAGGCTGCCACGCTGAGGTCATTTGCAATTGCTCTCTTAGGAGCTCCGGGGAGGGCGGCAGGAGCTAGAGAGTATGGGACGGGACGCGTGGAAGCCGAGAACATTACGGCCATTCCACTTTAAGTTCAGCATTTGCACAAGTCCAGCAATCCCAGGCCCCTGTGAAGAAGAGCTGAAATTTACATTACTTCAGTTACAGGAAAAAAACAAAAATTTACAGCTTAATGTCCAGAATGCTCCAGAATAGAATAAAAACTGAGCCGAAGCCAAGGGCTGGAAGCCCCTATTAGAATGAGAAGAGTGCTCAATGCCCTTGAAGGCCCCATATCAAAAAGTGAACAGAACTTGAGGAATTGCTCCAGCCCTTCTGGAGGTCCCCGAGACCAGGCCCTTAAAACTAAGTTAAAACCGTCCTCGGGGTCCAACTCCCTGCTCCACTCTGTGGGGTATACTTGGACCCATGCTCGAGTTTGTATAACAACCCTCGTTGTTTGCATCAGTGTCGGCTCCTTAGTGGTTTCTCGGATTCGCCATCTTGTGCACAACACCCCCATGTCCCCTTCCCACCTGGACTGACCCCCTGTCCCCTCCCACCCAGGCTGACCCTAAGTCACCTCCCCGCACACAACAGCTGGGCACAGGCCCTCACACAGGTCCATGGGCATGCTGGGCACTCCCGCCATCCCCAGCTTCCCAGGGGAAGGAAGGAGGATTCGGCAGGACACAATCCCAGTGGTGGCCCCTGGGCTCCCTGCCCAGGATGGCACCTGGTGACATGTCGGGGTCTGAGTCCCTGACGCTGGCTCCTCCTCCATGGTATTCACACAGGAAATGAAATAAGAGGCCCTGGTCTCCTCCAGGGACATCAAGCAGGTGGACCTGGACATCAACATGACGTTCAGCAGTCACATCATGTTTTGGGACTACTACGGGGTAGGGTGAGGCTGAGGTGCCAGGGGGGATTGGGACCCGGGGGAGGACTGGTGGCTTCTGGGAAGGGAACATGGGGCTTCTGAGGCCGGGGGAAGAACAGCAGCCAACAAAACACAGCGGCATGGTAGGGTGCTGAGGATGACCTCCGTGTCTCTACCTCTGGTGTCTCAGGGATGAGGAGGCCACTAGGATGGGGCCTCCAGGGGTTGCCATGTGAGCTGATCCCCAAAGGGGTGACGGACGGCACCCTGAAACCAGGTGCCTGGGTGGGGGCCATGGGGGCATTAAGGGGACCTGGGGGCAGGTTGCATGGCTGTGACTGGAGGAGGACACACATTGATCCGATGAGGGTCTGAAGGGTCAGAGTGACACCCACCCTCGGTGCTTTATATATTTCTAAATTCTATGCATTTAATTTGAGACAACTTGCAATTTGTAAACATACATAGTATGATGACCCCCAGATAATGCGCCCAGTCCAGCCAGGGCCCTGAACTGACCACACGGGGCCCCTGAGACAGGTGTCACAATAAACCTAAGACTGTGGTCGCCTTTATCTGTAGATGTCTCGGTGTGCATCTTAGAGAAAGGGGATGCCCTGTGTCCTGCAGGCCCCCCACGCCATCCCCTTCATTCCCCACCCACACACTATCCCCCTACATCATTATCCCTCATGGCATCCCCCCTACACCATCCCCCTCAAACCCACACAACCCCAAACAAACCCCACCCACACTATACCCCAACACCATCCCCCATACACCATCCCCCTCAATCCACCACCATCATACCCCTGCCCCCACACCATCCACTCACACACCATCGCCCCTCAGCAAGGACCCGGTGCAGCTGCCCCCTGTGGATCATGGTCAGCCTCCCCATGGTTCTCTGGACAGCCTGCTACCATCAGAAGCCCGGTGTCCCATAGTGTATCCAGGGGTTGCAGGGAGGAGGAAAGACAGGGAGCCCCCGACAGGGTGGGTGCAGGTGCATGGAGCAGAGGAAGCACTGTGCCCTGCCTCCTCCTACTCTTCCTCCTGGAGGGCGGCACAACCTGCACAGGACACCAGCCCCTAACCCAGAGGGACCTGGGCTGACTTGGGCCCAGGCTCTTTGGGGCTGCGTTGATTTGAGCCCACACCAGTCCCAACTCAAAGGACTAATGGAATCAGGCCCCCATGGCCCTGGCCAGCCCTGGATTCTGGCCCTGGGCTGAGTGAGCCCTCTCAGAGCTGGATGTGGCCTCCTGGGCCCTGGGCGTGCCCCACAGATACAGGTCGCTGATCTAGGGCAGCCCTGGGGATCCCAGGACACACCAGTGTGGGGAGAGGAGGGGTAAGCCAGTGGGGCCCACCCACACCCACACCAGGAGGCAGACTCCTCCAGGTGCTCCAGCGCCAGAGAGCCTGAAGCCGGGGTCCTGCTGCCCTGCAGGGACCCAGAGCAGGAGGCCATGAGCGACAGGTCCAGGTCAGCTCTGCTGTCCTCAGAACCGTCAATCAGGGTGAAACCTCAGGACACTTGCCCCCACCCGGAGTCCACACATTCTCCCGGGTGGGGGACTCCAGCACCCGCCCCCCCACCCCGTGTGATTCTTGCCCCCCCTTAAAGGACAGAAAGGTCTCCTTCCCCAGGGGAAGGCACGAACTCATGGCTCTGAGCCTTTGCTGTAGAAAGTCAATAAAGTGTTGTGGTGTGAAAATTCAGAGCCAACCCATTTCTGTGTCTCCCAGAACTATGTGCACGGGGCATGGAGAGTACCCCCAGAAAGGAGGAGGGAGCACCACCTAGGCCCCAACCAGCCCCTGCAGGGGCACCTCCAGGCACACACAGCTGACCTCCCCACGTGCCTTCTAGGGGAGGCCGGATCCACTGCTGTACATGGGAATGTGGCTGAGCCTGGAACTTCCAGCTCTGCTGACCCTCCAGCTGAAAGTTCCTGCATGAGTGAGCCCCAGCATGGCCAGGAGAGCCCAGCTAGCCGCCCAGCGCCAGCACCAGAAATGATGTTCTGCCAACAATTTCGGGGTTTTGGGTGACCCAGCCAGAGGATCTGATGGCTGCACGGGATAGCTGCATGTGATAGACACACACGCAGCTCAAAACCACAAAAGTCGGAATCCCCCCAATGTTGTCAAACAGCAGCCAGATGGTTACATACACTACAATGTGGTCCCCAATAGGATATTTGGAAAACGCTATAAGCCATGACTGCAGAGGTGTTGGAGGTACGGAGATGTCTTTGCTGTGTTCTAAAAAGGAGGACAGAGGGGCAGGAAGCATCCTCCGGAGGCGGGGGGCCCTCCTAGGAAAGGAAACCAGGTCCCTATGAAGGCTACGGAGGGTGAAATCTTTCCTCCTCTCTTTCAGCTTCTGCTTTTCCACCTAAATGCCATTTTCCTCAATCATAATAGCAAAAATTTATTTTATGTTTTTAAATTTCTTTTTATTGGAGTCCAATTTGTATCAATTCTTTCTTCAGCAAGGGTGTCATACAGGAGAGAAGGAGGGAGAAAGATTTTCCCAGACAGGCAACATATAAAGGAGTTCATGACCAATTAACCAGTCCAGTACGGAATTTTAAGATGGACTCTTCTAGTGGGGGAAAAAAAGAGACCAAAAGCAACAAAGACAAGAAAGGCCCAGAGAACGTCACCAGAAACACCAACTCTTCCGGTAACACAAATGCACAAAGTTCATATCTTTGAATAATCACTCTGAATGCTGATAGACTAAATGCTCCAATAAAAAGATATAGGGTATCAGAGGGGCTTAAAAAACAGGATCCGGGATGTCTGGGTGGCTCAGGGGTTGAGCCTCTGCCTTTGAATCAGGGTGTGATCCTGGAGTCTTGGAACGAGTCCCATATTGGGCTCCTGGTGGGGAGCCTGTTTCTCTCTCTGCCTAATTTTCTGCCTCTCTCTCTCTCTCTCTCTCGCTCTCTCTCACACTATCATAAATAAAATTATTATTAAAAAAACAACATCCATCTGTACGCTGACTACAAGATGCTCACCTTAGACCTATAGACACCAACAGATTGAAAGTCAGGGGATAGAAAATAATCTATGAAGCTAATGGATATCAAAAGAAAGCTGGAGGACCCATACTTATATCAGACAAATGAGATTTGAAACCAAACCCTGGGGGACACCTGGTGGCTCAGTGGTTGAGCATCTGCCTTCGGCTCAGGGTGTGATCCTGGGATCCCAGGATCAAGTCCCACATTAGCCTCCCTTTGGGGAGCCTGCCTCTCACTCTATGTTCCTTCCTCTGCTTCTCTGTGTAATTCTCATGAATAAATAAATAAAGATTTTAAATTTCAAAAAAGAAAGAACAAATACTGTAAGAAGAGATGAAGAAGGGCATTATTTCATAATTAAAAAGACTCTCTATCATGATCAAACAACAAAATATTTATGCTGCCAACATGGGAGTACCTAAATATAGAAACCACTGTTGGTGGGAATGTGAACTGGTGTAGCCACTCTGGAAAACTCTGTGAGGTTCCTCAATGAGATAAAAATAGAATTGCATAACGACCCAGAAATTGCACTGTTGGGGATTTACCCCAAAGATTCAGATGCAATGAAACGCCGGGACACTGGCACCTCGATGTTTATATTAGGAATGTCCACAATAACCAAACTGTGGAAGGAGCCTCGGTGTCCATTGAAAATTGAATGGATAAAGAAGATGTGGTTTATGTATACAATGGAATATTACTCAGCCATTAGAAATGACAGATACCCACCATTTAATTCAACATGGATGGAACTGGAAGGTATTATGCTGAGTGAAGTAAGTCAATCGGAAAAGGACAAACAGTGTATGTTCTCATTCATTTGGGGAATATAAATAATAGTGAAAGGCAATATAAGGGAATGGAGAAGAATTGTGTAGGAAATATCAGAAAGGGAGACAGAACATAAAGACTCCTAACTCTGAGAAATGAACTAGGGGTGCTAGAAGGGGGAGGAGGGCGGGAAGTGGGGGTGAATGGGTGATGGGCACTGAGGGGGACACTTGATGGGATGAGCACTGGGTGTTATTCGGTATGTTGGTCAATTCAACACCAATAAAAAATAAATTTATTTAAAACAAAGATCCAACAACTAAATATTTATGCTGCCAACATGGGAGTACCTAAATATAGAAACCAATTAACAACAAACATACAGGAACTCACTGATAATAATACAATGACAGGGGATTTTAACACCCACTTATGGTAATGGACCGATCGTCTATGCAGAAAATCAACAGGTGAACAATAGCCTTGACACACTGGACCACAGGGACTCAACACATATAGTCTGAATATTTTTTCCTAACGCAGAATACACATTCCTTTCAAGTGCACATGGGACATTCTCCAGAACAGATCATATCATGGCCCACAAATCAGCCCTCAACAGGTACAAGAAGGTTGATATCACACTGCTGTACATTTTCGGACCACGACGCTATAAGACTTGAAGCCAACAGTAAGAAAAAAAATTGGACAGACCAAAAATACTTGGAGATTATGAACATCCTACTAGAGAATGAATGGAGCAACCAGGAAATTAAAGAGGAAATTTAAAACAAATGAAAATGTAAACATGTTTCTCCAAAACTCTGGGATTTAGCAAAGGCAGTCCTAACTGGGAAGTACAAAGCAATACAGGCCTACCTCAAGAAACAAGAAGTCTCCAAAACACAACCTAACCCTATACCTAAAGGAGCTGGTAAAGGAATAGCAAACAAAGCCTAAAGCCTACAGAAGAAGGGAAAAAATAAAGATGAGAGCAGAAATAAACAATACAGAAACAACAAAACAGTAGAATGGAATAACGAATCTAAGAGCTGGTTCTTCAAAATAATTAATAAAATGGATCAAACCATAGCCAGCCTTATCAATGAGAAAAGAGAAAAGACCTAAATAAATAAAATCACAAATGAGAGAAGAGAGATCTCAATCAACAGCAGAAAAATTAGACAGTTATAAGGGAATACTATGAAATTATACGCAAACAAATTGGGAGACCTGGAAGAAATGGACAAATCCCTAGAAATGTGCAAATGAGTAAAACTGAAATAGGAAGAAATAGAAAATGTGAACAGACCCATAACTAGCAAAGGAATTGCTAGCTAGGAATTGCACCTAGTCACCTAGGTGCCTCAGTGGTTGAGCATCTTCTTTGGCTCAGGTCATGTTCCCAGGGTCCTAGGGGATCACATCACACATCAGGCTCCCTGCATGGAGCCTCATTTTCCCTCTACCTATACCTCTGCCTCTCTGTGTTTCTCATGAATAGATAAATAAAATCTTTAAAAAAGAAAAAAGATAAAAAGATGAGAAAGGACCCAAATAAAATCACAAATGAGAAAAGAGAAATATCAACCAACACTACAGAAAAACAAACGATTATAAGAGAACATTAAGAAAAATTATATGCCAGAAACCTAGAATCTGGAAGAAATAGATCAATTCCTGGAAATATATAACATAGCAAAAATAAAAAGGAAGAAATAAGAAACTTGAACCGACAGATAACCAGCAGAGAAATTGAATTAGCAATCAAGAATCTCCCAACAGGAGACACTTAGATCAATAGAACAGAATGGAAAGCCGAAACAAGATACAAACCTGTAACTCTATGATCCATTAATCGACAACGAGGCAGGAAGGAATATCCAAAGGCACAAAGACAGTCTCTTCAAGAAACCCTAACCCTGACCCCAGGATAAGAACAAATGGTGTTGGGAAAACCAGGCAGCCACATGCAGAAGAATGAAACTGGACCACTTTCTTACACCATCTATATAAAAAATAAATTCAAAATGGATGAAAGAGCTAAATGTGAGACCTGAAACCATACAAAGAAGAAAAGATAGGCAGCAATGTCTTTGACATTGGCCATTGGATCTTCTTTCTAGATATGCCTCTGAGGTGAGGGAAACAAAGTAAAAATACTATTGGGACTTCATCAAATTGAAAATCTTCTGCAAAGTGAAGGAAACAAACAAAGCTAAAAGGCAACATACAGGAGGAGGGGCAAGATGGCGGAAGTGTAGAGTCCCCAAATCACCTGTCCCCACCAAATTACCTAGATAACCTTCAAATCATCCTGAAAATCTACGAATTTAGCCTGAGATTTAAACAGAGCCCAGATCGAATGCTACAGTGAGAAAAGTTCGTGATTCTATCAAGGCAGGAAGACGGGAAAAAAAATAAAGAAACAAAAGGCATCCAAGTGTGAAGGGCCCTGAGAGGAGCCCGGCTGAGGCCGGGGTGAGTGTCCACAGGACAGAAGAGCTCTGTCCTGGGAGAAGGAGGAGCTGCACCAATCTTCCAGGGCGGAATGGCACCTTCAAGGAGTCAGAGAAGAACCCCAGGAGGGCGGGGATGCCGTAGGGCTCCCTGGGACACTAACAGAGACCTGCACTACCAGGAGAGTGCACCGAGCTCCCTAAGGGCTGCAGGGCACATGCATTGACCAGGGAGTAGCACTGAGAGGCTCCGGCAGGTGGCTCTGTGTGTAGGAGTTTGAGCGGCCCCGGGAGCACCTTGGCGGTGGCGTCTCCTGCAAAGGAAGAGGCGCCGTGTGGAGGGGCTGCGCGGCTCCAGGAGGAACTCGGAGGGGCTTGGGTGGTGGCTCTGCAGTGAGGCAGCTGTATGGCCAGGAGCGAGAATCCAACAGCGCAGGCCCTGGAGCACAGGGCGCCAGGACACAGCCCAGGATTTGGCCTCTGCTGGGACAGGCAGAGGCACGGAGGGCCCAGGATAGCAAGGACGCTCCTGCTCAGAGCTGAGCAGATCAGCGGCCCTGCCCAAGAGCCTCCAGGCCCTGCAGATGGACTGCTCCCGAGTTACTGCGGGGGCTGAATAGAGGTTTCCAGAGCTGACCGCTGCCACTGGGGTTGTTCCTCCTGGGGCCTCACGGGGTAAACTAACTGCACTGAGCCCTGCACCAGGCAGGGGACAGAGCAGCTCCCCCACGTGCTAACACCTGTAAATCCACACAACAGGCCCCTCCCCTGGAAGACCAGCTAGACGGACAAGTCCAAGGGAGGTCAAGAGACTTAAAGTATACAGAATCAGAAGATACTCCCCCATGTTTTTTTTTTATTTCTGATTGCTACCCCCACCCTCTTTCTCCACTTTCTTTCTTTTCTTTCTCTTTTTATTCTCTTTTTCCTTCTTTCTTCATTTATTCTTTTTCCTTTTTCTCTTTTCTTTCCTTCTTTCTCTCCTCTCTTTTTGTCCTATTCCCAATTCAATTTGTTTTTGGCCACTCTGCACTCAGCAAAATGACTAGAAGGAAAACCTCACCTCAAAAGAAAGAATCAGAAACAGTCGTCTCTCTCACAGAGTTACAAAATCTGGATTACAATTCAATGTCAGAAAGCCAATTCAGAAGCACTACTATACAGCTACTGATGGCTCTAGAAAAAAGCATAAAGGACTCAAGAGACTTCATGACTGCAGAATTTAGATCCAATCAGGCCGAAATTAAAAAGCAATTGAATGAGATGCAATCCAAACTGGAAGTCCTAACGACGAGGGATAACGAGGTGGAAGAACGAGTGAGTGACATAGAAGACAAGTTGATGGCAAAGAAGGAAACTGAGGAAAAAAGAGACAGACAATTAAAAGACAAGGAAGACAGATTAAGGGAAATAAACGACAGCCTGAGGAAGAAAAACCTACGTGTAATTGGGGTTCCCGAGGGTGCCAAAATGGACAGAGGGCCAGAATATGTATTTGAACAAATCCTAGCTGAAAACATTCCTAATCTGGGAAGGCAAACAGGCATCAGATCCAGGAAATAGAGAGATCCCCCCTAAAATCAATAAAAACTGTCCAACACCTCGACATTTAATAGTGAAGCTTGCAAATTCCAAAGATAAAGAGAAGATCCTTAAAGCAGCAAGAGACAAGAAAATCCTGACCTTTATGGGGAGGAGCACTAGGGTAACAGCAGACCTCTCCACAGTGACCTGGCAGCCCAGAAAGGGCTGGCAGGATATATTCAGGGTCCTCCATGAGAAGAACATGCAACCAAGAATACTTTATCCAGCAAGGCTCTCATTCAAAATGGAAGGAGAGATAAAGAGCTTCCAAGACAGGCAGGAACTGAAAGAATATGTGACCTCCAAACCAGCTCTGCAAGAAATTTTATGGGGGACTCTTAAAATTCCCCTTTAAGAAGAAGTTCAGTGGAACAATCCACAAAACAAGAGCTGAAAAGATATCATGATGACACTAAACTCATATCTGTCGATAGTAACTCTGAACGTGAACAGGCTTAATGACCCCATCAAAAGGCGCAGGGTTTCAGACTGGATAAAAAAGCAGGACCCATCTATTTGCTGTCTACAAGAGACTCATATTAGACAGAAGGACACCTACAACCTGAAAATGAAATGTTGGAGAAAAATTTACCATTCAAAGGGTCCTCAAAAGAGAGCAGGGGTAGCCATCCTTATATCAGATAAACTAAAATTTACCCAGAAGACTGTAGAGAGAGATGAAGAGGGACACTAAATCATACTTAAGGGATCTATCCAACAAGAGGACTTTACAATCCTCAATATATGCCCAGAATGTAGGAGCTGCCAAATATTTAAACCAATTAATAACCAAAGTGAAGAAATACGTAGATAATAATACACTTATACTTGGTGACTTCAATCTAGCTCTTTCTACCCTCGATAGGTTTCTAAGGACAACATTTCCAAAGAAAGAAGAGCTTTAAATGATACACTGGAGCAGATGGATTTCATAGAAATCTACAGAACTTTACATCCAGACTGAACTGAATACACATTCTTCTCAAGTGCACATGGAACTTTCTCCAGAATAGACCACATACTGGGTCACAAATAGGGTCTGAACCAATACCAAGGGATTGGGATCGTCCCCTGCATATTCTCAGACCATAATGAATTGAAATTAGAACTAAATCACAACAAGAAGTTTGGAAGGACCTCAAACATGTGGAGGTGAAGGATCATCCTGCTAAAAGACGAAAGGGTCAACCAGGAAATGAAGGAAGAATTAAAAAGATACATGGAAACTAATGAGAATGAACATACAACCAGTTCAAAATCTTTGGGATGCAGCAAAAGCAGTCCTAAGGGGAAAATACATCACAATACAAGAATCCATTCAGAAACAGGAAACTACTCAAATACAAAAGCTAACCTTACACATAAAGGGGCTAGAGGAAGAAAAAGCAGATAGATCCTACACCCAACAGAAGAAGAGAGTTAATTAAAATTCGAGCAGAACTCAAGGAAATCGAGACCAGAAGAACTGTGGAACAGATCAACAGAACGAGTAGTTGGTTCTTTGAACGAATTAATAAGATAGATAAACCATTAGCCAACCTTATTAAAAAGAAGAGAGAGAAGACTCAAATTAATAAAATCATGAATGAGAAAGGAGAGGTCACTACCAACACCAAGGAAATACAAACGATTTTAAAAACATTATGAACAGCCATACGCCAATAAATTAGGCAATCTAGAAGAAATGGACGCATTCCTGGAAAGACACAAACTACCAAAACTGCAACAGGAAGAAATAGAAAACCTAAACAGGACAATAACCAGGAAGGAAATTGAAGCAGTCATCCAAAACGTCCCAAGACACAAAAGTCCAGGGCCAGATGGCTTCCCAGGGGAATTCTATCAAACGTTTAAAGAAGAAACCATACCTATCCTACTAAAGCTGTTTGAAAAGATAGAAAGAGATGGAGTCCTTCCAAATTCGTTCTATGAAGCCAGCATCACCTTAATTCCAAAACCAGACAAAGACCCCACCAAAAAGGAGAATTATAGATCAATAGCCCTGATGAACATGGATGCAAAAATTCTCAACAAGATACTAGCCAATAGGATCCAACAGTACATTAAGAAAATTATTCACCATGACCTAGTAGGATTTATCCCTGGGACACAAGGCTGGTTTAACACTCGTAAAACAATCAATGTGATTCATCACATTAGCAAGAGAAAAACCAAGAACCATGTGATCATCTCATTAGATACAGAGAAAGCATTTGACAAAATAGAGCATCCATTCCTGGTCAAAACACTTCAGAGCATAGGGATAGAGGGAACATTCCTCGACATCTTAAAAGCCATCTATGAAAAGCCCACTACAAATATCATTCTCAATGGGGCAGCACTGGGAGCCTTTCCCCTAAGATCAGGAACAATACACGGATGTCCACTCTCACCACGGTTATTCAACATAGTACTGGAAGTCCTGCCTCAGCAATCAGACAACAAAAAGAAATAAAGGCATTCAAATTGGCAAAGAAGAAGTTAAACTCTCCCTCTTCACCGATGACATGATACTCTACATAGAAAACCCAAAAGCCTCCACCCCAAGGTTGCTAGAACTCATACAGCAATTTAGTAGCATTCAAGGATACAAAATCAATGCCTGGCAATCAATGGCATTTCTATACACTAACAATGAGACTGAAGAAAGAGAAATTAAGGAGTCAATCTCATTTAAAATTGCACCCAAAAGCATAAGATACCTAGGAATAAACCTAACGATGGAGTTAAAGGATCTATACCCTAAAAACTATAGAACACTTCTGAAAGAAATTGAGGAAGACACAAAGAGATGGAAAAATATTCCATGCTCATGGATTGGCAGAATTAACATTGTGAAAATGTCAATTTTACCAAGGCAATGTTCACCTTTAATGCAAACCCTATCAAAATACCATGGACTTTCTTCAGAGAGTTAGAACTAATTATTTTAATATTTGTGTGTAATCAGGATCCCTGGATGGTGCAGCCATTTGGCACCTGCTTTTGGCCCAGGGCACGATCATGGAGACCTGGGATAGAATCCCATGTCAGGCTCCCGGTGCATGGAGCCTGCTTCTCCCTCTGACTGTGTCTCTGCCTCTCTCTCTCTCTGTGTGTGTGTGACTATCATAATAAAAAAAGACTTGTGTGGAATCAGAAAAGACCTTGAATAGCGAGGTGAATTTTAAAAAAGACAGCCATATCTGGGGCTTCACTATGCCAGATTTCAGGGTGTACGACAAAGCTCTGGTTCAAGACAGTGTGGTACTGGCACAAAAACAGACAAATGGATCAATGGAACAGAAGAGAGAACCCAGAAGTGGACCCTGAACTTTATGGTCAACTAATATTCAATAAAGGTGTAAAGACTATCGATTGGAAGAAAGACAGTCTCTTCAATAAATGGTGCTGGGAAAATGGACATACACATGCAGAAGAATGAAACTAGACCACTCTCTTTCAGCATACACAAAGATAATCGCAAAATGGATGAAAGATCTAAATGTGAGACAAGAGTCCATCAAAATCCTAGAGGAGAACACAGGCAATAAGTTTTTTGAACTTGGCCACAGTAACTTCTTGGAGATACATCCACAAAGGCAAAATAAACAAAAGCAAAAATGAACTATTGTGATTTCATCAAGATAAGAAGCTTTTGCATAGCAAAGGATACAGTCAACAGAACTAAAAGATAACCTAAAGAATGGAGAAGATATTTGCAAATGACGTATCAGATAAAGGGCTAGTTTCAAAGATCAATAAAGAACTTCTTAAAATCAACAACAAAGAGACAAAGAATCCAATCATGAAATGGGCAAAAGACATGAAGAGAAATCTCACAGAGGAAGACATTGCCATGGCCAACATGAACATGAAAAAGTGCTCTGCATCACTTGCCATTAGGGAAATACAAATCAAAACCACAATGAGAACCACCTCACACCTACTGAATGGGGATAATTAACAGGGCAAGAAAAAACAAATGTTGGAGAGGATGCGCAGAAAAGGGAAGACTCTTACACTTTTGGTGGGAATGGGAACTGGTGCAACCACTCTGGAAAACTGTGTGGAGGTTCCTCAAAGAGTTAAAAATAGACCTGCCCTACGACCCAGCAATTGCACTGTTGGGGATTTACCTCAAAGATTCAGATGCAATGAAACGCGGGGACACCTGCACCCCGATGTTTATAGCAGCAATGTCCACAATAGCCAAAATGTGGAAGGAGGCTTGGAGTCCTTTGAAAGATGAATGGATAAGGAACATGTGGTTTATGTATACAATGGAATATTACTGAGCCATTAGAAACGACAAATACCCACCATTTGCTTCAACGTGGATGGAACTGGAGGGTATTACACTGAGAGAAGTCAATCGGAGAAGGACAAACATATGTTCTCATTCAATTGGTTAACATAAATAATAGTGAAAGGGAATATAAGGGAATGGAGAAGAAATGTGTGGGAAATATCAGAAAGGGAGACAGAACATAAAGACTCCTAACTCTGAGAAAGAAACAAAGGATGCTGGAAGGGGAGGAGGGCAGGAGGTGCGGGTGAATGGGTGATGGGCACTGAGGGGGGCACTTGCCTAGATGAGCATGGGTGTTACTCTGCTTGTTGGTAAATTGAACACCAATAAAAAATAATTAAAAAAAAAAGTCCAAACAACTAAATATTTATGCTGCCAACATGGGAGTACCGAAATATAGAAACCAATTAACAACAAATGTAAAGGAACTCACTGATAATAATACAATGACAGGGGATTTTAACACCCACATATGGCAACGGACCGATCGTCTATGCAGAAAATCAACAGGAGAACAACAGCCTTGACACACTGGACCACAGGGACTCAAAGATATAGTCTCAACATTTCATCCTAAAGCAGAATACACATTCCTTTCAAGTGCACATGGGACATTCTCCAGAACAGATCATATCATGGCCCACAAATCAGCCCTCAACAGGTACAACAGGTACAAGAAGGTTGGTATCACATCATATACATTTTCGGACAATGAGGCTATGAAACTCGAAGTTGACAGTAAGAACAAATTTGGACAGACCAAAAATACGTGGAGATTATGAACATCCTACTAGAGAATGAATGGAGCAACCAGGAAATTAAAGAGGAAATTTAAAACAAATGAAAATGAAAACATGTTTCTCCAAACCTCTGGGATGTAGCAAAGGCAGTCCTAAGAGGGAAGTACATAGCAATACAGGCCTACCTCAAGAAACAAGAAGTCTCCAATACACAACCTAACCCTACACCTAAAGGAGCTGGTAAAGGAATAGCAACAAAGCCTAAAGCCTACAGAAGAAGGGAAAAAATAAAGATGAGAGCAGAAATAAACAATACAGAAACAACAAAACAGTAGAATGGAATAGCGAAACTAAGAGCTGGTTCTTCAAAATAATTAATAAAATGGATCAAGCCCTAGCCAGCCTTATCAACGAGAAAAGAGAAAACCTAAATAAATAAAATCACAAATGAGAGAAGAGAGATCACAATCAACACCAGAAAAATAAGACAATTATAAGCGAATACTATGCAAGATTATACGCTAACAAACTGGGAGACCTGGAAGAAATGGACAAATCCCTAGAAATGGGCAAACGAGCAAAACTGAAATAGGAAGAAATAGAAAATATAAACAGACCCATAACTAGCAAAGGAATTGAATCAGCAAGGCACCTGGGTGCCTCAGTGGTTGAGCATGTGCTTTGGCTCAGGTCATGATCCCGGTGTCCTGGGGAATCAAGTCACACATCAGGCTCCCCGCATGGAGCCTCATTTTCCCTCTGCCTATACCTCTGCCTCTCTGTGTCTCTCATGAATACATAAATAAAATCTTTAAAAAAGACAAAAAGACAAAAAGATGAGAAAGGACCCAAATAAAATCACAAATGAGAAAAGAGAAATAACAACCAACACTAGAGAAATAGAAACGATAATAAGAGAATATGATGAAAAATTATATGCCAACAACTGAGAACCTGGAAGAAATAGATCAATTCCTAGAAATATATAACATAGCAAAAATGAAAAAGGAAGAAACAAGAAACTTGAACAGACAGATAACCAGCAGAGAAATTGAATCAGCAATAAGGGATCTCCCAACAGGAGATGCTTAGATCGATAGAACAGAATGGAAAGCAAAAAAAGATAAAAACATGTAACTCTATGATCCATTAATGGACAACAAGGCAGGAAGGAATATCCAATGGCACAAAGACAGTCTCTTCAAGAAACCCTAAACCTGACCCCAGGATAAGAACAAATGGTGTTGGGAAAACCAGGCAGCCACATGCAGAAGAATGAAACTGGACCACTTTCTTACACCATCTGTATAAAAAATAAATTCAAAATGGATGAAAGACCTAAATGTGAGACCTGAAACCATACAAAGAAGAAAAGATAGGCAGCAACGTCGTTGACATTGGCCATTGGATCATCTTTCTAGATATGCCTCTTAGGTGAGGGAAACAAAAGCAAAAATACTATTGGGACTTCATCAAATTGAAAAGCTTCTGCAAAGTGAAAGAAACAACCAAAGCTAAAAGGTAACATACAGGAGGAGGGGCAAGATGGCGGAAGAGAAGGGTCCCCAAGTCACCTGTCCCCACCAAATTACCTAGATAACCTTCAAATCATCCTGAAAATCTAGGAATTTGACCTGAGATTTAAACATATACCAGCTGGAATGCTACAGTGAGAAAAGTTTGTGCTTCTATGAAGGTAGGAAGATGGGAAAAAGAAATAAACAAAAGGCATCTAAGGGGGAGAGGCCACCGAGGAGCCGGGCTAAGGCCAGGGCAAGTGTCCCCCGGTCAGGAGAGCTCTGTCCCAGAGAGTCAGGAGCTGCACCAATCTTCCAGGGTGGAATGGCGCTCGCAACAATTCAGAGCAGGACCCCAGGAGGATGGGGAACCCTTGGGGTCCATGGAACACTAACAGACACCTGCACTCCCAGGAGAGTGCACCGAGCTCCCTAAGGGTTGCAGGGCACATGCATTGACCCAGGAGCAGCTCTGAGGGGCTCGGGTGGCCGCTCTGTGCAGAGGGGGCTGTGGGTCCCTGGGAGGAGCTAGGTGTCAGCACCTAGGCAAAGGAAGAGGCGCCGTGTGGAGGGGGCTGCGCGGCTCCTGGAGCAGCTCAGAGGGGCTAGGGCGGCGGCTCTGTGGAGAGGTGGCTGCACGGCGGGGAGCGAGAATCCAACAGCGCTGGCCCCGGAGCACAGGGCGCCGAGACACAGCCCAGGATTCGGCCTCCCCCGGTACAGGCAGAGGCCCGGAGGGCCCAGGACAGCAAGGACGCTCCTGCCAAGAGCTCAGCAGACCAGCAGCCCACCCTGGAACCTCCAGGCCCTGCAGATGGATTTCTCCGGAGTTACTGCAGGGCTGAATACCGGTTTTCAGACCTGGCCACTGCCACTGGGGTCGTTCCTCCTTGGGCTTCACGGGGTAAACAACCTCCACTGAGTGCTTCACCAGGCAGGGGAGAGGAGCTCCCCCAAGGGCTAACACCTGAAAATCAGCACAACAGGCCCCTCCCCCAGAAGACCAGCTAGACGTACAACTTCCAGGGAAGTCAAGGGACTTAAAGTATACAGAATCAGAAGATACTCCCCCATGTTTTTTTTTTATTTCTGATTGCTTCCCCCACCCTTTTTCTCCCCTTTTCTTTCTATAATTTCTCCTTTTATTCTTTTTTGCTTTTTTTCTTCCTTTTTACTTTTTTCTTTTTCTCTTCTCTTTCCTTCTTTCTCTCCTCTCTTTTTCTCTTAAGCTCAATACAACTTGTTTTTGGCCACTGTGCACTGAGCAAAATGACTAGAAGGAAATGCTCACCTCAAAAGAAAGAAACAGTCCTCTCTCCCACAGAGTTACAAATCAGGATTACAATTCAATGTCAGAAAACCAATTCAGAAGCACTATTATACAGCTACTGGTGGCTCTAGGAAAAAGCATAAAGGACTCAAGAGACTTCATGACTGCAGAATTTTGATCCAATCAGGCCGAAATTAAAAATCAATTGAATGAGATGCAATCCAAACTAGAAGTCCTAATGATGAGGGATAACGAGGTGGAAGAACGAGTGAGTGACATAGAAGACAAGTTGATGGCAAAGAGAGAAACTGAGGAAAAAAGAGACAGACAATTAAAAGACCAGGAAGATCAGATTAAGGGAAATAAACGACAGCCTGAGGAAGAAAAACCTATGTGTAAATGGGTTTCCTGAGGGCGCTGAAAGGGACAGCGGGCCGGAATGTGTATTTGAACAAATCATACCTGAAAACTTTCCTAATCTAGGAAGGGAAACAGGCATTCAGATCCAGGAAATAGAGAGATCCCCCCTAAAATCAATAATAACCATCCAACACCTCGACATTTAATAGTGAAGCTTGCAAAGTCCAAGGATAAAGAGAAGATCCTTAAAGCAGCAAGAGACAAGAAAATCCTGACCTTTATGGGGAGGAGCATTAGGGTATCAGGAGATGTCTCCAAAGCGACCTGGCAGGCAGAAAGGGCTGGCAGGATATATTCAGGGTCCTCCATGAGAAGAACATGCAACCAAGAATACTTTATCCAGCAAGGCTCTCATTCAAAATGGAAGGAGAGATAAAGAGCTTCCAGAAGGGCAGGAACTGAAAGAATATGTGACCTCCAAACCAGCTCTGCAAGAAATTTTAAGGGGGACTCTTAAAATTCTCCTTTAAGAAGAAGCTCAGTGGAACAATCCACAAAAACAAGGACTGAATAGATATCATGATGACACTAAACTCATATCTGTCGATAGTAACTCTGAACGTGAATGGGCTTAATGACCCCTTCAAAGGCGCAGGGTTTCAGACTGGATAAAAAAGTAGGACCCAACTATTTGCTGTCTACAAGAGACTCATATTAGACAGAAGGACACCTACAATCTGAAAATAATGTGTCGGAGAACCATTTACCATTCAAATGGTCCTCAAAAGAGAGCAGGGTTAGCCATCCTTATATCAGTAAACTAAAATTTACCCCGAAGACTGTAGTGAGAGATCAAGATGGACACTAAATCATACTTAAGGATCTATCCAACAAGAGGACTTACCAATCCTCAATATATATGCCCCGAATGTGGGAGCTGCCAAATATTTAAACCAAATAATAACGAAAGTGAAGAAATATTTAGATAATTATTATCTTATACTTGGTGACTTCAATCTAGGTCTATCTACCCTCGATACGTCTTCTAAGCACAACATCTCCAAAGAAACGAGATCTTTAAATGATACACTGGAGCAAATAGATTTCACAGATATCTACAGAACTTTACATCCAAACTGAATTGAATAAACATTCTTCTCAAGTGCACATGGAACTTTCTCCAGAATAGACCACATCCTGGGTCACAAATCGCATCTGAACCGATACCAAAAGATTCAGATCGTCCCCTGCATATTCTCAGACCATAATGCCTTAAAATTAGAACTAAATCACAACAAGAAGTGTGGAAGGACTTCACACATTGGAGGTTAAGGACCATCCTGCTTAAAGATGAAAGGGTCAACCAGGAAATTGAGGAAGAATTCAAAAGATTCATGGAAACTAATGAGAATGAAGACACAAACGTTCAAAATCTTTGGCATGCAGCAAAAGCAGTCCTAATGAGGAAATACATCACAAAACAAGCATCCATTCAAAAACTGGAAAGAACTCAAATACAAAAGCTCACCTTACTCATAAAGGAGCTAGAGAAAAAAACAGCAGCTAGATCCTACACCCAACAGAATAAGAGAGTTAATGAAAATTTGAGCAGACCTCAAGGAAATCGAGACCAGAAGAAATGTGGAACAGATCAACAAAACCAGGAGTTGGTACTTTGAAAGAATTAATAACATACATAAACCATTAGCCAGTCTTATTAAAAAGAATAGAGAGAAGACTCAAATTAATAAAATCATGAATGAGAAAGGAGAGATCACTACCAACACCAAGGAAATACAATCGATTTTAAAAACATATTATAAACAGCCATACGCCAATAAATTAGGCAATCTAGAAGAAATGGACGCATTCTGGAAAGCCCCAAACAACCAAAACTGGAACAGGAAGAAATAGAAAACCTAAACAGGCCAATACCCAGGAAGGAAATTGAAGCAGTCATCAAAACCTCCCAAGACACAAAAGTCCAGGGCCAGATGGCTTCCCAGGGGTATTCTATCAAATGTTTAAAGAAGAAACCATACCTATCCTACTAAAGCTGTTTGGAAAGATAGAAAGAGATGGAGTACTTCCAAATTCGTTCTATGAAGCCAGCATCACCTTAATTCCAAAACCAGACAAAGACCTCACCAAAAAGGAGAATTACAGACCAATAGCCCTGATGAACATGGATGCAAAAATTCTCGACAAGATCCTAGCCAATAGGATCCAACAATACATTAAGAAAATTATTCACCATGACAAAGTAGGATTTATCCCCGGGACACAAGGCTGGTTCAACACTCGTAAAACAATCAATGTGATCATCATATCAGCAAGAGAAAAACCAAGAACCATATGATCATCTCATTAGATGCAGAGAAAGCATGTGACAAAATAGAGCATCCATTCCTGATCAAAACACTTCAGAGCGTAGGGTAGAGGGAACAATCCTCGACATCTTAAAAGCCATCTAGGAAAAGCCCACTACAAATATCATTCTCAATGGGGCAGCACTGGGAGCCTTTCCCCTAAGATCAGGAACAAGACAGGGATGTCCACTCTCACCACTGCTATTCAACGTAGTATTGGAAGTCCTAGCCTCAGCAATCAGACAACAAAAGACATTAAAGGCATTCAAATTGGCAAAGAAGTCAAACTCTCCTTCTTCACCGATGACATGATACTCTACCTAGAAAACCCGAAGCCCTCCCCCGCAAGATTGCTATAACTCATAGCAATTTGGTAGCGTTGCAGAATACCAAAATCACTGCCCAGAAATCAATGGCATTTCTATATACTAACAATGAGACTGAAGAAAGAGAAATTAAGGAGTCAATCTCATTTACAATTGCACCCAAACCATAAGATACCTAGGAATATACCTAATCAAGGAGGTAAATGATCTATACACTAAAAACTATAGAAAACTTCTGAAAGAAATTGAGGAAGACACAAAGAGATGGAAAAATATTCCATGCTCATGGATTGGCAGAATTAATATTGTGAAAATATCAATGTTACCCAGGCAATGTACACGTTTAATGCAATCTCTATCAAAATACCATGGACTTTCTTCAGAGAGTTAGAACAAATTATTTTAAGATTTCTGTGGAATCAGAAAAGACCCCGAATAGTCAGTGGGATTTTATTTTATTTTTTTAAGATTTATTTATTTATGATAGACATAGAGAGAGAGAGGCAGAGACACAGGAGGAGGGAGAAGCAGGCTCCATGCAGGAGCCTGATGTGGGACTCGATCCCAGGTCTCCAGGATCACGCCCTGGGCTGCAGGCAGCACTAAACTGCTGCGCCACTGGGGCTGCCCAGTCAGTGGGTTTTTAAAAAAGAAAACCATATCTGGGGGCATCACAATGCCAGATTTCAGGATGTACTACAAAGCTGTGGTCATCAAGACAGTGTGGTACTGGCACAAAAACACACATAGATCAATGGAACAGAATAGAGAACCCAGAAGTGGACCTTGAACTTTATGGTCAACTAATATTCGATAAAGGAGGAAAGACTATCCATTGGAAGAAAGACAGTCTCTTCAATAGATGGCGCTTGGAAAATTGGACATCCACCTTCAGAAGAATGAAACTAGACCACTCTCTTTCACCATAAACAAAGATAAACTCAAAATGGATGAAAGATCTAAATGTGAGACAAGAGTCCATCAAAATCCTAGAGGAGAACACAGGCAACACCCGGTTTGAACTTGGCCACAGCAAGTTTATGCAAGGTACATCCATGAAGGCAAAAGAAACAAAAGCAAAAATGAACTATTGTGACTTCATCAAGATAAGAAACTTTTGCACAGCAAAGGATACAGTCACCAAAACTAAAAACAACCTTCAGCATGGGAGAAGATATATGCAAAAGACGTATCAGATAAAGGGCTAGTTTCCAAAATCGATAAAGAACTTCTTAAAATCAACACCAAAGAGACATACAATCCAATCATGAAATGGGCAAAAGACATGAAGAGAAATCTCACAGAGGAAGACATTGACATGGCCAACATGCACATGAAAAAATGCTCTGCATCACTTGCCATTAGGGAAATACAAATCAAAACCACAATGAGATACCACCTCACACCAGTGAGAATGGAGAAAATTAACAAGGCAGGAAACCGCAAATGTTGGAGAGGATGCGGAGAAAAGGGAACCCTCTTACACTGTTGGTGGGAATGTGAACTGGTGCAACCACTCTGGAAAACTGTGTGGAGGTTCCTCAAAGAGTTAAAAATAGACCTGCCCTACGACCCAGCAATTGCACTGTTGGGGATTTATCCCAAATATTCAGATGCAATTCAACGCTGGGACACCTGCACCCCGATATTTATAGCAGAATGTCCACAATAGCCAAACTGCGGATGGAGCCATGGTGTCCATCGAAAGATGAATGGATAAAGAAGATGTGGTTTATGTATACAATGGAATATTACTCAGCCATTAGAAACGACAAATACCCACCATTTGCTTCAAAGTGGATGGAACTGGAGGGTAGTATGCTGAGTGCAGTAAGTCAATCGGAGAAGGACAAACTGTATGTTCTCATTCATTTGGGGAATATAAATAATAGTGAAAGCGAATATAAGGGAATGGAGAAGAAACGTGTGGGAAATATCAGAAAGGGAGACAGATCATAAAGACTCCTACCTCTGGGAAATGAACTAGGGGTGCTGGAAGGGGAGGAGGGCGGGGGGTGGGGGTGAATGGGTGACGGGCACTGAGGGGGACACTTGCCGGGATGAGCACTGGGTGTTATTCTGTATGTTGGTCAATTGAACACCAATAAAAAATAAATTTGGGATCCCTGGGTGGCGCAGCAGTTTGGTGCCTGCCTTTGGCCCAGGGCGCGATCCTGGAGACCCGGGATCGAGTCCCACATCAGGCTCTCAGTGCATGGAGCCTGCTTCTCCCTCTCCCTCTGTCTGTGTCTCTGCCTCTCTCTCTCTCTCTCTCTCTCACTGTGTGCCTATCATAAGTAAATAAAAATAAATAAAAATAAAAAAATTTATTAAAAAAAAGACCAAACAACTAAATATTCATGCTGCCAACATGGGAGTACCAAAATATAGTAACCAATTAACAACAAAAGTACAGGAACACACTGATAATAATACAATGATAGGGGATTTTAACACCCACTTATGTCATGGACCGATCGTCTATGCAGAAAATCAACAGGGGAACAACAGCCTTGACACACTGGACCACAGGGACTCAACAGATATAGTCTGAACATTTATTCCTAAAGCAGAATACACATTCCTTTCCTGTGCACATGGGACATTCTCCAGAACAGATCATATCATGGCCCACAAATCAGCCCTCAACAGGTACAACAGGTACAAGAAGGTTGGTATCACACCATATACATTTTTGGACAATGAGGCTATGAAACTCGAAGTCGACAGTAAGAACAAATTTGGACAGACCAAAAATACGTGGAGATTATGAACATCCTACTAGAGAATGAATGGAGCAACCAGGAAATTAAAGAGGAAATTTAAAACAAATGAAAATGAAAACATGTTTCTCCAAACCTCTGGGATGTAGCAAAGGCAGTCCTAAGAGGGAAGTACATAGCAATACAGTCTTACCTCAAGAAACAAGAAGTCTCCAATACACAACCTAACCCTACACCTAAAGGAGTTGGTAAAGGAATAGCAAACAAAGCCTAAAGCCTACAGAAGAAGGGAAAAAATAAAGATGAGAGCAGAAATAAACAATACAGAAACAACAAAACAGTAGAATGGAATAACGAAACTAAGAGCTGGTTCTTCAAAATAATTAATAAAATGGATCAAGCCCTAGCCAGCCTTATCAACGAGAAAAGAGAAAACCTAAATAAATAAAATCACAAATGAGAGAAGAGAGATCTCAATCAACACCAGAAAAATAAGACAATTATAAGGGAATACTATGCAAGATTATACGCTAACAAACTGGGAGAACTGGAAGAAATGGACAAATCCCTAGAAATGTGTAAACGAGCAAAACTGAAATAGGAAGAAATAGAAAATATGAACAGAACCATAACTAGCAAAGAAATTGAATCAGCAAGGCACCTGGGTGCCTCAGTGGTTGAGCATGTGCTTTGGCTCAGGTCATGATCCCGGGGTCCTGGGGGAGCACGTCCCACATCAGGCTCCCCGCATGGAGCCTCATTTTCCCTCTGCCTATACCTCTGCCTCTCTGTGTCTCTCATGAATACATAAAGGTGCAGCCACTGTGGAAAACAGTCTGGAGGGTCCTCGAGAAGTTAAAAATAGGGGATCCCTGGGTGGCGAATCCGTATGGCACCTCCCTTTGGCCCAGTGCGTGATCCTGGAGACCCGGGATCAAATCCAACATCAGACTCCCGGTACATGTAGCCTGCATCTCCCTCTGCCTGTGTCTCTGCCTCTCTCTCTGTGACTATCATAAAAAAACTTAAAAAAAAGAAGTTAAAAATAGAGCTACCCTACGATACCAAAATTGCACAGCTAGGTATTTACCCTGAGGATACAAAAGTAGTTTAGTAGATTTGAAGAGGAACACACAGCCTAGTGTTGGTAGCAGCGTTATCAACAACAGCAAAACTGTGTATACAGCCCAGATGTCCATTGACAGATGAATGGGCAGAGACGATGTGGTAAACATACACACTGCGACATCACTTGGTCATCAGAAGGGATGAAAGGAATCCATTTACAATGACGTGGGAGAAGTGGAAGGGACCTATGCTAAATGAACTCAGTCAGTCAGAGAAAGTCAGATACCAAATACCATACAATTGCATTCACATGTGAATTTTAAGAAACCAAACAAATTGGCAAAGGGGCCAAGGGAGGGATGAGAGATGCAAACCAAGGAACACATTTTAACCACAGTGAATAAACTAATAAATACCAGAGGAAGGAGGGGGGGATGGGGAATCAGGGGATGGGGATAGTGGAGGTCACCCCTGACCAGAACCAGGCGTTGGATTCAAGGGTTGAATCACTATGTGTAAACCTGAAACTACATCATACTGTGTTTATAAAGAGGAATTCAAATAAATCTTTAAAATAATAATTGGTAGTATAGAGAAAACATGTGCGCAAAAGAGATAAAGTCAGAAAGGCAACTGAAAATCCAAACAAAGAATCTTTAGAGCCACAAATCCCCTCCTTAGCTCAGCTCAGGAGAATCCTGCCATGCCTATTCTCACCCCAGCAGAAGCATGGATTTTGATTCTCTGGGGAGGCCACTGACTTGGTGGAGTCAGGCTATCTTTGAACTCAAAACCTAAATAGAGTGCATAAAACTAAACTGCCCAAATGCTAGGAGTCCCAGTGCAGGCACATGCCAAGACACAAACTCTAACCATACACAGACATAAGCCTAACCCTCCACTTAAGTCTAATGTTAACCTAACCCTTAAACAAGAAATATCACTAATCAAAAACCAAACACAAACCCCAAGACCGAAACACATTCACTGAACCTTCCACGCCAACCCTCACCCTAACTCCTAAACCTATTCTAAACCCTTAACCCTGACCCTTACCTTAAATCTAACCCTAACCCTAACCTCTAACCCTAACCTTATCTTAATGTACTCAAATCCTATTCCTAACCTTAACCTGTACCCTAACCCTAACCCTCTAATACTAATCCTATCTCATATCCCAAAGTGTACCCTAACCCTACCCTAAAAGAAATCCCTAACCCACTGCCTAACCCTCTTACCCTTTTCCAAAACCGTGCCCTGACCCTGACCTAACCCTAACCATAACCCCTAATCAAACACTAACCCTAACCCTAGCCCTAACCCCTACCCTAAAACTAACCCTCGCCCTAACCCTAAACCTAGCCCTAACTTTAACTCTGAACCCTAAAACTAACCCCTAACCCTAACTCACACCCTAACCCCTAACCCCAACTGCAAACCTAGCCTAAACCTAACTCTAACCATAACCCAAACTCCAACTCGTAACCTCCTGCCCTAATCCCTAAATTCTAAACCCTAACCCTAAGTCTAACTCCTGTCCCTAATCCAAACCCCGATCCTAACTCCTAACAACTGAACCTTACCCTTATCCCTCACCCTAACCTTTAATCCATAACCATAAGCATAATCACTAACCCCTAACATCTAACCTAAGACTAACCACCAACTGCCTCCCCTCCCCTGTCTTACCATTCATTCTACCCATTCACTTACCCAGAGTTCTGAGGAGTCCCTTCTGACATGGACGTGGCCCCCAACGGCGCCTCCAGAGTCCTCCAGGGGGTCCTGAGGAAGCCGGGCTCCTGTGAGTGGGGACATGGCCCCACGTGTTCCTGAGTCATAGTCAGCGGGTACTGAGGACCCGGGTCTCCTGTCAACCTGGATTATGCCTCACATACTCTGGAAGCCTCACAGCAGGTTCTCAGGATGCTGGAGGCTCCTGTCAGCCTGGACATGGACCCACGTCCCCCAGAAAACTCACAGTGGGTCCTGAGGAGGCTGTGGGTTCCTGTCAGCCTAGACGCAGCCTCATGTGTCCCGAAGCCAAAGTGCAGGTCCTGAGGAGGACATGGCCCCACATTTTCCTCTGCCTCACCATAAGACTTGAGGAGCCTGGGAGCTCCTGTCAGCACGGACGTGGCCCCAAATCATCCCGATCCTTCACAGTGCATCCTGAGGAGGCTGGAGACTCCTGTCAGTGTGGATTCAGCATCCACATCTTCCTTAGGCCTCACCACAGGCTCTGACAAGGCTGGGGTCTTCTGTCTGCATGGACGCATCTCCATATTTCCTGAAGACTACACCGGGTGTCCTGAGGACATCAGTGTCTGTTGTGTGGACGTGGCCCCACGTCCTCCCAAAGCGACACCACAGGTTCTGAATGGCTGGGGCTCCTGTCACTGTGGATGCTGCCCCCAGCTTCCAGAAGCCTCAACTTATGACCTGAGGAACCAGTTAGCTCCTGCCAGAGTGGACACAGCGCCACATCTTTCAGAAGCCTCCAGGCATGTCCTCAGGTGGCCCAGGGGCTCCTGTCAGCGTGGATGCAGGCCCACATCTTACTGAAGCCTCCCCGCGGGTCCTGAGGCAGCCCAGGGGCTCCTGTCAGGGTGGGTGCAGGCCCACAATTTCCTGAAGCCTCCCCGCAGGGCCGGAAGCGGCCCAGGGTCTCTTGTCAGGGTGGATGTTGGCCCACATCTTCCTGAAGCCTCACCGTGTGTCCTGAAGAGACTGAGGCTCCTGTCATCATGAACGCTGCCCAATATCCCCCTGAAGACTCTGCGTAGTTTCTGAGGAGGCTGTGGCTCATCCACGTGGACATGTCCCCACGTCTTCCTCAGGCCTCCCCAGCACAGGCTGGCTCCTGTTAGTGCAGGCAAAGGAGGCCTACTGCACATGCATGCCCCCTGGGCGGTGCCTGGGCTGGGCACCCACTGCGGGATGCTCAGTCGCTACAGGAGGCTGTGCAGGAGGCAGCGTGCCCGTCTCTGGGCCCACCTCTGCCTCCTTCCAGGCTCTAGCTGTGGCCTGTTATCTTCGGAAACATCTGCCTGAAAAAGAGCCCAACACCCGGCTTCCCCAAAAATACTTAAGGAGAAAGAATTGGAGCCCAAAGGACGTGAAACGAAATGTGGACCAGACTTTTACCATGTCCTGTAAAACTCACTCAACCCTCTTCCACTGTGGGCGGGACCGTGGGCTGCTGCAGGCACCCTGGAAACAGTGTGGAGGCTCCTCAGGAAGTTGCAAATAGAGCCGCCCTGCGACCAGCAGGTGTACGGCCTGGAGCTCACTCCGAAGATACAGATGCAGTGAGATGTGGGACAACTGCACCCCAATGTCCACAGCAGCGGGGTCCACATTGCCACACTGTGGGAGGAGCCTCGGTGCCCTGTGGCAGATGAGGGATAAAGAGGATGGGAGATAGATGATGGTCATAGAGAAAGGAATGGTACTCAGCTATCAAAGAGAAGGAAATCTTGCCATTTGCAATGTCATGCATAGAACTAGAGGGATCATCCTAAGTGAAATAGGTCATTTGGAAAACAGAATGACCCTGTGGTGTCATTCATAGGTGGAATTAAAGAAGCAAAGCAGAACATCTGTGAAGGGAAGGAAAAACAAATAAGATGAACACAGATGCAGGAAATACAGACTCTTAATTATAGGAAACAAACTGAGTGTTGCTGCAGGGGAGGGGATGGGGGAGGGGATAACAGGGGACCAGCATGAAGGAGGGCATGTGATGTCACGACCACTGCGGTTATCTCCAACTGGTGAATCCCTGAATTCTTCCTCTGAAAGTATAATACACTATACGTTAATTAATTTGGTTTAAATTAAATTAATTTTAAAAAATCAGTTGTATCAGAGCACGTTTCCTTCTGGACTCTCTGTTCTGCTCCTTCAGCTTATGCTGGGACCAACCCTCGTGGGTCTAGTTTGTTTAAGTAGGCATCAGGCCTCATCCATGGACCAGCCCAGGGTTAGAACTCACGACCCCGTGATCAGGACCGGAGGTGAGGTCAGGAGCCGGATGCTTAACTTACAGAGCCAGGTGGGATCCCGAGGACAACACTGCTTTATCCTGTGTCTCTGTGACATCGTTTGAAATAGGAAAGTGCTGCGTCCCGCTCTGTCCTGCTTCTCCAATACTGATTTGCTGTCCGGGGTCATTTGTGGGGGCGGATGGATGTCACAGGTTTTTTTTTTTTTCCTATTTATAAGATCTGCCACCATGATTTTACAGGAATGACATTGAAATTGAGGGTGCCTTAGGAACTACCGACATTTTCACAAGATGAGGCTCCCAACCCACGAGCCCAGGACGGCCTCCCAGAGCCTGGTGTGGCTCAGTGCACAAGTCTTGTGCTCCTTTGGTTCAGTCTCATTATTTATTCTCTGTGATGCTCCTGAGAAGGGAGTCATGTCCGTCATTTCCTTCCTGAGTGCTCATTGTCAGGACACAGCAAGCCCAACAGTAGAATAAAAATTGAGCCCAGGCCAAGGGCAGGAAGGCCCTATTAGAACAGATCTCAATGCCCTTGAAGGCCCCATATCAAAATGTAAACAGAACTTTAGTAATTGATCCACCCTTCGGGAGTTCCCCGAGACCAGCTCTTAAAACTAAGCTAAAACCCACCTGGGGGTCCAAGTCCCTGCTCCACTGTGTCGGGTATACTTGGACACAAGCTCGAGCTTGTAAATAAACCCTTGTGTGTTTGCATCAGTGTCGGCTTCTCGATGGTTTCTCGGATTCGCAATCTTGGGCTCAACAGTCTGAGATAAAAAAAAAAAAAAAAGAAGCTCGGACACAAGTCGAGTGAATGCAGGGTTCTGAGAGAAGAGGCGGAGACCCGGGGGCTTGGGGGCTCTTCTGTGGAGGCCCCAGCAGACTGGGGGGCGGGATGCTCAGCCCCAGAGCTAGAGGACCCAGCGTCCCCACCCGCATCCCGCCCATCAGGGCCGGGTCTCAGGGAGCAGCACAGCGCTGTCCGCTGGAGCCCAGAGACGCTGATGCCCACCACGCCTCTGCCCCCGCAGGTGCAACTCCCAGGGAGATGTGCACCTGACAATCAACACCACGGCCCATCTGCACACCCACACAGACCATTCGCTGCCACCAAGTTGTCGGACCACAGAGGCTGCTGAGCTTCAGCTCTGCCTGGAAAGTAGGGTCTAGATTCCTTTGTACTTTGTGCTCTATTTTCAATCATTTTCTTTGACTTTTTTTATTAATTGCCTTATTTTAATTTTTATGTATGTACCTTAGATATTTCTAATTTTTACTTTCATGGTACTTCATTGTGTTTTTTTTTAATTTTTTTCAATTTATTTATGATAGTCACAAACAGAGAGAAAAAGAGAGAGAGAGAGAGAGAGGCAGAGACACAGGCAGAGGGAGAATCAGGCTCCATGCACTGGGAGCCCGACGTGGCATTCAATCCAGAGTCTACAGGATCATGCCCTGGGCCAAAGGCAGGCGCTAAACCGCTGCGCCACCCACGGACCACCTTAATTGTTTCTATTTTGGGATTTAGAATCTTTTAACAAGCAGGCCAAAATAATCTATTGGTTTTCTTGTGGGGGGGGGAGGGCAGTTGTTATTGTTTTTCTTGGTTTTTCTTTTTCTTCCTTCTTTCTTTTCTGGAAGAAATAATGAGATGGAGAAATTCACCTCCATAAAATAACATGAGGTTCTACTCACAGCCAGGAAGTTCATCAATACACATATATGATGTCTAACTACAGTTTAAAACAATGATTATAAAGATAGCATCTGGGCTGGAAAAAGAGCACAGAAGAAAACTAGAGAATCCCTTCCTGTAGAAATAAAACAACTAAAATCTAGTCAGGCCAATGTTAAAAATGCTATAACTGAGATGCAGTTCCAAGTGGAAGCCTTAAAAACAAGAAAGGTTCTGGACCACAGACACAGAAGTAGGGAAGCCAAAGGCTACCG